>NW_023270839.1:6779438-7069080 GCF_011800145.1 Mirounga leonina
TTTTTTTTTAAGATTTTATTTATTTGAGAGAGAGAGAATGAGAGAGAAAGAACACATGAGAGGGGATAGGGTCAGAGGGCGAAGCAGACTCCCTGCCAAGCAGGGAGCCCGATGCGGGACTCAATCCCGGGACTCCAGGATCATGACCTGAGCCGAAGGCAGTTGCTTAACCAACTGAGCCACCCAGGCGCCCCTGATTTTCTTTCTTTAAAGACTGTATTTATTTACTGATTTATTAGAGAGAGAGAGAGCACAAGCAGAGGAAGCAGCAGGCAGAGCAGGCAGAGGGAGAAGCAGGCTCCCCACTGAGCAGAGATCCCACGGGATCCTGACCTGAGTCGAAGGCAGAGGCTTAACCAACTGAGCCACCCAGGCATCCCTTTGTGGTTTATTTTCTTTTTTTTTCTTTTTTTTTAAAGATTTTATTTATTTATTTGAGAGAGAGAGAATGAGAGAGAGCACATGAGAGGGGGGAGGGTCAGAGGGAGAAGCAGACTCCCTGCTGAGCAGGGAGCCCGATGCGGGACTCGATCCAGGGACTCCAGGATCATGACCTGAGCCGAAGGCAGTCGCTTAACCAACTGAGCCACCCAGGCATCCCTCTGTGGTTGATTTTCTAAGAGGACACTGAATGGGTGAAAGAAGTATGACAGACCCTGTGGAGAGCAAAGTTCTCCCCAAATAAGCATGGAAGCTGAAAGGCTGGCCCTTTTGGACGGAGTGCTTGGAAAATTCTGGAAGAAGCAAAAATATCAAAAGGAAGATTTTATTTTCCTGATAATAAGCCAGATGGAGTTAATTACAAATATAAAAACAAAAATTTATAAGATGTGACTTATAAATGTTTCCCAGATTTATGGATAAGACTACAGTGGTTGTACTTTATTTTAAATAAAGTTATTTTTAAAAATAATGGCCACCTTCAGCTATTCTAAGGTTTTTTCTGGAAAGAGAATTTTTGTCCACAGATGAACCAGAATTTTACAGGCAACTCTGACTGGCAGGGTCCAGACATGGCAGTGGCTAATGGACCCATTCCTTCACCCATTTAACAAATAGTCAATGATGTGTGCCAAGCAATGGACTAAGTGTCAGAGCACAGGACAGCCTAGTTCTTACCCTATGGAGCTTGCAGTCTGAGAAAGAAACAGAATAACTGCATGAAATAAAATAGAGTAAATAGCTCTGAAGTATGCAGTAAAGGCACTGACCTGGCCCGGTGGTGGTGGTTAGGAAAGCTTTCCCTTAAATAGGTGACCCTGGAGGATATCTAGGCAGAGAGGGAAGGGAGATCTCTGCAGACAAAAGGAATAGCCTGTGCAAAGATCCTGTGGTGGAAGGGAGTGTGGAAGAGTAAACAAGACAAAGATGATGTGGCTAAGGCAGAGAGAGCAAAGGGCAGAGTGGAGGAGGTGGAGTTGAGGGGCACAGGGCCACCCATGCCTGTGGGGCCTCATAGGCCAGATTAAGGATTTTTGTCTGCCCTAGGGCAGTGGGAACCTTTGAAAGCTTTAAGGAATTGGAGATGATGTGACCAGATTGTGTTTTGAACAGATTACTCCACCTATAGTGTCAAGACTAGATTGGAGCAGGGTTGGAGTGGATGCAGACACAGATTGGAAGGCAGTTGTAGTCATTTATGCTGGAGATGGTAGTTTGGACCAGAGCAGTGGTGTGGAGACAGAAGTGGAAAGCTTGGAGGAATATCTAGGAGATAAAGTTCACAGGACTTGGGGAGGAATGGGTGTGGCTGGGTGGAGGGTGGAGAGAAGCAGTAATAGGAGAACCCCCAGGTTTCAGGTTTGTGGAGCAGCACCAATTGGGTGCCATCCACAGGGACAGGGGTCCCTCACCAGAGAGAGGAAACTGCAGGGGAAGGTGATGCTCAAAGACACAAAATCAATACCCTCTGTATAGTTCTCTTCTATGTGGAAATTTTCCTTTGGGTGACTTGGAGGATTTGGTTTTGGTTTGACTGAAACTGTTCCCTTACCCCAGGGTTCTTCAAGCGTAGTCTCTAGACACATTAGAATCATCTGAGATGTTAATAATACAGATTTCTGGGCACCAGCATAGACCTCACGAACCAGAATCCCCGGAGCAGAGGCTAAAAAGTGTGTTTTAACAAGCTTGCTAAGCGGTGGACTCCTGTGCACAGTAAGGATTGAGGACAACCACCTTCTATTTTTCTTCTCAGCTGTATTTTTCCCATGTTCTCCCTCCCAACACCCTTCTTGTGCCAGCAGTGGCCATGAGACTACATGGCCAAAGTTCTGAGCTCTGACCACTTGTCTTCTTGAACCTTTGAATTTAAGAAGACAAGGGGCTCCTAAGGCCATAAAAGAAGACTAAAAAGGGGGCTGGTTGTATTAGCTGTAAACACATGAACAAGGTGCTGCACATACAAGAAAGGAACCAGCTCTTCCTTCCAGAGGCTCCTGCCCAGTGGGGTGACAGACACGTAGACATTGAAAATACAACACATATGTAGTACTTACTATGAGCCAGGCACTGTACCAAGTGCTTTAAAGTTACTAATTTATTTAATTCTTGCAACCACCTTACAAGATAGGTTCTGCGACAGAGGTGGTGATAAAAAGATGTACTGAGGACCCCAAGAAGAGAACTCTGATGAGCTTCATGGAGGTGGTTATCAGATGAACCACAAAAGATGAGAAAGAGTCAAGTCCGAGAGGCAAGGAGGACAGAGGAATCATCTAGTATGTGCGAGGCACAGAAATGTAAGACAACACAGTGTATTTGGAAAATGAAACCCGTTTGCTGAGGTCTGGCATCTAGGTGCATACATGCAGAGTGGCAAGGAATATGGATGAAGAAAAGCTTGACCAGATTAAAAATCTTTTTGCCCTATTTCGGAGTTTGGGCTTTCTTTTGAAAGTAAGAGAGAGCTTTCAGTTAGGAATGACATGATCAGTTTTGCATTTCACGAGATTCATGATGAAAGCAATGTGGTAAAGAAATTAGAAAGGAGTTGGGCTGGAGGTGGGGAGGGTGAGAGACAGGAACACCTGAAATAGCATAGAGACAGTGAGAATGAAAATGGGGTGGGTTGGAACAAGGTTCCATAGGAAGTAGAACTGATTAGACTTGGTGACAATTAGATGTGGAGAGGAGGGAGGACTGAGTTAAGGGCTGTGGTCTGGGTTTCTCACTCACAGGTGAGGAGAGGCACCCTGCACAGAAATACAGAGCCCAGGAGGAAGAGCAGAACTTGTAAGGGAAGGTAACTTCCAGTTTTCAGTCCAGCAGTCCCTGTGGATCCCCCGAGAAGACTCATCTTGGGTGAGTCAAGGAGGGATCCTGGGGGCGCTACCTCTAGGAAGGGAGGTGGTCCGAAACAAGGGTAGTTCCACTATATCCCTGTAAGGTAGTCAGGAAAGGTAATTCATTCAACCGACATTTAAAGAATATACAGTGTGCCAGGCTCTGTACTTGGTGATGAAATTAAGAAGAGATACCAGGAAGGGTGACAAGGAGACAAGTCAGTCAATCACATCTGGGGGCTGGCTGGAGTAAGCACGCGACAGAAATCCGAAAAGGGAAACTTATTTTTTATTTATTTTAAAACTACAGGATACAAAAAAAAAAAAAAAAGATATCGAACACCGAAAAGCACAAAATATTACCTACAGTCTCATCATTCTGAGAAAACCAAGTTAACCACCTGACGTAGCTTTTCAAACTTTGTATTTATTTTTTAAAGGCGGGCGCCCTCTACTGTTTCTAAAAAGGGACACTTGAATTCTTACTGGAAGCAGGCGTGCCGCCGGGCAAGCTTTTGCAGGGGCCGCTTCGAGGCTTGGATTAAGTAAGGAATCGTACATCAGTGGCGCAGACGATGGGGGAAGGGAAGGGCATGATCCTCGCTTTCCAGGCAAGTAAGTCCAGCCTTAGAGAAGGACGTGACTTTGTAGGCTCCGCGAAGACAGGCGGGGGCCCCGAGAGTCCCGCTCAGCAGTTTCCGTCGCCCCAGGGCTATTGGGCGGAGGGAGCGGGGCGGGAGAGACACCCGATCTGTTGGGGCGTGGCCTTATGACACGACGTCACGTCTCCCTGCCCGGTAGCCCATTGGTTCTCCATTACCGCCCTTTTCCGGGGCAGGGAAACTGGCCGCAGAGCCGGAAGCGGGGTAGCCCTCGGGCTTGAGGGGGCGGCGGTGTGGAAAACAGAGAACCTGGTGCCATTGGAGCTGGCCAGCTTCTCCAGTCAGGCTCCAGCCCGAGTTGAAGACCCCCAGGATTCCGGTGGCCTATGGAAAAGATCGCATCGCGAAGTATCCGGCGCAGCCCGAAACAGCGCAGCCACTGAAAGCCGCCGGAAGCTTCGCCCCTAGGAGGAGTCGAGAAGCCTCGCCGTGGAGGAAGGAACCCAGAGGGCCTGCCCCCGGGGCGGAGCCCGCGGCCATGGCCACGCCCCCGGGGGCCGGTCCCGCGGCTCTGCGCTTCGCCGCCGCCGCCAGCTGGCAAGTCGTGCGGGGACGCTGCGTGGAGCATTTTCCGCGAGTATTAGACTTTCTGCGATCATTGCGCGCTGCTGCCCCTGGTTTAGTTCGCTTCCGCCACCACGAACGCCTATGTATGGGCCTAAAGGCCAAGGTATTGGAGCCAGTAGGAGCTGGAAGACGGGAAAGGGGAGGGATGCGAGGGCCGAGGGCCGACTGCTTGGGGTTGGGACTCATTGGAAAAGGGCAGCTTGCCCCAAAGTGGAGATTGCGAGTTTAGTACCCTTTACAGGTAGTGGTGGAGTTGATCCTGCAGGGCCGGCCGTGGGCCCAGGTTCTGAATGCCCTGCATCACCATTTCCCAGAGTCTGGACCTGCAGTGCGGGACCCCAAAGCTGTGAGTAATCCCTGGAACAAGCCCTATACCCCAGTTAATACTGGGTGCCACAAAGTTGATTCTCCTTCCGGCCACTGGGTCCTGGTGACCCTAAATTGTCTGCTTTTCCTGCTCTCAACAGACAAAGCAGGATCTGAGGAAGGTCTCGGAGGCACAGGAGACCTTTTGCCAACAGGTGATGCAACTAGGAGAGGCCCCAGTGGACTTGGCTTCCAGGCTGCAGGTGAGACTGGCTGGCTTGGAAGCTATTATGTGGCTAACATTTCCCTAGTCCTCTTCTCACCTGCCTTTCTACCTCCCTGCAGGAACTTGAACAAGAGTATGGGGAACCCTTTCTGGCTGCCATGGAAAAGTTGTTTTTTGAATACTTGTGTCAGCTAGAAAAAGCCCTGCCTGCACTGCAGACACAGCAGGTTTTGTTGGGACAAAATAAGGGCAGAGTGGGGGATGGCTGTATCAAGGACTGTGGTCTTCATGCCTCTCTCCCTGTGCCCGCAGCTTCAGGATGTGCTGAGTTGGATGCAGCCTGGAGTTTCTATCACTTCTTCTTTTGTCTTGAGCCAGTATGGTGTGGACATGGGGTGGCCACTTCCAGGTACGAGGACCATCTGGGAGAACTAGGAACTTGGGGGTGGATTGTTTGGCCTGAGACCTTTTGAGATGGGCTATTGGAAGGGTTACATGGACCTGAGCCGTAAGAAACCAGACTGAGTTGTGTTTCTGTCTGTTCTGAGGAGCTGCATTTTCTTTTTCAGAGTGCTCCGTTCCTGATTCAGCGAGCGTGACAGAGCCCACAGAGCAGAATCCTCCTCAGCAACCAAAACTAGCACTTCATGATCCTTTGCCAAATGCTAGGCCTGGCCCACACCTACCTCAGGGACCAGCCTTAAGGAAGCACCCAGAACCTACGGCTGGCCACCACTTCAATCTGGCCCCTCTAGGCCGGCGAAGAATCCAGTCCCGATGGGCATCCACTAAGGGAGGCCATAAGGAGCGCCCCACAGTCATGCTGTTCCCCTTTAGAAATCTGGGTTCACCAACCCAAGTCCTATCTGAGCCTGAGAACAGGGAAGAACATGGGACAGACATGGCAGATCCAGCAGGTGCTGGGGGCACGAGAGCACCTTCCACTGGAAAGTCAAAGAGTCCATCCCAGACCCTGGGGGGAAGGGCTCTGAAGGAGAACCCAGTTGAGGTGTTTGCTTCAGAGCAAGAAGAGTGAGTGGAACAGTTGCTTCTCCCTACTAGCAGCACATTCTTTGCCTGCTTTCCCCTCACCTTATTTTTTTTGCTTGCTCCCAATGCAGGAATTGCCTGGTTTGCCCCATGGACCCCCTGAGACTGTCATTATCCCCTCCTAAAGCCAGGAAGCCATGTAAGTATTCTGAGTCAGACTGGGTCAGACAGCCTCCTCTCACGGGGTCTCTTGAGGGCCTGTTTGCCTAGAAGGGTACTTTGACTCTGGTTTCCTTCCTGCAGTGTGTCCTCCATCTCTGTGCAGCTCTGTCATTACCATAGGCGACTTGGTTTTGGACTCTGATGATGAAGAAAATGGCCAGAAGGAAGGAAGGGTGAGTAGGAAGGAACAGAAAGCTGGGGGAGGGGCTGAGCAGAACAAGACAGAGAAACCCACATGCTCCAGAATATGGAGGGCTCAGGGAATGAGAGGATGATAGCATCTCCCTGCTCCCTTCTCTGCAGGAGTCTCTGGAAAACTATCAGAAGACAAAGTTTGACACCTTGATCCCCACCTTCTATGAATACCTCCCCACTTCTGGCCCCAGTGCCATGTCTGTCCCTCCCGTGACTGTAGAGAGAGGTCTAGACACTTAGGACTGAGATTCCCTCTGCACTCTGCCTGTCTCCTTCCTCAGCTCTACAGTTTAGTGGGAATAAAGCAGAAGCCCGGGCTTGGGTGACCTGACTACCTTGCTAAAATTACCTTGTAATCCTTGTTAATTAAAATTTGGATTTGTTAAAACACTGCCTTGGTGTGAGGAAGGGGAATTAAGGCTTCTGTCAAGTCAGTGTAGGTCATTCCTTAGAACTGGCTTCACCAGGGCCGGAGAAATCCCTTTGCCTTTTTACTTCCCCTGGAAGATGGTGTTCACACGTGCCAAGAAGGACTGATAGCCTGGAAGGGAAATTTCCCTTCGCTTTGCTAACAGTACCTGTGTGTCCTGACAGCACACTGTACTTTGTAAACTCTCATGCCATCGGGTGGCCTGGGGGTGGTGGCACTGGAATGGAGATACTTCATGGAAAAAGTATTTCCTGTCCTTGGCTCTACTGGGTCAGTGCCAACTCTACTGCCACTTACCCTGGAGCAGCACCCAGGTGCCAGCCTTGTGCAGAAAGATCCAGAATCTCTTCTAAGTCCTTGGGATCTCTTTATTGAGATTTTTTTTTTTTTTAAGATTTTATATATTTATTTGACAGAGAGACACAGCGAGAGAGGGGACACAAGCAGGGGGAGTGGGAGAGGGAGAAGCAGGCTCCCCGCCGAGCAGGGAGCCCGATGCGGGGCTCGATCCCAGGACCCTGGGATCATGACCTGAGCCGAAGGCTGAAGCTTAACGACTGAGCCACCCAGGTGCCCCCATTTGAAGGGTTTTAAATAGGTGTTCTTTTTTTTTTTTTTTTTAAGATTTTATTTATTTATTTGACAGAGAGAGACACAGCGAGAGAGGGGACACAAGCAGGGGGAGTGGGAGAGGGAGGAGCAGGCTTCCCGCAGAGCAGGGAGCCCGATGCGGGGCTCGATCCCAGGACCTGGAATCATGACCCGAGCCGAAGGCAGACACTTAACGACTGAGCCACCCAGGCGCCCCTTTATTGAGATACTTAAAATATGTCAACACTTTTGGGCTTTTTAGGTATTCAAAGATCCTATTTAATGAAGCTCATTAACAAAACATGATTTCAAGAGCCTCACTCTTCCAGACCAAGGCCATTAAATACTTAGGTAGGAATCAACATCTTTTCCTTTTAATAATCTTCAGGATGCTGGATCCCCAGATTCACTTTTGACTGTCTGACTTCATTTTCTCAGCCTGCCTGCCTTTGCTTGCTCCCCAGTGAGTGCCCTGGGCATTTTGTGTGTAGAGTACAGAATTACTGCAGGCGCCCTCAGGAGTGAGGCAACAGGAAATGATTAAGAAATAGCCAGAGTAGCTGGGATGGCTGAGGAGCCCACCTGAGGGACCCTGCGCCTGGGTGCTAGAGCCTTGAGAAGGCATAGCTGCTCAGGTCTAGCTGTCATTACTGAAGATTGGATTCACCTGCTGGGTGACCCGGATGAAGGTGGTTCTCCGGCTCAGTTCCTTCAGTTTAGCTGCTCCCACGTAGGTACATGTGGAGCGGATGCCTCCAAGGATGTCTCGGATGGTATGCTCCACATCCCCTTTAAAGGGCACCTCCGCTGTCTTTCCCTCTGAGGCCCTTTGAGGAGGAAAAACTTTCTTACCTTTTCCTTTTGGGTTCCTTAAGCCCAGTGATGGCTCTCCCCTGCTCTATGGCATTGAGCCCCAAGCTCACCACTGTTCCTCCGAGAACTGTACCATGCACCTCCCAGCAGCCAGGAGTTCTGCCACCACCCTACTTAGTCACGCTTTCCAGGAACCCTCGGCTCCTGGACCTCTGCACATACCTGTACTCAGCCACGCCCCCGGCATACTTCTTCATGGCCATTTCAGAACTCATCCCATAGAAGAGCTTGTACTTCCTGCCATCCCTCTCGATGAGCTCACCACCTGACTCACTGTGCCCAGCCAGCATGCCACCCAGCATCACAAAGTCAGCTCCTGCCCCTGCCAGCATCCACAAGCGGGGGAAAGAAGTGAATTTGGCCCAGGTCCCCACATACCCACCCTGAGAAGCAACTCACGTCAAATTCTCAGTCCTGACAATGAGTCTAACATCTTCCTGGTTTTGTTCCCTAGCTGACCCACAACCCACACAGGCCTGCTCTGCTCTGGCCTCTACTCAGTGGGCTTGATTTCCCCAAGAATTTAAAAAGAGCATCTGGAGATTCCCTGCCTGCTCTCGTTTTTTGCTGCTTTTGCCATCTTCTGGTCATTTCTTTTCATTGTGTGCAGTTAAACAAGACTCACTCCAAGTGTCCCAAGGGCAAAAGTTTCTAACTGTAGTCCCACAGTCCGGGGGATACTACAGGTGGCCGTGGCCTGCCCTTGGGCAGTCCATATCAGAGTCTCAGGATTTCTCTTGCTGGCTTGCCCCAGGTGACAACCACAGCTTCAGGGTCACTAGTTCATATTGTGAAAGAATTTGAATGGCTTTCTCAGCCTTTCCAAGCCTGATCCTTGACCCTGAGAGGTGACTTATCCTCTTCTACAGGACCCTCCCTCCATGCTCTCCCAACATCCTTACCGAAAGCCTTGGCCACATCCCCAGGACAGCTGCAGCCTCCATCCTGCAAAGTAAGGAGCACTATGAAGAGAGAACATGGATTGCCCAAGCACTCTGAGCGATGTCCCCACGGCCCACCTCAAAGCTGACAGGAACCCAGGAGTCCTGATCCACTGCTACCACAGTCTCCACACCCAGCAGAAAACACAGATGTTTGGCAGCCTCATGCCCTACCCTGCCCTTGGGCCTTACTGAGATGATGTGGCCTTTGAGGCCATGAGCAGCATCTGCACACTCCATCACTGCACTGAGCTGTGGGTACCCCACTCCAGTTTTCTTCCGGGTGGTGCACACGGAGCCTGAGAAGAATGTAACGAGAACAGTGAAGTGCTCCACAGGCATTTGCCAGTGGAGAGGTAGCCCATGGCCCCCAGGGAAGCAGCTTACCTGGTCCAATTCCCACTTTGATGATGTCAGCCCCAGAGAGGATCAGCTCTTCCACCATCTCTCCTGTTACCACATTCCCTGCCTGAGGCACAAAATGGCACTTTTAGGGTCGGAAACGAGAGGAGGTTGCATGCTCTCATACACAGCATGCCTGGACCGTGACCTTCCAGTGTTATTACAAAGAAGGGTACCTAGGTTTCCTCTACTGGGCAAGGACTCTACTTCCCAAGCTGAGGTAAGGGGGTTCGTGGCCAGTATCACTGTTGCGCTAGGGTAAAGCTGGGGTCCAGTTGGACCAAGGCCAGAGCTGATTTACAGATTTATCTTCCCGTCCTTGCCAAGAGATCCAAACATCCTGTCATTAAGCTGTTACGTCATAAAATCTCTGGCTTCAGGGAAAGGGGGAGATGTGGTCATGTAAGCTAAATATCCATCTGTATTTACTTCCAATGGACAGTACAGAGAGACCCCTTGATGCTGTAGAGAAAATGAGGCCTTGCCATCACTCCCCTAAGCTTGTAAAAAAAAAATAAAACTCTTTCACGCAACCCCTCTAATATGATTCTAGTGCATGTCCACTTCAGTGGGCAGATGAATATATACCGTAGGTATGTACAAGGCATGTATCAAGGGACAGAGGTAACTGCACTAACCAATCTGAACATTTTAAGCATGGAACCATGGATTATCACCTAGTGACAAGATTCAGTGGACTAGGAAAATCAGCAGAGGAGAAATCAACTGACGTCATAAAATGGAGTGTCTGGAAAGAGTGGAAGGAAGAGGAACGTACCAACTACAGGGTACTGGAAACATACCATAATGGTGTGCTTGGGGAAGCGCTTCCGCACATCCTTTACAAACTCAACAAAGTGTTCCGAGTAGCCATTTGCCACATCCAGGCATATATATTTCACCTGGGGAATCGCTTCCAGGATCTGCTCCAGCTGTTCAAAGTCTGAAGAGCCTGTGCCTGAGCTGGCAGCCACATGCTGTGAGAGAGACAGGGCCACTGGCATGTCACAAATGACCCAGTGAGCAGCCAGCGGGGCTGGGAAGGTGAGGGTTGGTTCCCAGGAAGCCAAAAAGAGATACCTGGAAAACTGGGATAAGGAAGGGATCAGGGGAGGACCAGCATTACCTCAAGACACTCAGGATTCTGGCTAGCAAACTCTTTCCACTGCTGGAGGCTGTAGTGTTTATGAACAGCTGTGAAGAGGGAGAACTGGGGAGAAGAAAAAGCCATCAAAAAGAAGAGAACTTTACAAGCGTCTCTTTTGCTAGAAACAGACATTTATAGTATTCTATCTGAGGGAGAAAAGGACTGAACTTTGGAAAACAACTTGAAGAAACCACTGGTTGGGCTGGGATTTTAACGTAACCATTATTCTCCCTACAAATACCAGTAGGGCTTTTTCCCATAAGCCAGTGCTTGTCCAACACTGCAACCAAAGTACAAAGTCATTCGGATTGGATTTCACCAATCAGCACCTACAGGTGACAAAGACAAGCTGTTGGTGCAGTGGGACAAGCAGCAGACAAGAAAGAGCCATGAAGAGGCTGGACAGAGCCAATATCTGCCTGCACTGACTCAGCCCCTCCCCCTACGGTAGCCTAGTACTGAACTAACCTATTTTTGGGTATCTTCTGGTCCATTTACCAGCAATAATTCAGTGAGTCTCAATGCTCACAAAAGGCAAGGTCTTAATGGAGCCAATAAGGTGCTACCCCATTCTTTCTCCATCTCCACTGTAGTAAAGGACAGATTTTTTGGAGACACAGACCAACCTAAAAAGTCCATTTCCTTCCATCTGTTTCAGTCAACCAAGTTCAAGGATACAGTGAACTCATCAGACTTGTATTCTATAGGTCAACAAATTGCAAAACAATATCCCAATACTTTGAGAAAGGCACTCAGAGGCCGGTGTGAATGCTGGTGCTTGTGCCTTATTTTTATTTTATTTTATTTTTTAAAAGACTTTAATCTCTACACCCAACGTGGGGCTTGAACTCACAACCCCGAGATCGAGAGTCCGGTGTTCCACTGACTGAGCCAGCCGGGCGCCACAGTGCTGCTGCTTTGAAAGTGCAGACATGCAAATAGACAAGAGAGCAGTTGACGGAGACAGCCCAAATCTTGCAAGTGACAAGAAATCCAAAGAAGGCCTGTATCAGCCAGCAGTAAGGAGGTGCTATTGCTATACTCACTCATCAACACTACCTAGCTAAAGCTGGTATTGAGTTCTACTTCCTCAGCAACACTCTGCCATCAGTGTGCTAATACACAAAAATCATTCCATGAGGTCAGTAGACCTTGGAGATATACTGGTATAGTGTGATGTGATAAGCACATCCAATTACATACCAAGCTAGAGATCTAGAAAAAGATGCTTGTATTCAACTTTATTATTACTGTGAAACTTGGCTCTGTCTCTAAAATCTGATCTCTTTAGCACTCATCAGCAGTACTGAAAAACCAGTCTCAACATAAAGCATTAAGACAGTCCCCACAAGGGCCACTATTCTAGCATGTTTGTTAATGCTAAAGTCAGATTCACTATTCCTTAACTCTACTGGGCAGAGCAGGTGGACAGTGGGCAACAAGAAGATTCCTAAGCAGTTAGTGAATGGCAACAGCAATAAAGTACTAAAACTGTTTAACTATCAACCTTAGAGAAGTTGACAACAGACATTCCACAAAGACTTACAGCAATTGAAAGAAGAGAAAGGGAGATGAAGTCTTTAAGGCTAACAGAGCCACAAGCAGCAGCAGAATCCATCAACCAGGGCTACATGGATTAACCAGAAGAATGCATATGTTCTTTGAGTGCCCAGAGTAACTACCTTCTCAGCTACAAGTATAGAGGCAGGGTAATATTACTGACAGGAGCAGCATGTTCTGTTTTCAAAGTGAACAATAACCTGTGCATAAGAAAAACACATTCCATTTTGGGCACATCCCAGAAACTCCCAGAAACCTAGGACTTAAAGAAGAGGAAGGTCAAAAAAATAAAAATAAAAAAAGGGTAGCAGACATGAAAGAAAATTAGTAAGCTGCTTCTCTTCCTAGGTAGGAATTTTTGAATGCTCCAACTATATTTAGTTTCTAGACTAAAACAGTGGATATTTAGTGTCCTGAACAATGGTGTAACTGGAGGGATGAATGTGATTTGGAGGGGATGACCTGGGAGGTGGGAAAAGTTGGCACGGTATGTAAACTGCTGGACAGGAGAAAAGGGAAAGTTACGTTTATCAGAAACATGGGGTAAAATTTAGTTTTGAATCTTACTAATTCAGATGTGCCTTTGAACTTACCAGATAAAGGGCATTAGTATTGGAGAAAATGGATAAAATGGTAAATTGGAACATCCTGACTGTTAACTTGCCAGGCAGCTGACCTGGGGGGGGGGGGGTGGTGATGCAAATTACCTCTGCAGTCAGCCCACATAAGTGGTCACCAGTGAGGAACCTGCATAAGGGAAATCCTACCTTACAGATAACCTTGGCCATCTCAAAGGTGCCCACAGTATCCATATTGGCAGCAATGATGGGGATCCCAGTGTACATCTGCTTTGAGTTCCGAAATGAAAAGGATCTTGTGAGCTCCACCTGAGATACGAACAGGAAAAAGCATTTCATTCATCAAATAAATGAGTACTGAATGAGGACAAGAACCAGAAATCCCTCAGTCCTGCCCCACCAGGAGCTTGGGGTCAAGAAAGTAGAAATAGGAAAGTAGGCTCACCTCACTTCGAGATTTAAGGGTACTGCGTTTGGGCCTCAACAAGACATCCTTGAAGTCCAGTTTGATGTCACTGTCGATATGAGGCATGGCGGGGACCTTCGGGTAGCAACAAACCGAAAGCTGGAAGGTAGAAAAAGTCAGGTGGCGGGATCTGAACCGATCCCCCCGTAGGCCTTAATGCCCTGTTACAGGAAAGGCATGGCTCATCTCTGGCCTTGCTTAAATTATGGAAGGTCGGGCATTGGCTGAGGCATGGTCACTGAAGACTGTCCTCCGATCCGTCCTATGGTTGCAATGACCCGTAGTATCTCCATCCCAGGTACTATCTGATGGGGAGAAGAACTGGACTGGAGTCATGAATGACCCCCAAAATGTGTATTCCTTAACCTCACTACTCTTCCTTCTCCCACCCTTGCAAAGAGCAATTTGGGGTAAGTAAGGCTGATTTGGGGGTGAGGAGGAATGGGGGAGATTCCCACAACTAGTTTCCAGAATAGCGGTACTCACTTCCTGTCGCCGTGGCCCAGGTGGCAGTTGACTACCGTCACCCTTGCTTAGCAACTAGCCTCGTGCAGCCCCGCTGAGCCTTGTGGGCCACACCAAGAGGTTCCGCCAATTGCGGGCGAAAAAGGATAAACGGAAAATCCCAGTTTCGGCAGCGGCCGTGCGAGGCCTTCTGGGTAACAGAGTTCACACACCGAGGTTGCAGTTGGATCCGAGGGGCGGAAGACTACGACTCCCAGGGTGGAATGCGCGGAGCTGTCCCCTGGCATGATGGGAGAAGTAGTTCGTTCCGACCCTGCTTTCCAAGCCCCGGCTCGCTAGGGACTCTAAGAATCGCGGAGGCGTCATCTCCGCTGTAACTAAACCGCCGCCTTCTTTTTATTTACGACGCCACCAAAACGAAACGCGGGAGCATTCCTGAGCCTTTCGGGAACCCCGTGGAAAGAAGGTGGGGGGAGGGAGGGGTGGAGCCAGGCAGTGACCCGGAAGCAGAAGTGACTCCCACAAGCGGATTGCTGGGGAGCGGCAGCGGCGACCACAGCGGTAGAAGCAGCAGATTATCTGCGTGCAGCTCCAAACTGGGAAGAAGATGCTAATTAAAGTGAAGGTGGGAGCACCTCCAGCTTTGCCAAGACGCTGTGGTACTGGGCTGGCCGCTGTGCCTTGCGGGAGAAGCAGGGAAGGAAAACCACGCCTTTCCCGAGCCAGGAGGGTGCTGACAGCCTCAGGGCTCCGCGCGAGGGGTGATGGGAAGTAGGGGGGCCCAAGGCGGCTTTGAGGGCTGGGGACTGGCCCCGCCAGACGACCCCGGCGCCTCTGCGGGTCCTGCTTTCTCGCCAGGACTGTGCCATGACCCAGAAGGAGGCCGCCTTTGTCCGGGGTCTCGCTGTACTCGAACCCCCGCAGTCATAGAGAACGCCAAGCAGCAGTTTGGCTCTCTTTCTCGGAATCTTGGAATAAGCTGTAATCTCCATTCTGCATTGCCCTCCTTACCTGCTTCTCCCAGCCCCTAATGCAGCTGCTTCCAAGCACAACACAAAAACGTTAGCTTGGGGAACCTGGGGCCTCTCAGGAGCTAGACTGTAAGCCTTTGCTGGTTGTCGCCAGGGTGCGGTATCTCAGCCAGCCTTCAGGAACCAGAGCTGGGAGTGTGTTCAGTCAGCACCTGCCTTTCTGAGCCGGGCCTCCTGGACTAGCCTCACTTCCTTGGCTGAGGCAGGTTAGTTATCCGTGCCCTGGTTCTTGGTACTAGCAGCGTTTCCTTCATCTCCAAGTCTCCCGCGGTTCCTCACCGATTCCCAACCCTCATTAGTCCTATCTGCTATTGCTTCTTTCGTACCTTCGGACAGAGAGACAGAAACTAAAAATTGACGCAGTGCAACGCTAGTTTGGCCTTTTTGCTGCTGAGTAAGTTTGTTATTTCATCAGCTCTTTAGTGTGTTTACCGTGGTTAACAGCCATTCTTAACCTCTTCAGTCTTTCCAGACCACTTCCTAGCTGAGGATTGAGGCCAAAGAGCATGTTAAAAATCATGGTTTTTCAAACTTTGAGTAGTGACTAAAAGAGTCACTAATTGTAAAATCAATTGAATGGGTCGCAGGCAATATTAAAAGAAAGAAAATAGCAATATCAGGGTATTGTTTCACGAAATTTTTGTTTTCATTTTATATGTATTAAACACATGTATGTGTTATTAGTACATATGTATTTCTTAGTGTGGGTCACTGTCAAAGTCTGAGAAACACTAGAATGCTTTTGGATATGGATTCTCACATCCTCTTAGTCAAAGAGGAGGTTTTTACTCTGAGTTCAGGGTTTTGTAATCTTTTTTTTAAAAAAAGATTTTATCTATTTGAGAGAGCATGAGCACAGCAGGGGAAGGAACAGAGGGAGAAGCAGGCTCCTCGCTGAGCAGAGAGAGAGACTTGGGCCTCCGTCCCAGGACCCTGAGATCATGACCTGAGCTGAACGCAGACGCTTAACCGACTGAGCTATCCAGGTGCTGGGTTTTGTAAACTTTAAAAAAAAAAAAATCTCAACCTACACTAACAAATTTTACCTCATGTCGCATACAAACAAAAACTTACCATGTGTGATGTGCTCTGATATTTCCAGTTCTGTTCTAAGTCGATTTCATAACCCACTGATGGGTTGAGACCTACAGTTTAAAAAAACTGTGTTGTGGTTGGACTTCTCAGTTTGAAAGCACTTAAGAATCACCTGGGGATCTTGTAATGCTGATTCTAATTCGGTGGGTCTGGGATGAGACCTGAGATTCTGTATTTCTAACCTGCTCCCAGGTGATGCTGATGCTGCTTGTCTGGGGACTACGCTGACTAGCAAGGTTCTAGATTTTGTCTCTTTGAATCCATTTTCGTTTGGTATTTCTCTAAAATTGTCAGTCTCCTTTCCTGAAACACTTTCCTTTGTGCCTCCGCAAACAGGTTTCTGTGTCCTTCATCTTTCTCTCTTTTGTAGGCTGCATTGTTTTATGATGTTAAGTACATATGAAAACAATTAGCTCTTCCATTACTATACGAATGATAGGTTTTATTAGCAGGGTTTCTTTGTGAATTCTTCAACTGTCATCTTCATGTAGCTGACTTTTTCCATATCTCTTTCTGCAGTCCTTTACAACAAAAACTCTCCTGATTTAAATCTTCTCTTCATGCCTCATCTCTGTCTTTCTAAAATTAAATACATCATCTTCTGCCTTAGGCCATCTTCCCAGTATTCATCTCGTATACTGATCCCGTCAATCTACCAGGTATCTGGAACTCAGTTCTTTAGAGTCATTGTTCACTTTTGAACCTAATTTTTCCTTTGATAACCTCTTTTTTACTTGATTTTCTTTCCATTCCCATTACCCTTATTCTGGTCTAGGGTCTCATTAATTGATATCTTTATTTCTCTGTAATACCTCCAACCAGGTTTTCCTACCGTGTACCCCCCTAACTTTTAAAGTCTAAGCTTGAGACACGGCATACAAAAAATCATAGTGTACATGTCCTCTTTAAATTTGTCATCATAGTATGCCCTGACCCCACATCCGGCATCAAGATCTAGAACATTTTCACCCCTACCCTGTTACAATTCCATAGGTTAGTTTTGCTTGTTTTTTGGATTTCATATAAAAGGAATTATAGAATATATAATTCTGTGTCTGGGTTCCTTCACTCAGCATTGTGTTTAGTTGTCGTATCTGTGTAGTTCCTTCTTATTACTGTGTAGTATTAACGCTGGATGACTATATCACAATTTGTTTATCCATTCTCCTGTTGATGGATGTTTGGGTTGTTTCCAGTTTCTGGCTATTAGGAAGAAGGTTTCTATGAACAACATTGTTATACAAATCTTTTTTTTTTTAGAATTTTATTTATTTGAGAGAATGAGCAGGGGGAGTGGCAGAGGGAGAGAGAGAAGCAGGCTCCCCGCTGATGCGGGAGCCCAATGCGGGCTTGATCCCAGGACCCTGGCATCATGATCTGAGCTGAAGGCAGATGCTTAACCGACTGAGCCACCCAGGAGCCCTGCACAAGTCTTTTTGTAGACATATGTTCTCATTTCCCCTCTATAAATACCTATTAATGGAATTACTGGGTCATGTGGTAAATATATGTAAGTTTAAAACTGCCAAACAGTTCTCCAAGGGGTTTTACCGTTTTACATTCCCACTTGCAATGAATAAGCATTTCAGCTGCTCTGTACCCTAACTAACTTTTAGTCATGTCCATCATTTCTATTATAGCTTTTATATTTATTTATATATTATTTATATATATATACACTTATATATTATTTATAGTGGGTGTGAAATGTTAATTTCATCCATGTTTAAATTGATGTGATTTTCACCCACCATAGCACTTTGTCATCATATCTTGTGTTTGGATAGTAATATTCAATATGGCATTTCCGTTTATATTGGTTTGTTCTATTAATTTTTTTTTTTTGAAGATTTTATTTACTTATTAGACAGCAAGGGAGAGAGAAACAGCATGAGAAGGGAGAGGGTCAGAGGGAGAAGCAGGCTCCCCGCTGAGCCAGGAGCCTGATGTGGGACTCGATCCCAGGACTCCGGGATCATGACCTGAGCCGAAGGCAGTTGCTTAACCAACTGAGCCACCCAGGCGCCCCTGTTCTATTAATTTTATGTCTCATTGTTTCTTGGTTGTAAATCTTCACTTGAAAAAGATGGTTTGCAAGGGCTGCATCACTTATTTCTTTTATATCCCCTCCAGTGCCTAAAGCAGTATGTTGGGCTTAGGTTCATCATTGACTTGCTAAACAACATCGAATGTATTCCCGGTCACAGTGACCAGATTTGGAGGAAGAAATGCAATATCAAGAGTATCTTTTTAAAATTGTTCACGTTGTTACTTTGAATTTTAATTATGGACAATTTCAAACATATTCAGCAGGAGAGAGAAGGATATAATGCACCTCAGCTTCAAAACCTATCATCTCAGGGGCGCCTGGGTGGCTCAGTCATTAAGTGTCTGCCTTCAGCTCAGGTCATGATCCCAGGGTCCTGGGATCAAGCCCTGCATAGGGTTCCCTGCTCAGCGGGGAACCTGCTTCTCCCTCTCCCACTCCCCCTGCTTGTGTTCCTGCTCTCGCTATCTCTCTGTTAAATAAATAAATAAAATCTTTTAAAAAGACAAAACAAAAACCTATCATCTCATGGCCAATCTTAATTATACTCACCAACTCTCCTTACCTGATGTCATAAGAAGCAAATCCCAGATAGCATAGCATGTGTTATTTGTATGTATTTCAGTATTTATCTGTAAAAAAGGACTCTTCTTTTTTTCTTTTTTTTGCTCCATCCCAGGACCCTGGATCATGACCTGAGCCTAAGGCAGACGCTTAATGACTGAGCCACCCAGGCACCCCCAGTCTTAGAGTTTTATTTTATTTATTTATTTTTTTATTTATTTGAGAGAATGAGAGAGAGCACATGAGAGGGGGGAGGGTCAGAGGGAGAAGCAGACTCCCTGCCGAGCAGGGAGCCCGATGCGGGACTCGATCCCGGGACTCCAGGATCATGACCTGAGCTGAAGGCAGTCACTTAACCAACTGAGCCACCCAGGCGCCCAGTCTTAGAGTTTTAAATTTTACAAACTATATATATATATAATTATTATTATTTTTTAATGTCATTAGGCCCAAGCATCTTACCCTTGGGAGAGCAGTTCTCTTAGGGTCCTTTTTTTTTTTTTTTTTTTTAAGATTTTATTTATTTACTTGAGAGAGAGAGCATGAGCAGGAGGAGGGGGAGAGGGAGAAGAAGAAGCAGACTCCTGCTGAGCAGGGAGCCCAGCAGAAGTGGAGCTCCATTCCAGGACCCTGGGACCACAACCTGAGCCAAAGGCAGACACTTAACCGAGCCACCCAGGTGCTCCTCTTAGGGTCCTTTTTACTCTTTAAAAAAAATTTTTTTTAAAGATTTTATTTATTTTTTGACAGAGAGACAGCGAGAGAGGGAACACAAGCAGGGGGAGTGGGAGAGGGAGAAGCAGGCTTCCCGCCGAGCAAGGAGCCCGATGTGGGGCTTGATCCCAGGACCCCGGGATCATGACCTGAGCCGAAGGCAGACGCTCAACGACTGAGCCACCCAGGTGCCCCTACTCTTTAAAATTTTTTTAAGTCAGAATGAATATTTATTTATTATTATTTGTGTGATGGAGTATATTTTTACTAGAAATTTTATTAGTGCAGATAAAGGGATAGTTACCCTTGATAAACCCTCCTCTTAGTTCTACTCTCCTCAAAGATAATTACTGTTATAGGAGGTATGTGTGCTTTTAATCCTTTCTTCTGTGTGTGTGTGTGTGTGTGTGTATAGCTACATGCAGAAAATGATAATCATACATTCTTTAGATCTTTCCATGTTAGTGTATAAATCATTGCATAATAAATATATCATTCTGTGGATGTAACCATAGTTTAATAGTTTTCTTACTAATAGGTATTAGGCTGTTCCTGGTGTTTTACAGTAAAAACTGTTCTGTTCAGTAATCACGTTCCTCTTGGAATATGTGCTCAAGTTTCAAGTTTTTCCTTCAAGTTGGTTAGTCTAGAAATAGATTATCTGCTTGAAGAATCTTTGCATTTAAAATATTAAGATCGGGGTGCATGGGTGGCTCAGTCATTAAGCGTCTGCCTTCGGCTTAGGTCATGATCCCAGGGTCCTGGGATCGAGCCCCGTGTCGGGCTCCCTGCTCTCTGGGAAGCTTGCTTCTCCCTCTCCCACTCTGCCTGCTCGTCTTTCCTCTCTCGCTGTCTCTCTCTGTCAAATAAATAAAATCTTTAAAATAAATTTAAAAAAATAAAGTATTAAGATCAATAAAGTGAAGTAATTTATGGATGACACAGAATTGCAAACTTTTCATTTTGTCAGGAAAAAAAAACCCCACCATATATTGTTTCTATCATTTCATAAAAAGACATTTAAAAAAATTTTTATTAATTTTCTTTAAGGTTTTATTTATTTGTTTTAGAGAGCAGGGAGGGGCAGAGAGAGAGAGACTCTCAAGCAGACTCTGCTGATGCAGAGCCTAACTCAGGCCTCGACCTCACGACCCTGAGATCATGACCTGAGCCAAAATCAAGAGTCGGAAGTTTAACCGACTGAGCCACCCAGGCACTCCTGAATATATTTAGTTTTACGAAAATCTCACTGTTGTCATTATTTTTCCCATTTTACCATAAATTTTCACACAGACCAGCTTGGATTGGGCCAATGAATCTTGAGAATCACTGTTGTAATTTATTCTTTTGCACCCAAACAGATAAATCTAAAGGAGTTACTCTTGCATTTAAAAAAAAAAAAATTTTTTTTTTAAAGATTTTATTTATTTATTTGACAGAGACACGGCGAGAAAAGGAACCCAAGCAAGGGGAATGAGAGAGGGAGAAGCAGGCTTCCCGCTGAGCAGGGAGCCCGATGCAGGGCTCGATCCCAGGACCCTGGGATCATGACCTGAGCTGAAGGCAGCTGCTTAACAACTGAGCCATCGAGGTGCCCCTTAAAAAATATTCTTAGTACTGAACTGATTCTCAGGTTGAGAAATTAGGTCCTAAGTACTGTCATCATGCTGGTCTATGTGAATACCATAAGTAGAAACTGTTATTTTGTGAACCTATCACAGGAGCATACATCGGGTCCCAATGCCAGACCATTGAGACTGAGGCAGTACTGAGTACAGTTTTGGGGGTTTTTGTTGTTGTTGTTGTTGTTTTAAAAAAAGGCTCAGGCTCTGGGGTCAGAGAGTCTGTGTTTGGGTCCACACACTCCTTTTGACTTCATAGGCATGCTTTTTAACCTATCCAGGCCCCATTTTCCTCTTTTATAAAATGGTGATAGTAATAGTATATATCTCATGAATACTTACAAGGATTCAATGTATTGATGCTTAGTGGAGTTTCTGACTGTTGGAAAGTGTTCGTTAAATGTGGGCTATAATCATGACATAATCATTGGTGTATTTAGCCCTTTCACAAATATTCATTGACTGCTTATATGTCAAACTGTGCTTTGTGCTTAGATTAGGAAGATGAATTTCTGTTTTTTAGGAAGTTGGGAGTGTAAATTAGAGAGTTTGACACTTAAGCAACTAGCAGTAGGTATTAAAGTGCACTAGGGACCAGTCATCAATTTTAAAGAGTCCTTGAACATTTGGGAAAGAGTGAGAGAGGGTATGGCAACAAGGAAAACAGGAGAAACAAAGAAATGCTCTTAAATCAGATTGTCCTTGGTGTGTTTGTGGTCTGGATTACTGTAGAATGGTGCAGATAGAGTTTTAAGAGCAAGGATGAATGGGAGATTAGATTAGATGAAGCACAACATTTATAAATGTATAATTAGTGTAATTATTGTATGTATTAGCAGCAGCCCGTAGGCTGTGGAAGAAGTCAAGAAGACTAGAGCTGCCCTTTAGTAGAAGTCTGGAGAAAGAGGAGAATAGAATGTTAATTTTAGTGTTACTTAAGAAGCTGGGGGTGCCTGGGTGGCTCAGTCAGTTACACGTCTGACTTCGGCTCAAGTCATGATCTCACGGTCCTGGGATCGAGCCCTGCATTGGGCTCCCCACTCAGTGGGGAGTCTGCTTGTCCCTCTGCCCTTCCCCCTGCTTGTGAACTCTCTCTCAAATAAATAAAATCTTTAAAAAAAAAAAAATGCTGGTCAGAGGTGGTCTTTAGTGTCCTTGAGAACTCTTTGAATTATATGAATGTCAATTTCTAGCTTTGATACAGGAAACAAGGGCATCCTGATTCAAAGGCATGCTTTCCTTAGGACATCTCTTATTGCTGTCTCATCCAAAGGAATGCCAGTATTCTCATGGATTCTAATGGGGTGGGGGTGGGAAGATGGGGGGTAAAATGACCTGTAGGATTAGGAGGGTCAAATGGTTCATAGCATCTTGCCCTATCAGAGCTTTCTACAGCCTAAAAGTGTTTGATAAATACAGGTTTGGGTCAAAGCCTTCTGATTCTTCAAAACAGCTTTGCTGAGAATGAGCTTCTCTTGGAAGTTGTAGATCCTCAGGGACCAGGACAGGGTGTTTTATCTAGAAGACAAATTGTATATTAGGCTGCAGGACTCATGAAACCCTTGCCTGTTTCAGACCCTGACCGGAAAGGAGATTGAGATTGACATTGAACCCACAGACAAGGTAATGTATGGCCGGTACTTCATGCCTGTCTCCCTACATGCACATTCATTTAGAAATGCTGATGAACTTAGTCCTTTTCGCTCTCATGCTGTCTGCATAGCTCTTGTTCTTTCCACTTCCATGGTTTTGCCCCTTAGCAGTCCCTGACTACTTGTACCCTTAAAGGTGGAGCGAATCAAGGAGCGTGTGGAGGAGAAAGAGGGCATCCCCCCACAGCAGCAGCGGCTCATCTACAGTGGAAAACAGATGTGAGTTTGACATGGATATGAGGTGTGGCAATCTTACGTGACGTTGAGGGAGCAAATACTGGAGGAGGAGCCTCAGATCCTTTGGTGATTTGGTGAAGCCTGTGAATTCCTTCTCAGAATAAGATTTTTGCAGACATAAAATACATAGATTAACAGGAGCAACTATATTGAGATACAGTTCTCAAAATACTAAAAACAAATTTGTGATAATAATATATATGGTTTATTAATACGTTAAGATCTAATGGTGGGTTTAATTTACCATAATTTTGACATATTTTCAAATACTTGCAAACAGTTGTAATATGATATGAAAATATCCAATTTCTGTTAACAGGTTACCCATGTTGCTAATACCACTATGGGTTTTTTGCTTGTTTTCAAAATTAAAAGAAATAACACATTTCAGTTAAGGGTCAGTAAAAATAAAGATGTAATTTTTTTTTCATCTGAGTTCATAGACCAGGAAGAAGACTCAAGAAACCCAGTGTAAGAATCCTGTTCTAGATGGTATTTCTAAGGCCTTTTTTTTTTTTTTTTTTTGCCTTCTTTTCCTGCAGGAATGATGAGAAGACAGCAGCTGATTACAAGATCCTAGGTGGTTCAGTCCTCCACCTCGTGTTGGCTCTGAGAGGAGGAGGTGGTCTTAGGCAGTGATGGACCCTCCCTCCATTTTACCTCCTTACCCTGTCGCTCGTAATGAGGCATCATATATCCTCTCACTCTGTGGGACACCAGAGCCACTGCCCCTTCTCCTGGATGCCCAGTCTTGTTTGGTGGGAGACCGTGAGGACGCCAGGACTCAGGGTTCCTGGCCCAAAGGGCCCTTGCTGCCTGTTGGGTTTTAGTTTGCAGTCCTGTGTGCTTCCCTCTCTTATGGCCACGTCCCTAGTTGTCAATAAAATATTTCCTGACCTCCTGGAATCTTTCTTGTATTGCACAAGTGTGACAAGTTGAAATGGACCCAGTACACACTCATTTACACCTCTGAAGAAGTAGGGCAATGGCAGGGAATGTGCCCTTGGGGTGGGGGATTATCAGACTCTAGGAAAGTCTACTCAAGGTGGTGTGGAGCCAGTTCTTACCAGCCCAGGAGATCTAACTATTGGCATCTCTTCCCAACCCCATAAGTGATTTCATGCTGGCAGCTTGAAATTGGCCTCAAGTGGCAAATCAGTCCCTCTCCCCAAACTGGTTGTTACGCATTTACCAGTATACTACTGATGGGGGTGGTAGAAACCAGGACAGTGAATTCTCTCCCATTGTAGCCTCCTGGACATTTGGGCCTGGTTCCAGAAAGGCCTCAAGGGCTTTACGGACACTACATTGTGGCTAAAATGCTGTTCGGGGCTTTGGGTTCTTTTTTTTTTTTTAAAGATTTTATTTATTTATTTGACAGAGAGAGAGCGAGAGCAGGAACACAAGCAGCGGGAGTGGGAGAGGGAGAGCAGGCTTCCCGCCGAGGCGGGAGTCCGATGTGGGACTCGATCCCAGGACTCTGGGATCACGACCTGAGCGGAAGGCAGACGCTCAACGACTGAGCCACCCAGGAGCCCATGGGGCTTTGGGTTCTATACTGAACAGAAGACAGGCCGATTTGGAGAAAGGTTGAGGAGTGACAAGCTATGGATCACTTAGGTCTCGATACTGGTAAGAGAAAGTGAGAGCGGTGCCAGGCGAAAGGGCTCCCTTCCCTGGCTTCTCTAGTTTAGCCGACCCCGGCCGGGCTGGGTGGAGTGGAGGAGTAAGGGAAGAAGGTGTCTTGGAGAGGCTGGAGCACTGTGGTCCCCCCGGCGGTGGCGTTGGCACTTTACTGCGGTCCTTGCCCCGCTCCACCATCAGAAGGCGCTCTTGCGCGGTCTCCAGGCAGACGGCCGCAGCCCCGCGCGGCGACGCTCTAGTCGCCGTTTCTCAGGCAGGCGGGGCGGCTTGCAGCCGCGAAGAAAGCCTCGCCCGCCCGCCATGGCGCGGCTCCCGAAGCTGGCGGTCTTCGATCTGGGTGAGGGGACGGGCCTGGGGAGCTTCGCAGGGCGCTCTCCTTTCCCAAACCGCAGCGGCAGCTTCCGAGGCCTGAGCCCTCCCTCCGTCCTCCCGCAGATTACACGCTCTGGCCGTTCTGGGTGGACACGCACGTAGACCCCCCGTTCCACAGGAGCAGGTGAGGCGGCGCTGGGGAGGCCGGCGCCGGGCGGGGCGGGCCGCAGCTGAGCGCGCTCTCGCCCCGCAGCGATGGGGCCGTCCGGGACCGGCGGGGCCGGGCCGTCCGACTGTTCCCAGAGGTGCCCGACGTCCTGCAGCGGTTGCGGGACCTTGACGTGCCCATGGCGGCCGCTTCACGGTGAGGAGAGCGACTGGAAAACGCTGCCGGTCTCACGCTGAGAGACGCAGGCAGGAGACGTCTCGCGTAACTCCGGGGCTACAGACGCTTCGGCGGGGCAGATTTGCATGTATTTGCATATCGTTGTCATTGGACCCTCTCCTGTGCCTTTAATTTATTAAACATTGGCTCAGCCGCCGCCTGTGTCAGACGGGAAGCATAGGGAGTTGAATGAGGACCGAGGATGCCTCCCTATCCTGGAAAAATAGCAAGTTGATTTCCCCCCTGGTTAAATATAACTTGGCTTGCAGCTCTGGCCCTCCGGATCCCAGCTATGACACCTTCTTGCAGGACAGGGGAGATCGAAGGGGCCAACCAGCTTCTGGAGCTCTTTGACCTTGACAGATACTTTGCTCATCGGGAAATCTATCCAGGCAGCAAGGTCGCCCACTTTGAGAGGTAGGTGGAGATAAGGGTAGAAGTGGGGAGACCAGAGGCTGAAGGAGCTAAGAAGCCAGCGGGGCCGCTCCCTGCCCCTCCTTGCACAGGTTGCAGCGGAAGACTGGAGTTGTTTTCTCCCAGATGATCTTCTTTGATGACGAGAAGCGGAATATCGTAGACGTCAGCAAACTGGGTACTGAGTGGTAAGATTAGCCCTTTGGGGAATGAGGAGAAAGGGTTCGGATGAGGGGTTAGGTAGGTATGTACGGGATGGATAATTTGCATGACAATATTTGGGTGACACCCAAAAAAGGTGAGAGGAACAACAGGCCTGATGAAATGTGGCTTTTTTTTTTTTTTTTTTTTCCTTTCTAGGAGTTACCTGCATTCATGTCCAGAATGGAATGAGTCTTCAAACCCTAACTGAAGGACTAGAGACATTTGCAAAGGCCCAAGCTGGGCCCTGAGGTCCAGTCTTGTGGATGAGCCTCATTTGAGGCATAAAAGGAAATCCGGAAGGCATTCTCAGATGTATTTGTAAATTATTAAAGCATGTTTGTGTGTGACCGAGGAAGTCCTCCGGCTATGTTTCTATTCGTCTAGCGTTGTAGCCGGCCTCGGCTATCCGGAGGTGCCAGGAGCAGAGCGCGCGGCATTAGTCTTCATCAGGCTGGGCCGTAGAAACTTGTGGCACACCCGACTGTGACCCCCACCCCTTGTGCTCGCCCCATCCGCACTCCGTTCCCTGAGCTCTGCCAAGGGCCCGAAGAACTCTTCCACTGGCCCCAAGCAGTGGGACGCGCGACCCTGCACACTCCCTTCCAGGAAAACAAATACTGTGTTTTGGGGTGGGGGTGCGGCGGCCTTTTTATAGCCCAAAGTGAAGCGGCCGCTTTAAGTGGAGCGAGTGGGTTGGGGGCTGGTGGCTCGGGTCACGTGGTAGAAGTGGCCTCGTCGGCTCCAGTTGATGATGTCGCGGCGGTGCCCCAAGGAGGGATTGGCCCAGGCGGGTCTCGGAGCGCCGAGGCCGCACCCTCCCAGAGCAAGGCGGAAGTTGCCCGACGCCGTGGGGCGGAGGCGGGAGAGGCGAGGGTGGCGATGAGTGGGCTCGGCAGACTCTTCGGGAGGGGTGAGCCGGGGCGAGGCTGGCCGCGGGGGTGCGGGGAAGGCCGTGGACGCGGGCTGTCCCGAGAACCCCATGCGCGGCCTAGCGAGGCCTCCTCACGTGCCAGGAGGCCCCGCCTTGTTAGGGAGCCTGGCTCCGGCTGCCTCCCCTCCCCCGCCCCAGAGAGAAGAGCTGGGGACCGGCCCGGGACGGGAGCGGAGGGTCCCCACTGTTCAGGCGGGGAGGAGGGGTTGAGTTTCTGCCCGTCCTCATCTAGTCCTTTCCAAAACACTGGTGCTTCCTTTATGCTGGCCAAGAGGGCAGCTGAGGTGATGAAGAAAGATTGCCTACTTAAAGCGCCTATCTGGTGGGGCAAGACGAGCCCAAACTGACATATACAGTGTCGTGTAGCAACTCCATGATGGAGATGGACCTACCCCCCAGGGAAGCACAGAAGCAGCGCGGGGGGGGTTGTGAGCCAGAAGGCTGGAGGTATGCCGGGTGGAGAATTGAGGTTGTCCAGGAAGATGTAACTGTGTGCAAAACAGGCAGGAAAGAGTATGGTGTGTGTAGGGGAACGGACTGTGTGTGTGTGTGTGTGTGTGTGTGTGTGTGTGTGTGTGGACGTAACAAAGGCCAGATCAAGAAGGGCCTTGTATGTCTTATTCAAGTTTTGGGTTTTATCCTGTAGGCAATAGAGAGTGTGGAAGGATTTTAAGCAGGCAAGGGCCATCGTTTTTTTAGGAGTGCAGACGATGAAGGGGAAAATTGAGATCAGATTTTTTTTTTCTCTAGCCCCTGTACTTCATTCAGTTTGATCCTGTGGAGTCAGGACCTTGAGCATCTGCTAGGACAGCAAGTGCAACAGTGATTATAAAAAGTGACCAAACTCCGGTGGGGATGTGATAGTGGGGCGGCTGTGCATGTGTGGGGGCAGGGGGTGTATGGGAACTCTGTACCTGACACTCAAGTTTGCTGTGAACCTAAAACTGCTCCGAAAAACAAAGTCTATTATTTTTTAAAAAAGGCCTGGAAATGATTTGAAAGGCAGCTTGGAATAGCAAACGAATACTGGATTTGAAAGTCATACTGCCACATTTCGATTACTCCTCTATTCTTACTAGTTGTGATTTTATTTATTTATTTATTTGACAGACTGAGACACAGCGAGAGAGGGAACACAAGCGGGGGGAGTGGGAGAGGGAGAAGCAGGCTTCCCGCAGAGCAGGGAGCCCGATGCGGGACTCAATCCCAGGACCCTGGGATCATGACCTGAGCCGAAGGCAGACACCCAACGACTGAGCCACCCAGGTGCCCCTAGTTGTGATTTTAAACAAAAACAATTTAACATCTTTGTGCCCTTTTCTGTATTTGTAAAGTGAAGATAGTACATTCACTGTAGAGAGTCCTTTTGGGATTAACAATAATGCAGTCAAGTGCCTAGCACATACTATGCACTTAGTAACTGGTGGCTGGTATTTTTCCTCCACACAATATGGGCCTGCTTGATTGGACTCCAGGGAAGAAGGAGAAGGGGCCAACCCCTGAAGAGGCAATACAGAAACTGAAGGAGACAGAGAAGATACTGATCAAGAAACAGGAGTTTCTGGAGCAGAAGATTCAACAGGAGCTACAAATGGCCAAGAAGCATGGGATCAAGAATAAGAGAGGTAATGGGGGAGAGGTGCCAGTAGGGTGGGCCCAGGTAGGAAGCAAGGGCTTCTGGCTCTGATGTTCAAGGTGTGTGCTGGGTCAGCCGCCCTACAGGCTTTGCGGAGGAAGAAAAGATTGGAACAACAGCTGGCACAAACTGATGGGACATTATCCACCCTGGAGTTTCAGCGTGAGGCCATCGAGAATGCCACCACCAATGCAGAAGTGCTTCGTACCATGGAGCTTGCTGCCCAAGGCATGAAGAAGGCCTACCAGGACATGTGGGTACAGGGGGAGGGAAGCAGGGGGCCCAGGCGCTGGGGAAAGTAGCTTGGTATTGTACTTTGAATGTTAAAACCTCTCAGAATGTGAATTTACATTATAGACGTGCCTATGACAGCCAGACCTCTGTCGGTCTCCTTGCTTCCTGTAAGATCTCTTTGCTGGCTAAAGCATTATAAGGAAGAAAGATGATTTAAGACCCTTCAGAGAGGGAAGTGCAGCCTATCCTCCCCGGTGTGGCTTCTTACCAATCCTCAGGCTCCCTTGCCTCTGTACAATTTCCCAGGGACCTCTTCTACCTGATAGCTGTGGATTTATCAGCCTGAGGCCACAGACAGGAGGGTCTTCACTCAGGCAAGACAGGAGAGTCAGGAGGGTTGTTGCCTGATTTCTTGGCTGTATATCTTGTTCTCAGGGACATTGACAAGGTGGATGAACTGATGGCTGACATTACAGAACAACAGGAGGTGGCCCAGCAGATCTCGGATGCCATATCTCGGCCTGTGGGCTTTGGAGACGTTGTGGATGAGGTGATTGGGACTGAGGGGTCAGGGAATATGGGAGAAAGCAGGAGACCAGCCAGAAGGAATGCCCAAGAGGATCATGGGGCAAGTTTGGGGGAGGAGAGGGACTCCAAAAGTGGTATGTTTTTGGGAGTAGAAGTTCCCTTTCTTCATTTTTTTTTTTTTAAGATTATATTTATTTATTTGAGAGAGAGAGCATGAGATCACAGGAGGGGAAGGGCAGAGAGAGAGGGCAGAGTCCTAAGCAGACTCTGATGAGCTTGGAGCCCAACATGGGGCTCGATCTCACAACCTTGAGATCAGAGCCCTGAGATCACAACCTGAGCTGAAATCAAGAGTCTCACGCTTAACCAGCTGTGCCACCCAGGCGCCCCTCATTTCTTCATCTTAAACAGTTTTATTGTTCCATATCCAGGATGAACTGTTGGAAGAGCTAGAGGAGCTGGAGCAGGAGGAATTGGCCCGGGACTTGTTAACTGTGGGTGACAAGGAGGAAGAACCCCCCATTGAACTGCCCACTGTACCCTCTACACATCTGCCTGCAGGACCAGGTACTCAGGGCTATTCTGTTGTCTTAAGGACTTGAGGAGGTGGGATAGATATGGGGAAAGATTATTCCTCTTACATCCTGCTTCAAAGGAACCAGGCAGAGAGGGCTGCTGCTACCGTTGCACAGGTTGTTGACTGCATAAGGGCACCTGGCTGAACAGGAATGAAGACTAAAGTCCAGCTTGTGCCTCATTCAGCAAGCTGGGTACCCTGGGGTAGGGCTGCAAGTTCTGGGAGAGAGAAGCACATTTTCTTCATTTGTACAAGGGTGCCCTGGGAGTTAGCAGCAGCCCAGCGAGCAGAAGGACCACACCTTTAGGTTCTTTGCTGGGGAAAGAAAATTCAGCAGACTTTCAGTGTTCTAGCAGGGGATTGTTGGAAGTTGCTACCGCCCTAACGTTTCTTTCTTTCTCTGGGTATCCTTGTCCCTGAAACTCCTGAAGCAGATGAAGATGAAGAAGCACTAAAGCAGTTGGCTGAGTTGGTATCCTGATAAGTCTGGGCTTGTTTTCCCAGTGCTGCCTTCATTGGTCTCTTTTCCTTAAGTGCCAAGTGCTAAGCTAAAGGAACATAGCCTTTTGGGGAGGTCCTGCTGAGGGTGATAGTGTGACCCTGTCTGAAAAGGGGTTGTCGCCCTCCCCTCCCTGGCTCAACTCTGAAAAAGGACCTTGGTGCGAGAGGAGCCCCTGGGCTCCCTTCTCTGATAGCAGTTACAGTGCCCTTGTTCCCAATAAAATCGGGCAGATGGAACCATAGTGCTTATACTGCCTCGTCTACACCTGAAACTCTTCCCTGGCCTTTGGAGCTTTGTTTCAAGCATTGAATCACAATGGGAGTAATGAAGGGAATAACGAAGTATTGGAACAGAGAACAAATGGGAGTTGACAATATCTTGACCTACTATGTTCTAGGTAGGTACTATTTCATCTTTCAAGTTGGTTTGTCCTAGAGTTGCCTAGTGCTGAGGTTCAGCACAAGTATTATTTATCTTCGACCCATATGGAGCTGTCTCTGAGTCTTCTCTCATTGCTTTCCCCCAATCATGCCTCTGCCAAGACAGCCCCATGATTTACTACTCATTTTCCTTTTTCAAAGCCCATTTTCAAGGACAGGGAGGGAGAATATAGGGATGAAGGAGCAAGTAGCTTTCCTTTATTCAGAACCCACAGTAAATAGGCTTGTTTGAACTGTCATTTAGGTTTTTTTCTTTTCTTTTTTTTTTTAAGATTTGTTTACTTATTTTGAGAGAGCGTGGAAGCAGGAAGGGCAGAGAGAGGAGAGAGAACCCCAAGCTGACTCCCTGTTGAGCGCAGAGCCTGATTCGGGGCTCAGTCCCACAACCCCGAGATCATGACCCAAGCTGAAACCAAGAGCGAGACGCTCAACCAACTGCGCCACCCAGGCGCCCTTGCCATTTCTAAGAGCAATCGATGAGGGACCATGATTCACTGGGATTGTTCCAATAGTGGTTAAGGTGGCATCTGGAGAAGGGAGAAGGAACCAAGATATTTCACACATCCTGATGCCCATTTCAAAGAGAACAAATAATGCCATCCCTTCGGACTGTAAACAGAGGCAGAGCCATAACCAAATAGCAACTGGGGCCCCTTTCCCACTGCTTGAACATTTAGAGTGCACAGAGATGTAAAATAATGAGCATTTACTTAGCCAGAATAATGAAGCTTCCCCAAAGTGCGTGTTTATGCCAGCACCCTCTCCTCCATGAGCCACATATGAGCTACATTGTGAATTACCCTATTGACTTACAGACATCAAGGTGACTGGTTACAGACTCTGGTTAGAAATCCACCTCTTGGTCTCAGTAGGGTTCCCTGCTAAGGTTCCCCTGAAGAAAGAATGTCTTTGACCCCAGCTGATGAAACTAAATCAGAAATAGATTTATTTTTGGTATAGAGGATTTTTAGCCCCAGACCCTCCTGCTTTGCTCCTCTCCCAACCCCTTCCTTCAACCATTTTTAGGTATTGATTTCCAAGGATTGGTGCCGATTAGTGGTGCTGGGGGGTTGGCACATGGCCTCAAGCAGCCTGATCTCCTGGGTGGGTTGCTCAGGCTGGAACTTGAGCACCCAAGGATCCTTGATGATGTCCAGGATGGTGGCACGCTTGGTGGCTTGGCGTAGCGTCTGGAGGACCAGGTTCTAGGGCAGGGGAAAGAGAGGTCTTGGCTGAGCTCGCCCCCCATTGTGCCACACAGGCAGTGAGCAGTTGGACCTAAGAGAAGCAGGATAGCCCATCACACCACTCTGGTGAAAGGGGGTGTGGTCCTGATTTTGTCCTGAAGAGCCAGGCATTTAACTCCCTGGAGGAGAGAGAAAGGAAGGGTACCGTGGGGGAAACCTCTTGCATAATCCCTTTCTGGCCTAAAGAGACAGAGGCTGAAACCTGCTTATGACTCCCAGGTAAGGTGCCGAGCCCAGGGGTGGCCCTTTAAGGTCCCTCCCCGCCAACTCCTCTAGGGCAGGGGCTAAAGTGTGAGATGGGTCTGGTGGGGAAGAGCCTCCCCCGGGGTGGGGAGGCCTAGGATGGGTCTTCCCTCCCTGTGAGTCATCCCTGAGGCCTCAGCCCTCCTGGGGGAGCCAGCACCTTGCACTCCTGGGAGATGGAGTAGTTAGGTGGAAAAGTGACCTCCTTTTGAGTCTCTTTCAGCAGCTTCTTGAGATTGGTGTCATCAAAGGGCAGCCGGGCGACCACTAGAGTGTAGAGGATGACGCCCATGCTCCAGGTGTCAGACAGGAAAGGGTTGTAGGGCAAGCCCAGCAAGATCTCCGGGCACGCATAAGCAAAGCTGCCACAGTAGGTCTGGCTGAGGTGGTTTGTAAAGCAGTTCATTTGGCGGTAAGAAGGGCTACTATGCACTGTCTGGTTAGAAGGCACCATCTTGGCGAAGCCAAAGTCCGATATCTTCACATTCTCCCGCTTGTCCAGCAACAGGTTCTCCAACTTTAAGTCCCTACCAGCAGCAGAAAGGCTGGGGGTCAGGCTGGGGAGAGGGCTTAGTATTAGACCGGGAGCTGAAGGGCCAGGGGTCAGAGGCTAGAGAAAAGGCAAGGTGGGAGAGAGGTACCTTTATGAGGATACAAGGTAGAGAGGAAAGAGCCATGGAGTTGTGAGCAGAGCCCAAAGGTGAGAGAGGATGGTACCTGAGGACTACAGGGGGCTCGTCATTGTAGTTCAGAGTGCCGTGCTCACGGTGGGCGCTACTGAAACGTTCTTGAGCAGAGAATTAAGATAGAGGGGATGAATGGGCCTAGATAACTGAGGGAGGTCAAGGGAGGAACAAAGAGGGCAGAAAGTGGGAAACATGCATAAAACCCCCCCGAGAGCCCAAAGGCCCCAGCCTGGCTGGCAGCGCCCTCACCGGTGCACGATGCCCTTGCTGTGCAGGTAGGCGATGCCCAGGGTCATCTGGGAGAACCACTTGCCAGCAAGGGGCTCAGAGCAAGCCCCATATCGCTGGATCCACTCGAGGACATCACCGCCCTGAGCCAGCTCCAGAATGATGTATACTCGGGATGTGGTTTCGATGGCCTGGTAGAAGTTGATGAGGTATTTGTGCCGCAGGACCTTCATGACCTGGCCCCGGAAGAGGGACCCATCAAACCTGGGAAGGGAGAACCCGGGCTGTGCTCCCAGGCCTCCTGCTGTCCCACGGCTAACTTAACTTAGAACTCTGCAAGCGGATTAAACTCCAGAGGGCTGGGTGATCTGTGGGCAAACCCTCGGCTTTGGACTTCTACTTTGTGAGGGGCTGGACTGGAGGTGAGTGGGTGGGTGGAAAGAGGTTGAATTTACATCAAGTCATTTTCCTGCTGCTTAGTGAGACATTCAGGCCTGCGGGGGGGGGTGTGGGGGGGGTGTTCTCACTCCACCCCCTCCTAACCACACCCCTTCTGAGAAGTTTTAAGCAGCTTGGTCTCAGTTCCCTTTCCAACCTGTATCTCACGGGGCAGGAACTTGTTAAGATAGTCCTCAGAGGCCTTCTTCTTTGAGATGATCTTGACAGCCACCATGACCTTCTGCTTTGTGTAGTAAGCCTCATACACCGTCCCATAGGAGCCATTGCCAATGACCTTGCCCACCTCGTAACCATAGTCCTCCATGACGGAGCGGTAGGCTGAGGTAGGTGGTGCTACCTCCGAGGTGTCTCCCTTCCCCATGGTGTTGGGCTTGCTGAGAGCAGGGAACTGTGCTACTTCGAAGCCTATTATCTGCTCAGAAAGCCAACCTTGAGCCACCGAGGGCTGGGGTAACAAAGTAAAGTTAGTCTCCAAATGCTTGCCTATATAGTCATGCGAGTCTGGGATGCTGGGCTCACCTCCCCACTGGGAACGTGGAGCGGGGAGAAGGGGGCAGCAGTTCTTTTTGTCTCCACTGGCTGTTGTTACTTCTTCCTCCTCCTGGTTACGGAATTCGCCAAGGTCCCATGTTCCGCATACATCACAATTCACCTTCTTTCCACCTTGGGCCACAAGGCTTGAGAATGAAGTGCACGGTGGAACATATTCCTGGGGGCAGCTTCTGCAGTCTGGTGAGACCCCCCCCACATAGATCTAGTCCCTTCACCCATTCATGTCCATTGAGAGCACCCACTGTGTGCCAGGCCGTGCACTGAGTACTGGGATAAAACAGCTAATAACGCCAACAGAGACCCTGTACTCAGAGTTTATTATCCAGAGTGAGAAACTTGCGTGTGAGAATATGACAGAGAATCGCAAGGTGTTGTAGAAGCCTATTCTAAGGAATCTTAACCTTACAATGTTTTTTGTTTGTTTGTCTGGCTTAAAGCAACCACCCTTTTATTTATTCATTTATTTTCTGGCAAGTTGAGCTGTGCTCAGTTGGGTGGTTCTTCTGGTGGTCTCATCTTAGCTGGGGTGGTTTGTTTCTGCTGCATATGGTCTCACTATCCAGCGGACTAGCCAGAGTTCCTCTACATAGTAGCACAGAATTACATGAGGAAAAAAAAAAATCAGAAATTGCATGATCAATTAAGCCCAGACTCCAAAATTGCAGAGCATCACTTCCATACCTTTATACAAGTAAAGACAGTTTCAAGGTTACAAGGATCCCAGATTGAAGGGGTGGAATAGACTCCACCTGGGAACTCTGAAATGCATTCTTATCTTCCCATGACCCTAAGTTCTGTACTTTTCCTCCTATCCCTCTAGCCATTCCTCAGGCTTCACTGGAGCCTTATCTTCTCTGTCTGTCCCTTAATCATATCTGGAAGGTTCTACCACAGGCCTTATTTCCTCAGAGCTTTATGTCCTCCCATTAGGATCTCACCCATTTCCCAACACTTTAGTTATTACATCCATGCTGACTCCTCCTAATCTCATCTCTATCCCAGATGTCCTCTGGAGTTCCAGATCCAGCATCCAGTTGCTTACTGGACATCACATGGACATGTCTCTCTCAGGTATCTTAAACTCACCATGTCCAAAATTCAACTCTTTCTGTTCTTGCCCTAGACGTCCTCTGTTTTGTTCTGGTTTTTTTAAGATTTTATTTATTTGACAGAGAGAGAGAGCACAAGCAGGGGGGGCGGCAGGCAGAGGGAGAGGGAGAAGCAGGCTCCCCGCTGAACAAGGAGCCCAATGTGGGGCTCCATCCCAGGACCCTGGGATCATGACCTGAGCCGAAGGCAGACGCTTAACCGACTGAGGCACCCAGGCACCCTCTGTTGAATTCTATACTCATCTTCAATTTACACACCCAGTCATCCTAGACCCTTCCCTCTGCCTCAGCCCCTACATCCAATCTGTCACCTCTTCTACCTCTTAAAACTATCTTTAATAATACACTCCAGGCTCTTGAAGCGGCTGCCACCACCTTAGGTCAAGCCTCCATCAACTGATCACTCTAGTATGGCTTCTGCTCCCCTCCAGTCTGTCTTCACCCTGAACTCCAAGGCATAACACGGATTTGATTCCCACTTAAAAACAATTCTGTGCCTCCCCATTTGCCTCAGGATCAAGTCCAAATTCTTTTATATGGCTTCAACATCTGACCCTGCTTAGCTCTCCAATTTTATCTTTAAAGATTTTATTTTTATTTATTTGACAGCACAGCAGGGGGAGCGGCAGAACAGAGGGAGAGGGAGAAGCAGGCTCCCCGCCGAGCAGGGAGCCCAATTCAGGACTCGATCCCAGGACCCTGGGATCATGACCCAAGCCGAAGACAGATGCCTGACGATTGAGCCACCCAGGCGCCCCTAAATAGAATCTTTAAAAAAAAATATTCAAGCACCTGTACCCAAGATGCTAAAAAAATCTTAACAGTGTTAAAATCATGTGTCTATAAATTGTGTTTTTAACCTCAGTTGGACCCCCAAATGCTGCCCAGTGATCCTGCTCATTTTCCAGATCAGCTCGCTTCCATTCTCCACAACCCATTCTTCTCAAACCTCTTAACTTCATCTCCCTCTTCTGGTCAGTTGACCTTCCTTACAGCCCTAATGGGAGATGCAAGCAGAAAAAACACAATTACAGACACTACGTTAGATGCTGTGACAGAGAAAGTACTGGGGCTCTGGGAGCACCCAGAAAGGAGGAACATCCAGTTTGGGCTTGAGCAGTCAGTAAAGGTGTCCTTAAAACAGCTCATGAGCTAAGTCCTCAAGGAAGAGTAGGGGTTTGCCAGGACAGAGGGAACAATGAAGGAAAAGTAATTCTGCTTGGCTGGAGCACTGCATGTATGTTAAAAGATAAAATTGGGGGTGCCTGGGTGGCTCAGTGGGTAAGCATCTGCCTTCAGCTCAGGTCATAAACCCAGGGTCCTGGGATTGAGCCCCGCATCAGGCTCTCCGCTCAGGGAGCATGCTTCAATTTATTTGACAGAGAGGGAGCGAGCACAGCAGGGGTAGCAGCAGAGGGAGAGGGAGAAGCAGGCTCCCCGCTGAGCAGGGAGCCCCATGTGGGGCTCGCCTTGCTAGAGGGGTTACCTGGATTTAAGACTGTGTGTGTGCAGGGTGGGGGGTGGCATGCAGGGGAAAGGACAAAAGAAGAATCAGATTTATTTTCTATCTTCCAAAAAAATACAACTCCAAGAACAGATTGTGCCGTAGGCTACTGGTAAATTCCTGTTTATTGACAGCCTGCTGATCCTGCTGGCAGGGTAGTTCCAGAGTTTGTTGGAAGCTAGATCTACATTCTCAAACTGCCAAGATGAGTTGTCCAGGACACACCATGGTAAGGAGGCCCACTCTGCTCCGCCCATCTTCTGCTCCTCTGGATAGGTAGCTTGGTGGCAGCTCTGTCCTCATCATGTCCAGCGGGTAAACCAGTTTATTCAAAAAACGTGTATTAAGCTGCCTACTTTATACAAAAGCACTGCTAAGTCCTGAGGATATCAAGATGGATAAATTACAGTCTTCCTGTGAGTAGTTAGTAATTAGCAAGGAAAACAGACACATAAGTAAAATAACAGTACAGTGAGATAAATTGCTATAAACAAAGACTGGAAGATGTAGAGGCAGGCTTTATAGAGGAGGCATTTGTACTGTTCAAGAGGAGTCTCCAGGCAGGTAAGTAGGGAATGGTAGATGGGGCAGTCTAGGCCAAAGCAACTATATGAGCTTGCAGGCTTGAGAGAACATGACATTCGAGATTCTAATTTGAATACAATTAATGTACCTGGAGAAGTAATGAAGATCCAGGTCTGACAGGCCTCACATACCAAGCTTTTTAGAGTTTATCCTATGTACTCATGGTCAAATTTTGGTCGAAATAGTCAAAGTCAGAGCCTGTTAGAAAATGATGCCTAGTCACCTCCTCCTCTAAGATCCTGATTTCATGGACCCAGATCTCCATGTTTTTAATAAGCTTCTAGCTGAATCTGATGCACACCAAGATCTGAGAACCACTGTTGCAGGAAATAGTATATATAGTGTGTATATGTATGAATCAGCAGCAGAGTGGAAAATGGATCCAAGAGGGGAGGTGACCTTGCTAGGAGACTAGCAAGGTGGTTGTCATGGTAATTTAGGTGCAAGAGGATGAGACCCGAAGCTAGGCAGCCAGGGAGGGCAAGTATTTGGAAGATATTGAGGAAATAAGCAGCAGGGGGGCTTGACGACATTGATCTGAGGAGGCTGGGGGTTGGGACGGGGGAGTAAGTGAGAAAGAGTCCCAGGTTTCTGGCTTCTCTAAGTTACTTTTCTAATTACAAAATTCACTGATTTATCTAAAAAACTCAATCTCCTACTTCCTAGAACCTCACCTCCTCCTCCTGTAGGGAGGAGGGCTGGGTCAGAGAGTGCAGAAGAGGGTAAATGGAGGACTTTTCAGGCCAGAAGCCACTTAAGATTTTCCCCTGTACTACTTTCCGGAAAGAGAACCTTAAGTTTGCATCCTTTTTTTTTTTTTTTTTTTTAAGATTTTATTTATTTATTTGAGAGAGAGAATGAGATAGAGAGAGCGTGAGAGGGGGGAGGGTCAGAGGGAGAAGCAGACTGTCTGCTGAGCAGGGACCCTGATGCGGGACTCGATCCCCGGACTCCAGGATCATGACCTGAGCCGAAGGTAGTCGCTTAACCAACTGAGCCACCCAGGCGCCCTTAAGTCTGCATCCTTACATGTTGCCCCCAGGTGGCCAAACGGTAGTCACTGCCCCTGGGTCTGATCTTTAAAATTCCCCTAATGGCAGATTCCCTTAAAGTAGCGGAGACAAATAAGGGCAAACTTTTCCAGAAAAATCTGCAATACAAAATTAAGAAAAGCCCGAACACGTACAGACAAATACGAACAAAAACATCGAAAGAGTCGAACGTATGTCAAGATTCTTTACCTGCAAGTAACGATAGCCTGTCAGGCTGCCCAACTCACGGAATAAAAGGGCAGACACCCTGTCTCTCTGCGTGCCTCCGCACCAGACCTGGCTCAGGCTTGCTACGTTCGAACATGGGACGGTCATTATATGGCCAGGGAGGCCTCCAAAGCAGCCTCCGGAAGATATTTTTATTCACGTGTTTATTTTTCGGCGGGAGACCATTCGTGACGGGTTAAGAGAAGCAGTGAGGTGAGATCCCGACCTGCATGGACTGTGCTCGCGCTGTCCTAGCACAGAGACGCCCAAAGCCTCACTCACCCCCGCCCGGGTTGGGGGCCATGGACCGCCTCCCAGAGCTCGCCCTCTGCAGTCGGTGGCGAGTCCCATTGGTTCAGCCGGCAAATGCTCCGGGGCGTCCACTAGGTGTGGGCCCAGCCACCAACCGGGCTCCGTCTCCTGGACAGTCACTGGACGCGTGCGGCGGGCACGGCTCCCCGGCTTCCGCCCGTGCCCCAGGTCTTCCCGGGGGCGGCGGCCGGCGCCTCTCACCCTGAAGGGACGTCCGCGGCCTCGCAGCCAGGCCTCAGCCGTAGCCCCGGCCAGAGAAACCGGCAGAGGAGCGGCGCCCCGGCCGCCGCGGCGGGGGCGTGGTCCCCGCTCGGCTCCAGGAGCGGAGTTTTCCGCCGGGCTGAGGTCCCGGCGGGTGAGGCGGAAGTGGTAAGACTGACGTGTCCTGGGCGGCTCCGCAGATCGCCGGGAGGGCCCCCGCCGGGGGGAGGGGGCGGGCCAGCCGAGCCTTGCGGGCTCTCCGGAGCTGGGCCGGCCTCCCGGCTGGAGAAAGCGCGTCGGGGAGCACCTCACTAAGCCGAGTGCGGCGTCCCGCGTGGTGCGGCCGCAGCCGCTGCGATCAGGCACCGCGGCGGCCAACCCCGTGGAGGTCGGGCGTCAGGTCCTCTCCGGGCCGCCGCTAGCGCGCCGCTCTGGGGGAGACCCGGGCAGGAGCCCAGGGGCAGCTACGGGGCCGCAGAGGCCGCGGGCGCCGCCTCGGCCAGCCCTACCCGAGCGGTGAGGACCCCGCGGGTGCCGCGGGAAGGTGCCCGAGGTGCGAGGCCGCGTGGCGTTGCCATGGAAACGGGCTGGGGCGCGCGGGGAGGTCCCGGGCAGGCGGGCTGCGGGACGGGGACCCCAGATCCAGAGGACGAGAGAGCAGAGGCGGATAGAGACAGTATTGTGGGGGGGTCGGGGGGCGGCCTCCCGAGGGAGGGTTCGAGAGGCCAAGGGGAGAAATTGGAGCTATGGGGCTTCGTTTCGAAGGACCTGAGCTGGGGCGTCAGGAGTTGATCCCTGGTTTTCAAAACTGCAGGATTCCCCCAAACAGGTTCCACTGCCTTAAGGATGACAGTCCTAGGGCACCCGCCGAGTTGGAGCTGCCAGTGGTTGCCATTCCTGATACTGCTGCTGGGCACAGGCCGTGAGCCAGGGGTGGAAGGTGTGACACACTACAAGGCCGGTGACCCCGTCATTCTGTATGTCAACAAAGTGGGACCCTACCACAACCCTCAGGAGACTTACCACTACTATCAGCTTCCGGTCTGCTGCCCGGAGAAGATCCGTCACAAAAGCCTTAGCCTGGGTGAAGTGCTGGATGGGGACCGAATGGCAGAGTCTTTGTACGAGATCCGCTTTCGGGAGAATGTGGAGAAGAGAATTCTGTGCCACATGCAGCTCAGTTCTGCACAGGTCAGCCTCTGCACATTGGCGAGCACTTAGCCCTCCCTCCCGGGGACTAATAACAGTGCCTTCTAATTCACGGTTTTATAGCACCTCTGTGGAAATGATTTGACTTGATTCTAACGCCAACCCCACTGGTAGGCAGGACAGGTGGTACTATTTGCATTCAGTTGAGGAAGAAACCTACTTGCTCAAAAGCGACTTTTCCAAGACTACATGGATATTGAATTGCAGAGGTGATACTAGAGCCCAGGGCTCCTGACTCCAAGCCGCTCTGTTGGTAATAAGGGCCCAGCTGTCACTCCTGCATGGTTTCCCTCCATACCTACCTCTTGGCTTTCTTAACTAGCTCCTTTCCACTCTTATCTTTCCTGTGATGCTTTTTTCTTTAGCAAATCCTACCTTAGGGCGCTCTTCTTTAGTCTACCCTAGACCTTCTTACACCTTGCCTTTCTCCTTTTTCTACACCTTAATCCCCTTCAAGTCATACTGCTCTTTTTGGAGAATCCCAGCATACTAGGATCTAACCCAGTGGTTCTCAACAGGGGGCAGTTCGGTTTTGTCTCTCAAGGGACATTTGGCTATGTCTGGAGATCATTTTGATTGTCACTATGGGGGGTGCTACTGACACCTAGTGGGAAGAAGCCAGGGATGGTGCATATTACAGTGCACAGGACAGCTGCCCACAATAAAGAACTATCCAGCCCAGAATGTGAGTAGTGTCCAGGCTGTGACACCTTGCTCTAACCCTCTGCCTGGGGAGGCCTTGTCTGACTCCTGACTTGCTCTTTGTAGGTGGAGCACCTGCGCCAGGCCATTGAGGAACTGTACTACTTTGAATTTGTAGTGGACGACTTGCCAATCCGCGGCTTTGTGGGCTACATGGAGGAAAGTGGCTTCCTGCCTCACAGCCACAAGATAGGGCTCTGGACCCATTTGGATTTCCACCTAGAATTCCATGGAGATCGAATTATATTTGCCAATGTCTCGGTGCGGGATGTCAAGCCCCACAGCTTAGATGGGTTACGAGCCGATGAGTTCTTAGGCCTCACCCACACCTACAGTGTGCGCTGGTCCGAGACTTCAGTGGAGCGTCGGAGTGACAGGCGCCGTGGCGATGATGGTGGTTTCTTTCCCAGAACACTGGAGATCCATTGGTTGTCCATCATCAATTCCATGGTGCTTGTGTTTTTACTGGTGGGTTTTGTGGCTGTCATTCTCATGCGTGTGCTTCGAAACGACCTGGCTCGATACAACTTGGATGAGGAGACTACATCTGCAGGTTCTGGTGATGACTTTGACCAAGGTGACAATGGCTGGAAGATTATCCATACAGATGTCTTCCGCTTCCCTCCGTACCGTGGTCTGCTCTGTGCTGTGCTTGGTGTGGGTGCCCAGTTCCTGGCCCTTGGCACTGGTGAGGTGATAAAAATTAATCAGGGATTTCTCTCAAGGGGTAGAACTAAGCAGGTGGTTTGTTCTGGAAAGATCTGCTGATCCTCTCTTCTGTCCAGGTGAGGGGCAGACCTAAGGGGTGGGGTGGCCTTAAAAAGGATGTGTATAGGGGCACCTGGGTGGCTTAGTCGGTTAAGCGTCCGACTCTTGATCTCAGCTCAGGTCTTGATCTCAGAGTCGTGAGTTCAAGCCCAGCGTTGGGCTCCATGCTGGGCATGGAGCCTACTTGAAAAAAAAGAAAAAGAAAGGATGTGTATATTCAGTTGTGGGTTTGCTGGACAACAGAATTAGGGGATATTGTTTTCCTGGAGACCTTGGGTCTGGGTGGAAGGGGGCTGATTCCTCTGAAATTGCCAGAAAAGGGATAGGTTGAGACCTGACACAGGCTTTCCACTACCACCCTGCAGGCATTATTGTCATGGCGCTGCTGGGCATGTTCAATGTGCACCGTCACGGGGCCATTAACTCGGCCGCCATCTTGTTGTATGCCCTGACCTGCTGCATCTCTGGCTACGTGTCCAGCCACTTCTACCGGCAGATTGGAGGCGAGCGTTGGGTGTGGAACATCATTCTCACCACCAGCCTCTTCTCTGGTGAGGACTGTCCTTTCCCTGGTGGGCTGGCCTGGTGGGCCGATTTGAGGAACTTAGAATACGTTGTGGAACCTGGGATAGAGCTAGAGTAAGGCTTTAAGGGAATAAAAATAGGCAAAAGAAACAAAACCATTCAGAAGACCAGAATGCATTTCTTTTGCATAGTCAAAAATTAAGTAAGTCCTTAAAATGTTCTAGGCAGCATGGTAAGCACTCGACACACTTCATCTCATTAAATCCCACAGCAACCCTATGTGGTAGGTAATATTGTCCCCATTTTATAGATGAGGAAGTTGAACTTCAGGCTGCTTAAGTAATTTGCCCGACATTACACTCCTAAGAGGGAGTAGAGCAGGTTTCAGACCCAGGCAGTCTGACTCGAGAGCCCGTATTTGTGACCATTACATGAAGAGTGAAATAACACTCTTTCTGAAACTTATGTTTTGGTACTCTCCCTTTAAAAAAAATTTTTTTTTTTATTTGGAGGTGGCTACGGGACTCTAGCCTTACAAGCTGGTTTGTCATTTCAAAGGCCGTAGTAGTTTGCATTCTAAGCCTTTTTTGTTCCCAATCCTGTCTGATTTATATTTCATCACATTTATGTTTGAACCAGAGTTTTCTGAAAACAGGGCCTTAATCCAAAGGGACGTCTCATGCTAGGAATCACAGATGCCACAGCAGGATAGGGCCTTGGAGGCAGGTGGATTGTGTTACTCTAGAGCATTATGTAACAGTGGCCTTGCTCTTTAACGATAATGACAGGGGAGGGGATGTTGGTAAGATAAGGAACAGGAAACCACGGGATGTGGAAGGGCGAGGTCCACCTGCGAGCAGGATGCTTCGCCCCTCTCCCTGTTAGGTCTAGTCTGAGTGGGTGGCCCTGGGATGTAGCTCCTCCTGCTGACCCTCCTTCTGGGGGCGCATCCCTGCAGTGCCTTTCTTCCTGACGTGGAGTGTGGTGAACTCGGTGCATTGGGCTAATGGTTCGACACAGGCTCTGCCAGCCACCACCATCTTGCTGCTTCTGACGGTTTGGCTGCTGGTGGGTTTCCCCCTCACTGTCATTGGAGGCATCTTCGGGAAGAACAATGCTAGCCCCTTTGACGCACCTTGTCGCACCAAGAACATCGCCCGGGAAATCCCACCCCAGCCCTGGTACAAGTCTACGCTCATCCACATGACTGTTGGAGGCTTCCTGCCTTTCAGGTATCCTCCCTTTATGCCAAGGCCATCACTCTCAGGTTCCTGACTTTTCCTTTCCCAGTACCCTAGCCCAGTAAGAGTGATAATCCCTGGTTCAGCTTTACCATTAAGAGATCATTAAATGGGTCCTCCTTTCTCCAAGCAGGACTCCGCGTGAGGTAGTTCACAGATGAGGGTGTCCCACTTAAAAAGCTCTCCAGAGACCTTGTTTCTTTCACCATCTTTCTGGTTTCTGACTTCAGCGTCCACAGGCACCACGTGGGGCTTGAAGCCCATGTGATTGAGTATTCAGTTTGTTGAGTACCTCCAGTGCCAGGCAGATAAGACAGCAGAAAAGAAAACAGACAAGATCCTTGCTCCCAACCAATGAGGGCAGATGCTTTTGAAATGAGCACCGCTAGTCGCGGGTAGAGGAGTCCCTGCGGAGCCGGGAACTCCCAGGCAGGGAGCGGAGCGGACCGGTACCACCAGGGGGGTGGTGGCTGGGTGTGGAGCTGGTCACTGGGCTGGCGGTGCACAGCCCTTTGATGCCGTGTACCGTCTCTTCTCTTCACAGTGCCATCTCCGTGGAGCTCTACTACATCTTTGCCACAGTCTGGGGTCGGGAACAGTACACTCTGTACGGCATCCTCTTCTTTGTCTTCGCCATCCTGCTGAGCGTGGGAGCGTGCATCTCCATTGCGCTCACCTACTTCCAGCTGTCTGGGGAGGATTACCGCTGGTGGTGGCGGTCTGTGCTGAGTGTTGGCTCCACTGGGCTCTTCATCTTCCTCTACTCCGTTTTCTACTATGCCCGGCGCTCCAACATGTCAGGGGCCGTACAGACAGTAGAATTTTTTGGCTACTCCTTACTCACAGGTTACGTCTTCTTCCTCATGCTAGGTACCATCTCTTTTTTTTCTTCCCTAAAGTTCATCCGTTACATCTATGTTAACCTCAAGATGGACTGAGTTTTGGGTGGCAAAACCATTGCTCTTCTCTCCCATTCTTCACGTCCAGAGGCCCATTGAGCTCTCTCACCAACGTCTCTTCTGATTGAATTGTGTGATGGCCTTGCTGCTTTCCCCTTTGCCCTTGGGGCCTCCCTTCCCCCGGAGGGCCTGGAAATTACAAAGCTCTATTCTATAAAGAGTATATATTTGAACTTTGTAAGTTGCCTTTAGTTTGGGTCCTGATTTTCCTTTTTACAATTATCAAAATAAAATTTATTAAGAAAAAAGGATCCTGTAGTTGGAGGGTTTGGTCTGAATATAGGAACTCGAGCCCTGCCGTTAAGGGCACTGTCCCTTAGAAAGCCGGGTCGGCGGCGGAACGCACGGAACGCGAGTTCTCCTCGGAGCTTGGGAACTCTCGGCCGGGGGAACCTGTCTTGCCGGGGCCCTGTTTCCGCGGCTCGGCGGGCGCGCAGGCCGACGGAAGTGGCGAAGCCGCAGCTCCGTGTGGGAAGCGAGTTGAATCACCCTGGCGACGGAGGGGGGCGCGGAGCACCGCCCTTTCCGCCGGAAGCGGGTTTCAGGGCCTCCACGTGCAGCCCTTCCCCCCTCCCGACCCAGTAGCGGCGGCTCGGCTGCTGCCATGGAGCCCGCCGGGCTGGAGCAGATCCTGCGGGAGCTGCTGCTGCCAGACACCGAGCGCATCCGCCGGGTACGGGACAGGGGGGACCCGGCCGGGGCGAGCGGGAGGTAGTGGGAAAGGCCTGACTCTGACCCCGGGACTCCTCCCAGGCCACCGAGCAGCTCCAGACCGCTCTTCGGGACCCGGCCGCCCTGCCCGCCCTCTGCAACCTGCTCGCCTCGGCGGCCGACCCTCAGGTGAGGCGCCTGCCCCTTCCCGCGGAGCGTCCCATAGTACGCCACCGGTCTAGCCCCAGCTTGTCCCCTGCGCCCCGCCCAGCACCTTCCTGCCGGGACCCTCATATGCGTGCTTCCTCGTCCCAGATCCGCCAGTTCGCGGCCGTGCTGACCCGCAGACGACTGAGCACCCGCTGGCGACGGCTGGCGGCTGAACATCGGGAGAGGTGGGCGGGGCCAGGGACGGGGCGGGGCCCGGCGGAGGCGGCTCCGGGGCGGGCCAAGTACCCACACCTGCCACCTGTGTTCCAGCCTCAAGTCCCTGGTCCTCACCGCCCTTCAGAGAGAGACCGAGTAAGTGCCTCCCTGCTTCCTCTTGGGATTGTGACTGAGACCCTCTGGGTTTCTGCCTTGCTTTTCAGCTCCGGACAGGGCCGGGGAGGGAGAATGATGTCAGTTCTAGACCAAGGGGGAGCAAGAATTCTAAGACTGTGTTGAAGGCTAAATTTCATGAGAATGGGCTATGGTGGTCTGCCAAACCCGAATCAGAAAAGTGGAACCGAAATTCAGTCTGCGTGAGGCCAGGCTCATCAGATTACACACCCAGCTTGCTGCTCCCTGTGAGCCACCGTTTTATGTGTCCCAATTTGGCAGACCCTCTGCCCACACTCGGAGGTTTCTGTCCTGGCCACCCCATGGAGGCAGGCCCAGCATGTGCTGGGGAGGGTGTTGGAGGGTGATTGGGAGTGGGGGGCAATCTCTCCTGTTCGCAGGCACTCTGTGAGGCTTAGCCTGGCCCAGCTCTCAGCCACCATTTTTCGAAAGGAAGGCCTGGAGGCCTGGCCTCAGCTCATGCAGCTTCTTCAGCACAGTACCCACAGCCTCCACATCGCAGAGAGAGAGGTACTAGCACAAGGTGGGTGGGTGGGAGGGAGGGAGGAAGGGGAGCAACCGAGAGGCTGGAGAGACCATATAAGCTCTTCTTTCCCATCCCCTACACCTGGACAGATGGGGCTTTTGCTGCTAAGTGTGGTGGTGACCTCCCAGCCTGAGGCCTTCCAACCCCACTACCGGGAGCTTCTTCGGCTTCTGAATGAGACCCTTGGCGAGGTGGGGTCTCCGGGGCTCCTCTTCTACTCCCTGCGCACTCTGACCACCATGGCCCCTTACCTGAGCACTGATGACGTGGTAAGACATGGGTCCTCACCTGCCCTGGCTCCCTGTCCTTGGGCCTTCCGTGTCCTCACCCCTGCACGATGCAGAACTACCTCAGACTCTCTCCCATTTGTCGTCCCGAGCACTTGAGAGGAGATACTGTGGGTGGCTGTACCCGGGCTCCTCCTATGTCCAGGCTTTGAGGAAGCTGCCAGCTTCTAGGGCCTGAGATGAGTGAGCATGCATTATGCTTTTTCCCCTCCAGCCTCTCGCACGGATGTTGGTGCCCAAGCTCATTGTGGCCGTGCAGACTCTGATCCCTATAGATGAGGTGAGGACAACATTCGGGCAAGAGCTCTGTTGTGAGGAGGGCGTAGGAGCCCACGGCCTGGTTCACTGAAGAAGAGCACGGTAACCCTATGACTTGTTTGTCCGACAGGCAAAGGCCTGTGAGGCTGTGGAGGCCCTGGATGAATTGCTGGAGTCAGAGGTGCCCATCATCACCTCCCACCTCTCTGAGGTTCTCACATTCTGCCTAGAGGTGAGCCGGGGATGGGCACGGCCTCTGCTGTTGGTTTTGCTGGGAGTTTCCTTGCCTGTTTCTGATTCAGGTTAGTCTCTGGGCAGGTGGCTAGAAATGTGGCTCTGGGTGATGCGATACGTGTACGGGTTCTTTGCTGCCTCACTTTCTTGGTCAAAGTCAAGAGCAAGGTGAGTACTCTCTGATGCACATTACTGCACACCCATTTCCATCCTTCGCCTCACTCTTGGGACATTCTGTTCATCTCAGGGGTATCTTTAAGTATTCAAAACTTGATCTGGCCTCACCCTAGTTCCTGGCTGGGAGTTTGGGAATCTCCTGCTAAACCCTCTGTGGCCTAGGAGGCTGGAATTTTTTTTTAAAGACTTATTTATTTATTTTAGAGAGAGAGCTGTGCACACACGAGCAGGGGGAGGGACAGAGGGAGAGGGAGAGAGAATCTCGAGCAGGTTCCCCGCTGAGTATGGAGCCCGATGCGGGGCTCGATCCCACGACCCTGAGATCATCACCTAAGTGGAAATCAAGAGTCGGATGCCTAACCTACTGAGACACCCAGGTGCCCAAGGCTGGAATTTTTAATGTGAGTCCATCTCGGGAATAGATTCTCAGGGACACGGTTCCACCTTCCCTCTCAAGGCTTTACTGAAGAATCGTCTCCTACCACCCTTACTACACACCCTTTTCCCCATTATGGCTGCCGAGCCTGCCCTGGGCCAGCTGGATCCCGAGGACCAGGATTCAGAAGAGGAAGAGCCGGAGATTGGGCTGGTGGGAGAGACTCCCAAGCACTTTGCTGTACAGGTGGGATGTGCAATGGGTGGGGGCAGGGGCTTGGTCACTGTGGGGCAGAGATGGAGTCCAGCAAAGTCTTCCTGTCGTTTTTCAGGTCGTGGACATGCTGGCACTACATTTGCCCCCCGAGAAGCTCTGTACCCTGCTGGTAAGTGTGGCTCTGTCCTCCTGGTGCCCCTCTCCTCCGGTGTGCCTAGTCTCCCGCCACTGAGGATGTTTGGGCCATGGCAGGTGTGGAGGGCCGGTTGCCACAGGAATGGGCAGACTTGGACCAGGGTTTCAGGAGAGTACCATCCGTTCCCCTAGATGCCTATGCTGGAAGAGGCCTTGCGGAGTGAGAGACCGTACCAGCGCAAGGCTGGGCTCCTGGTGCTGGCCGTGCTGTCCGACGGAGCTGGTGACCACATCAGACAGAGGTGTCTTTGTGCTAGAGTGAGGGTGGGCCGTGGGGAAGACTACTACATGGCCCATGATGGTCCGGGTCTCTGCTTGCTGTTGGAGCTTAATTAGCAGAAGTGTTTGCCCTCACTCTCAAGTGCCCCAGTTTGGAAGATAATTGAAATGGCCACCTCAGCTATAGAGAGCAGGGGGTGGTGCCTACTGTCTGGTGACATTTCCTTGGTTTCCCCGGGAGGGAAAGAGGAGAAGGGCTCAGCCTAGGGCTTTCTGGCCCCACCTCTCAGACGGCATCCTCTGCTTCTGCCCGCCCTCCCCTGCAGGCTGCTGCCCCCGCTGCTGCAGATTGTGTGCAAGGGCCTGGAGGACCCGGCACAAGTCGTTCGCAATGCGGCACTCTTTGCCCTGGGCCAGTTCTCGGAGAATCTCCAGGTCAGTGGGGCTGAGCGTGGGCGGCCCCCGTTGCAGAGTCCCCACCCATCACCGGGGCCAGCTTCCCCTCAGCTTCATGTCTTCAGCAGTCCCTGCCACCGCCGAGGGCTGACTCGGGCCCCCTCTCCCCCTCCCCCAGCCCCACATCAGCAACTATTCAGGGGAGGTGATGCCGCTACTTCTCACCTACCTGAAGTCAGTGCCTCCCGGGCACACAAACCACCTCGCCAAGGCCTGCTATGCTCTGGAGAATTTCGTGGAGAACCTAGGTAGGTGATGGCCCTTGGGCGTGCGACGGAGGGGACAGAGCTGTCACTTTGGATGAAAGGGGTGGGACATGCAACCCCCTGAACCGCTGTCTGCAGTGGAGAGGAGTGTGGCAGGCCCCCAGGGAGCCCTGGGCTGGATGTTAGAGGTCAGCCTGGAGGCAGGCAGGGCCCCCCCAGAATGTGGGAGCACCTGGACTGGGTGTTAGAGGCTTGCCCTTTCCCACAGGGCCCAAGGTGCAGCCCTACCTTCCGGAGCTGATGGAGTGTATGCTGCAGCCTCTGCGGAATCCCAGCAGCCCCCGGGCCAAGGAGCTGGCCGTGAGCGCCCTGGGGGCCATTGGTGAGGAGAAGGAGGCAGGGTCCCAGGTTTCCCCAGGTAGCCTGGGGCAGGTGGTCCCGGTGGTCCCCACTCCAGCTCTGAGTCCCTGTCCTTCCGTCTCCCAGCCACAGCTGCCCAGGCCTCCCTGCTGCCCTACTTCCCCACCATCATGGAGCACCTGCGGGGATTCCTGCTGCCAGGCCGCGAGGACCTCCAGCCTGTGCAGATCCAGAGCCTGGGTGCGTCAGGGGCTCAGGCAGGGTTCCCAGGGCCGGGGAAGGGCCGAGGTGTTCATGGAGCTCTCCCCCAGGGCAGCACAGCTATCTTCTCGGCAAAGTGGGATTGCTGAATTGCCCCCCAGCTGCCGTCTTCGGTCCCCCACGGTTTGGCCTTGCGCCCCTCTGGCTCCTCGTCGCATCCTAGCATTAACCCAGCGCTTGCCCCCACAGAGACGCTGGGGGTGCTGGCTCGAGCAGTGGGGGAGCCCATGAGGCCCCTGGCTGAGGAGTGCTGCCAGCTGGGGCTGGGCCTGTGTGACCAGGTAGACGACCCTGACTTGCGGCGCTGCACGTGAGTGAGCTCCCACCCCGCCCCGCGCCTCCTGCCCGCCCACTGGACCCCCAGCCCTGAGCCTGGAACCCGGTCCTCTGGTTCCAGACCGTGGGTTGCCCCGGGCTCCCCTGTTCTGTCTGGCTCCAGCGGCCGGGACTGTACGGCTTCCACCTGCCTCCCCCAGGTACAGCCTGTTCGCAGCCTTATCGGGGCTCATGGGTGAGGGCCTGGCGCCCCACCTGCCACAAATCACCACTCTCATGCTGCTGTCCCTGCGCTCCACTGAGGGCATTGTGGTGAGCAGAGAGTGGGTGGGCTGGGTCGGTTGGGGAAGGGCAGCCCTGGGGCAGCATCGAGACCTGGGCGCGGCTGAGCCAGGGTCCCTGCTGTGTCTCGTCTGGCCAGCCTCAGTACGATGGAACCATCTCCTTCCTTCTGTTTGACGACGAGAGTGAAGGGGAGGAAGAGGAGGAGGTCATGGACAAGGATGAGGAAGAGGAGGACGACTCCGAGATCTCAGGGTGCGGAGGGGTGCTGTTCTGGTCCGAGGAACCCCGGCTTTGGGCGAGGGCCCCGTGCCGGACCCACCCCCGCTGGTGCCTCCCCCCATTACTGTAGGTACAGCGTGGAGAACGCCTTCTTCGACGAGAAGGAAGATGCCTGTGCTGCTCTGGGGGAGATCTCTGTGAACAGCAGGTGAGCCTCGGCCCTTTCCCGGCCCTGGGAACCCCGCCTGGGAGCTCCTTCCCCACGGCTGTGTGTCTGTCCACAGTGTGGCTTTCCTCCCGTACATGGAGAGCGTCTTCGAAGAAGTATTCAAGCTGCTGGAGGTGAGAGGGCCAGGTGGACGGAGCGGGTGGGCTGTGCGGGGCCCTGTGCTGGCCGGGAACACGACAGGCCCATCCCGCCCGTCCTCGTCCCGCAGTGCCCTCACCCGAACGTGCGGAAGGCGGCCCACGAGGCCCTGGGGCGGTTTTGCTGTGCACTGCACAAGGCCTGTCAGAGCTGCCCCTCGGAATCCAGCACCGCGGGTGAGCAGGGGAGGCCGGGGCCTCCAGAAGCCGGGGACGGTGCTGGGGCAGGGGTGGGGGGTGGGGGCCAGGGCCTGACCGGGGCCTCAGCCAACAATGCCCCCAGCTCTGCAGGCCGCCCTGGCCCGGGTGGTGCCGTCCTACATGCAGGCGGTGAGCGGGGAGCGGGAGCGCCAGGTGGTGATGGCCGTGCTCGAGGCGCTGACGGGGGTGCTGCGTGGCTGCGGGCCCCTCGCGCTGCAGCCCCCCGGGCGTCTCGCCGAGCTCTGCGGCATGCTCAAGGCCGTGTTGCAGCGGCAGGTAAGCGGGCAGGCGGGCTGCGGGGCGAGGGGCCGGCGCGGAGAGAAGGGGCGGGAAAGCCCAGGCTGAGCTGAACTCCCCTCCTGCAGACAGCCTGTCAGGACGCTGATGGCGACGATGAGGAGGAGGAGGAGGAGCAGGTGAGAGCCGCGGACGTGCTGTGCGGCCAGGCTGCCGGGGGGGTTGTCCGCAGGGTGGGGGTAGGCAGTGTACCTGGGCTTGGCTGGGGGGCGCCAGGGCTGCTAGAAGGTTGGTGATGGCTCAGAATGGTGCATCCCTGCTCCCACGAAGGCAGTGGGAGTTCAGGAAAGGCTTTCTGCGGGTGGGGGTCCCAGGGGCCGGGATCCCGAGCGGAGAGTAGGTGCGCCGGGAGAAAAAGCTGGGCCTCACACGAGCCCAGCCTGGAAGGGGCAGCCCGGTCAGCCCAGGACGAGCCCTGGGGACCCCCCGTGGCAGTGGCAGGGCTAGCCGCGGTGCTCTAGCCCCTGACCCGGCCCCGCAGGCCGAATATGACGCCATGTTGCTAGAGCACGCCGGGGACGCCATCCCTGCCCTGGCCGCCGCGGCGGGGGGAGACGCCTTTGCCCCCTTCTTTGCCAGCTTCTTGCCACTGCTGCTGTGCAAGACGGTGAGTGCCCCGCGCCCTGGCCTCGAGCCCCATCCTGCCCATGCGCCCTGTGCGCGCCCCCGCCGCCGCGTTCCCAGCCCCAGCTGGACCCGCGGTCCTCCCCCCACCAGAAACAGGGCTGCACAGTGGCCGAGAAGTCCTTTGCCGTGGGGACGGTGGCAGAGTCCATCCAGGGCCTGCGTGGTGCCTCAGCGCAGTTCGTGTCTCGCCTGCTCCCCGTGCTGGTGAGCGCCGCCCGGGAGGCCGACCCCGAGGTGCGGAGCAATGCCGTCTTTGGGCTGGGCGTGCTGGCCGAGCACGGGGGCCGCCCTGCTCAGGAGTATCCGCAGCGGGGGCCTGGGGGCCGGGGGCGGGGGCAGAGTATCCCTGGGGCTCGAGGATGGGAGGTGGCTGTCCGTGGGCCTGTTCCTTGACTGTGGAACCAGATACTTCCCCAAGCTGCTGGGGCTTCTGTTGCCCCTCCTGGCACGGGAGCGCCACAGTCGTGTCCGTGACAACATCTGTGGGGCGCTGGCCCGCCTGCTGATGGCCAGTCCCTCAAGGAAACCGGAGCCCCAGGTGAGGCAGGGGGCAGGGTCTAGAAGCTGCCTGCCGGAGGGGGGGGGCGGGCAAGGGGACAGAACAAGGAGCCTGAGGCGTCTCTGCGTCCAGGTGCTGGCCGCCCTCCTGCACGCCCTGCCGCTGAAGGAGGACTTGGAGGAGTGGGTCACCATAGGGCACCTCTTCAGCTTCCTGTACCAGAGCAGCCCTGACCAGGTAACTCGGAGGGGAGCTTGACGCTCCGCTCAGAGGCAAGCTTGGCCCCCCTCATAACTGACGCAGAGTCACAGCTAAACTGCCCGCGGACACTCGTGTGTCATTGGTCTGCGAGGGTCGGCGGCCGGGCCTGTCACGGCAGAGGGCGGGCCCCTCTCACCATGAAGCGTTTTTTCCCCTAGGGAGCCCCGTTCTCCCTGGCCACGTGCACCCTCTGGTGTGGGCCAGAAGCCAGAGCTTCCCTAGGCTGACTTCCTACAGCCGGGCTTCTTCACACTGTGTTCCACGCCCCCCCCCCCCCGCCTTCTCTTCCACTCAGAGCAGCTCTGCTTTCTGAATGAGACTTGTCTGCGCCAACTGGCTAGGTTTGGACCCGGGTACCCACGCTCCCGTGTCGTCCGCCTCTGTCCCGCACCTTTACAGACCGTTGTGTCGGTGGACCTCCCGAGTGTCTGGGCTTCTTTTGGTTTTAAGTTCTGTCTCCTTCAAAAAAACATGATTCCCACCATGTTTCATGGGTCTTTCTTGGGTCTCCCAGCGGTCTTGGATGTGAAACAGTATCACGCGTAAAATGTCCCCGGTGGGAGACCCTGCCTATCCTTAATCCTGGGGCCCCGGGGTGCTGGCAGCCCTGAGTCAGCCGTTTCTCCCCCCGCAGGTTGTAGACGTGGCTCCTGAGCTCCTGCGCATCTGCAGCCTCATTCTGGCCGAGAACAAAATCCCACCAGGTGAGGGTGGCGGTCGTGGGCAGGGCCAGGGGCAGGTGGGGGGCAGCTAGCTAGGGATTATGGGGGTCAGTCCTCCCCGATCTCTCCCTCTCTGCTCTCCACCCAGACACCAAGGCCACACTGCTGCAGCTCCTGATGTTCCTGGCCAGACAGCACACCGACAGCTTCCACTCGGCCCTGGGCTCACTGCCTGGTGACAAAGCTCAGGAACTCCAGGCCACCCTGGGCCTCATCTAGACTGGCGGCTGCAGCCAGACCAGAGAGAGCAGAGCCTGCCCAGGCCCCAAGAGCGCCTCTCACCCCAGTTTCAGCTTGCACCTTACCAAAGATTCTGGGCCTCGTACCCACTTGGGAGTCTCAGTCCCGCTTGCTGCCTTACGGGGGTGTCTCTGGGGCTGGATCTGTTACGCTGTGGGACAGTACAAATGGAGTCTTGACATTCTACCCTAATAAAGGCGGTTCAGTCTCTGCTTGAACGGTGGCCCTGAGAGCCGGAAGCATAGAGATACATGTTCGGAATCGAGGCAGGCAAGACGGGGTTTAATGGAGCCAGCTCCCGGGCAGCTCTGTGAGGGCTAACCGCGGTGGAATCGGGGCCCCTGCAGGATCAGGATGCGCCCGTACGGCTTCTCTTGTTCCAGGCGGAGGATCTGTTGCGCTGCAAGCACTGGTCAAGAGAAGAGGACGGGGCCAGTCGGGGGGAGGCCCTGTGGTGGCCTCCGGCCTGGGGCCTCGCCCCCCACCCGTGCCCACACTCACCCAGGAGCAGGTAGAAGACCCGGGCAGCCATCCAGCGAGGGCTGACGGGGGACACCAGGCTGCCGAAGTCGGCCTCCCTGTTGGCCTGCAGTTCCTGGGCCACTGCCCTGTGGGGGTCACGCGCGGTCAGCCGGAGCCCCAGCCTGCGCCCACCCCGCCGCGGTGGCCTTCCCCCGGCACCTGTACACGGCCTCCGGCGACAGCAGCTCGGGCTCCGGGGGCAGCCCCGGGGGCAGCTCCGGGACCTCGGGCACCACAGGCAGCACAGGGAGCTCCGGCTGCTCAGCCTCAGCCCAGGCCCTAGGAGGACGCGGGAGTCAGGGCGAGCAGGGAAGGGGTGGCTGTGACACCAACGGGGGCCATGGCCCGAGTGCACCCGGGCTGGCGGCTTACCACCGTTCTTCTGGGGGGAGGAGGCTGATGCGGGACTTCTCTTCCTCGGCCGCCTCAAGAGAGAGCTCTGTTGGGGGGAGGCGAAGGGCCCGAGTGCGCCCGCTTAGATCGGAGCGGTCGGGACCTTGGGTCCCACCCCCCCACCCCACCCCACCCCGACCGGTCAAACTAGATGCCGCCGCTGTGCAGTGACTTTTAAGAGGGACCCCGGGAGGAGAACTGAAGGGGTCTGGGCTTCCTTATGTGAACTGCTTCTTCTAGTAAACACGGGCAGCAGTTAGGGTAGCCGGGCCCTGGGGCGGTGGGGGCCCTCTCCCTTCTCCAGGGGCCTACCTAAAGACAGCACGAGGGGCCCGCTGGGCTCCCGGGCCTCTCTCAGGACCTGGGGAAGGGAGAGTGAGAACTAAGGCCCTGAGCGCCACAGAAGCACCCGGGGCGGGGTGACGCGGTCCCGGGCTGCCCCGGCCCACGCTCAGGGACGGGATGTGGCAGCACAGGCCCAGGTGGGCAGCAGGCAGCCTGCCGGAGCTCAGGCAAAGCGCGCCGGCCCCCGAGGGAGGAGGAAGGGGGTGCAGTTACCTCGATATCGCTGAGAGTTTCCATCCTTTCCTCCTCAGCTGCCACCTCCCTCTCAGGCTCCAGGGGTGGCCTTCGCCTGAGTGCTTCTGGGGGTGGCTGGGCACAGTGGGTCCACAGGGCCAGCAGTTCTGGGGGGAGCCAGCCAGCTGGGGAGGGAGGGGCGGCAGGGGTGGGGTTGGACGTGTGAGGAACACCAAGATGGAGGACTATGGGTTCAGAAGACCCCCACATGCCAACTCCCACCACTCCTTACGTTGAGTTGGGGTTCGGAATAGCTCCGTGGGGCTCCTGGTGGTCCTCTCGGGAGGCTGCACCTTTGGCTGCGGTGGGGGGGGTGGGCAGAAGCCCAGTTAGGAGGGAGGCACTCCTCCCTGCCCCTTCTCTACTTCTTTGCAATGCTTTGTTCCAAGGCCTCGGACGTCCCAACTCTCAGGCTCCCGCCCCTGCCTGGCCCCGCCCACTGCCAGGGGGTGCCCAGCCATGTGCTATGTGGGGTCACTAAAGGAAAGTGGAGAGTTGTCTCTGTGCAAACCTGGAGCACGTGCACTTTGGGGATCGTTCCCGGTGCCTCCCCAGAGTTTAGACGGCCCAGCATGTGTGGCCTCGGGCCCTCCCTGCCTCCCTCTGTGGCCCGCAGAGCCTGGGGCTGCACTCACACACTCCCAGCAGTGGGCTCTGGTTTGCAGTTGTTCCTGGAATTTCTCCCGGGAGATCTGAGTCTCCTTGTCCCAGAACAGTAACTGGCGGCGGCGGCGGCGAGCAGGTGGACCCCGGGGATAGGGGGGCACTGGGGGCCGCAGCCTCTGATTGGGGAGGGGACGTGGGGGCAAGGCTACCCATTACTCCTTTTCCTGTCACCTTGGTGGGCTGCAAAACAGGCCCCGCATCCCCACTCCAGAGGCACCCCAGGAAAGAGCTTGGGCAGGGCCTCCAGGTGCAGCTCTGACCTCACGTGGTGGTGGGGGGGCCCATCCGGGGAGTGCAGGCTGGATAAAATGGAGGGTGGGCAAGGCCACCTTTTACCAACTTGTGCCAAGGCCTGGGGAAGGCTAGCAGTGACCCAGGGCTGGGGGAAACTGAAGACGGATGAGCAGCTCTGGGAGAGGAGGGCAAAGGGGAGGAGAAAGCTTGGCAGGGACACGACTCACCTCTGGGCTGGGTGGGGCTGGCAGGCGCAGCTCCGGCGGGGGGGTCACCTCTGCAACAACACTCTAGGTCCCGGCTCTGCCACCCCCCCTTCGCCCTGGCAGCCACCCACGCAAGAAGCTAGAAGGCCTCCCTGCAGCAAGTTGGAATACGGGGCCCTTGACTGCAATAGCTGTGCAAGGACCCCCAGGAAGGGCCCAGGCACGATGGGTACTCACCAGTAACCAGGGCCTCGGGCTCCCAGCCTACTGGCTTCACCTCCTCAGGGGCCGGGACCAGAAGTGGCTCTGCAGGCAGTTCCACCCTGAGGGGAAAACGGGCAAGAGCAATGAGGCCACCCCTCGCAGCACTGGCTGCCTACCTGGCCCAGGGGGTCCTGCCCTTACGGTGCGAGAGCTGGTGGTGAGAGTGGGGGTACACCTCTCTCCTCCTCCAGAGCCCGAGGCTCCTCCTTGAACTCTGCAGAGAGAAGATCGGGGCTCAGAGCGCAGGAGAGAGGAGACGGGGGCACTGCCCAGGCCCAGCCTGCCCGTGCCAGCGCGCTGACCCTCCAGTGCCGGCAGAGGCCTGCCTGGCCGTTCCTCTAACAGGATAGCTTCTTCTTCCTCAGCAATCAGCAGCTCCAGCTCTCGGCGGCTGACCTCTGGGAGCTCCAGTTCACCCTGGCAAGAGAGGAGGAGTAAGGAGAGGGGACGCAATTCCAGTTCTGAAAAAGGCAAGGGGCTCTAGGAGGCCCACAGGGCGCTCAGGCGCCAGGTGCAGGGAGCGCTGCAATGAGACGAGAAGGCAGGACTCTGGGGGCAGACGAGGGGGGTGGGCACATGAGTTGGGCTGGGCCACCAGAGGCAGGACTCGGGCCTCAGGCTCTCCTGCGAGGGCACAGCTCACCTCGATTGGCAGCATGCGGATGGGCTCCGCCTCCTTGAGGGTGATGGCCTCTGGAGGCAGCACCGTGACCGGGATCCTCTCTGGAGGGGCAGGAGAGTCACATCAGCCCCTCTGCTGCTTTCCAGCTTCCCACACCCACGTGGTGAGGCGAAAGCACGGACTCTGGAATCAAGTCAACCTGCTTCTGGTCAGGTCCTGGCCAGTCACGGGCAAACTGACCTGGCTAGGTTGCTTAACCACTAGGGGCCTCACTTTCCTCCTCTGGAGAATGGGGATAAGAATTCTGATCTCAGAGGACTCTTGTGAGGCAGGGAGGAGGTGACACAAATAGAGTGCCCCTCACAGGGCCTGGCTCTTAAGAGAAGCTCAAAGATGGTCATTCCTTCAGTTCTTGGGCCTTCCTAGGCCTCTTCCAGGAAAGAGGCTGTCTGCTCACCAGGCTTCCTAGGCTCCATGGGGACTTCAGGAGGGGCCTCCTCAAGAACTCTCTCTGGGCTTGCAGCCTCTAGGAGCTGTCGAATCTTTGGGGGTTGGGGACAAAAGGAAGGGTTCATCCTCCGCCCCTGTTTTCCCGCTTCCACAACCTTATTCAGACAACAGACGAAAATAGTCCTTCACGCTGCGGCCTTGTGACACCAGCGTGCGGTGAACTCACTTGCCATCTGCTCTCCTTTCCTCCCATCCCTGCCCCCGTTATCTAGACCTTGTCCATTTTTCTGTGCAGGAAGCACTGCACCCTTATGTCAAGTGTTGGGGGGGACAGAAAAGATTCTTGATCTTAGGGAGCCTATGGTCTAACAGGAAGACCAGGACCCCAGCAAGAGGCAACACAAAGGGTGAAACAAGGCCCTAGCAACGTGGTCAGTTCCAAAGCAACATTTGCTTCTGGCCCAGGATAAAGCCTCTCAGAAAGGGGTAACATTTGAGCCAGGTCTGCTAAGGGTATGTAGGACTTAACTAGTACAGAACGAGGGTAGCCATCACGGGCATGGAGGGCTGTGTGCAGTGGGGGACCGGGGGTGTCTTTGAAAGAAGAAGCAGCACTGTCTAAAGCTGTGGACGTGTCAGGACGTGGATAAAGGAGGACATGCGCAGGGAAACCTAAGGCTAAGGGATGACAAGGGCCTGGCTTAGGGCCTTGGCAGTGGGAACTGTGTGGAGAGAAGTTGGGACAAGAGCTGCCTCGAGGTTGGCCTTGAACAGAGAAGTGGAATGGCTCTGTCTGGAGGGGTCCACCATGACAGTCCCCCAGCACGGACTCCTGCAGGGGAGAGCTGTGGCTGGCCGCCTTCCCTAGCCCCAGTGTCAGACCCGCACAGACACAGCGCTCCCCTCCTGCGCTCTCAGCTCATCAGCCAGAGGCTTCTGTGGGGAATGAGCCCTACCTGAGGGATATTGAGGGGGCTGGGAAGTACGGGATCCACAGACATCATCCCAAAAAAGGGGTCTGGAGCATCTTCCAGGGTCTCCATCATGGCCAGGCGGTTAGGGAGCAGCAGGCTGGGTCTGAGACAGAATGTGGGCTGTCAAGCACTGAGGCAGAGGGCTGACGCCAAGCAGGGAGGATGCCCACCAAAGGCTGAGTGGCCCAGGCCCAGGGTGGGCACTCACACTTCAGTCTCCACCATATCAATGCGGATCTGCAGCTGGGCGCGGTGCAGGCGCTCCAGGATGTGCTGGATGTCCTCTGCGGGCAGGGCGGGCAGGGCGGGCAAGGTCCTGAGCATGCCTCCCCTCGCCGCGGGCCACGCGGCTCTGCCCCATCTCCGAGCCTTCCCCGCCTTACCTACGAGGTACTGGCATTGTTGAGAGTAGACCCGGATCACACCGATCTGCAGCTGGGCTGACAGATAGAGGGAGAAGCGGGGCCGGGGCAGGCCGGGCATCGGGGGCTGAACTCGGACCAGCACGTAATCGAGGATCTCCTCACTGGGGGGACAACGCGCCCTGATCACCACTGCGCCAAGGCACAGCCCCACAGCCTGGCCCACGCCACCCAGCGGCCCCCGCCCCCCCCCCGCCCCGCCCCCTGCCCGCTCAGGTCCGGCCGCTCCGCCCCTTCCCGGCCTTACCAGGTCTTCACCACGTTCACCTTCAGGTACTCCCGCTTCACCAACCGGCTGCCGCGGGTCGCTGCCAGCCTGGAGGGGGTGGGGAGCGTCAGGCTGGGGCCCCTGGGGGCCCCTCCCGGCGCGCACGGCCCGGCCCTTACCAGATGGTGGCGAAGCAGCCGGTGTGGCGCTGAAGCACGTTGGGATAGTAGAACATTGTCCCGCCGGGCTTTCACCCTCGTCCCCGTCGGGGCGAAGGGCTCGGAGAGGCGGCCCCGGGGCTGGGCGCGGCCCCAGAACGCCGGGTAAAGGAACGGATAAACACTCAGGTGTGGGTAAACAATTAGGGCGAGAAGTAACCGGAGGCGCGGACTGCACACACAGCAAGCAGTGGGTCGCCCTCTCCGCCGCCCGGAGTGGGTTCCCACGCCGCGTGGCTGCTTTGAACTTACTGGGGCCTTCCGGGTCGGGTTCCAGGTTGGAGGGGCAGAGCTCCCCGAGGGCCGGCCCCGGCTGGGCCCCAGGCCAGGTCCCGAGGGGAGAGCGCGCGGGGGTCGGGCGGGTCCTCCGCAGGGGTAGGTACCGGGCTCCCGGGCCTTGCGCGCGGCTTGGGCACCTGCAGTCCCCGCGGCACTAGACCCGGCCGCAGGGGGCGCGCGCTCCGGGGCTGGGTGCCTCCCTCGTCATTAGATGGCGGCGGCCCCCACGACAGCCAATGGGGAACAGGGATGGGCTGGGGAGCGCTCCGTTCCAGGGCGCCAACTAGCCCGCGTCGGGTAGAGGCAGCAGGGGTCTCCCGAGGCAGGCAGCGAACCAATCAGAAGAAGCCCGCGTGCTGCGGGGGCCATTGTGAGGTGTCCTGACCAATGGGCTCTCGTTCTCGCCTCTGGTAACAAGGGTTCCTCGGTGGCACTTCTCTGCCGACCAATGAGGGAGGAGCCAGTCCCAGCCTCGCCCCGCAGCAAGCTTGGCAACAAGGGCATTTCGACCACTAGAGAAGGTCGGGTCATGGCGGGGGCAACTGCCCTGCCCGTTTCTGGGCGCCTGCCTGAGGTTAGACCTTGCCCTTTCCCCTGAAATCCACCAAGTACCAAAGGTCGGTCTGCCTCGGTGCCCCGCCTTGGGCCTGTCGTCAGCTGGGCAGGTGGGGGCAGGTGGAGACGGTGTGAGGTGGCCTGGGGGCCGCAGATGGATGAGGAAGAAGTCAGATCTCACAGGAAACATGCTCAGTCATTTCCTAAACTTGAACAACTTAGGCTGTGGGCTAAGTTTTCCAGTTGTGAATGGTTGTTTTCCAATTGTGAATGTTCTCCCAGCTGGAAGAGACCTCAGCTTTGTGGGATGCAAGGCATACCTCTCCACATACAAAAGCCATTTGGCCCAAACAATTCTTGGTCCCCAAGCCTCCTGCCTTTGTACAACCCCGGGTTTGGCCTAGAATGCCCTTCCCAGCCTTGACCCCAGGGCATGCTTCTGCCCCTTTAACACAGCTCTTACTGCAGCTGAGCTGACCCTATTTTATTTTGTTCCTTCAGTCTACTAGCTCTTAAGATTAAGATCTTTTTTTTTTTTTTCTTTTTCAACTAGTTCCTGGAAACTAGCACACTAAACATTTGTCAAATGAATATGCAATTACCCCAAATTTACAACCACAGTCAAGGCTGACAGAGATTTCAAAATCTAGTCCTTGTAAGCTTTACAGGACTTGCTTTTACAGATGAGAAAACAGAGAGGCCCATGTGACAGTTTTTCCCAGACCACAAAGCTCCCTAATGACAGCCTGGTTGGGAACTCTGCTCTCTTGAATTCTAGTGTTTCTAGTACCTATTCCACTGTGCTTGGCTAAATGAGTTTCTACAAAATACAAACTGTTTCAATCACTGTACATATGTTGTCACTGTTTACAAGTTCATATTGGGGCACAAAGATCATAAAATGGGGGCATCTACCCTTAAGGTACTTAGAACCTAGGGTAGGAGATAATAATTTGTTCATCCATCCCTCTGTCCAACCAGCATTTACGACATGCCTGCTATGTGCCATGCACTCTAGGCACTGGAGATGGAGCAATGAACAAAACAAGTCCCTGTTCTCATGGAGTAGGGAAGGAGAGACGATAAGTAAGTAGACAAAGAGAAATAGGTAGGGGCGCCTGGGTGGCTCAGTTGTTAAGCGTCTGCCTTCGGCTCAGGTCATGATCCCAGGGTCCTGGGATCGAGTCCCGCTCGGGCTCCCTGCTCCGCGGGAAGCCTGCTTCTCCCTCTCCCGCTCCCCCTGCTTGTGTTCCCTCTCTCGCTGTGTCTCTCTCTGTCAAATAAATAAATAAAATCTTTAAAAAAATATATGTTAAGCGGTGATCAGTGCTAGGAGAACAACGAGGCAGCACAGGAGAATGGAGAGTAGTGAGGGCTGCTATCTAGGTACGGTGCTCAGGGAAGCCTCTGAAGAGAGGAGGCAAAACGCACCGACCCGAAGGAAGAATATTTTACACAAAAGAACCAGCAAGTACAAAGGTCCTGAGGCAGAAATGTGGTGGGTTCAAGGGGCCTGGAGCAAGAATGGTAAGGGGTGAGGTTAGAGAGGAGGATAAGAGCCACATCACAAGGACTGTGGAGGTCACTGTAAGGATCTGGGCTTTTACTCTGAATGAGTCAAGAGCCAATGGAGGGTTTTGAGCAGAGGAATGACATAATAAGATTTATGCGTTAAGAGGATCTCTACTGTGTTCAGAATAGATAGAAGGTGGACAATAGTGGAGGTAGAAAAAATGTAGAAGGAAGCAGAAAGAGATGTGAGAGATGACAGTAGGTTGTTCCAAAGTGTTAGTGGTGGAAGCAGAGAAAACTGGTCAGATTCTGGATAGATTCTGTAGGAATAATGATGGGATCTGCTGATGGACTGGATATGGGGTATGACAGAAAATGGAAGAGGACACTATATAATCATAAATGGAACAATCCAACAAGAAGATAAAACAATTGTAAATATTTATGCAGCCAACATGGGAGCACCCAAATACATAAAGCAGCTAATAACAAACATGAAGGAAGTAATAAATAGTAATACAATAAAAGTAGGGGACTTTAACCCTCACATCAATGGACAGATCATCTAAACAGAAAGTCAGTATCCTTACAGTGGCTTTGAATGACACATTGGACCAGATGGATTTAATAGATATATTCAGAACATTCCATCCTAAAACAGCAGAATACACATTCTTTTCATGTGCACATGGAACATTCTCCAGAATAGATTACATACTAGGCCACAAAACCAGTCTCAACAAATTCAAAAGCATCGAAGTATCTTTTCTAACCACAACTCTATGAAACTAGAAATCAACCACAAGAAAAAGTCTGGAAAGATCACAAATATATGGAGATTAAATAACATGCTACTAATCAATGAATGGGTCAACCAAGAAATCAAAAAGGATATCAAAGAATACACGGAGACAAATGAAAATTAAAACACAATGGTCCAGGGGTGCCTGGGTGGCTCCGTCAGTTCAGTGTCTGCCTTTGGCTCAGGTCATGATCCCAGGGTCCTGAGATCGAGTCCCGGATTGGGCTCCTTGCTCAGCAGGAAGGAGCTGGAGGATAAGAGCCTTCTTATCAGGCTTCTCCCTCTACCTCCCTCTCCCTCTGCTTGCCACTCCCCCTACTTGTGCTTGCTCTTTCTCTCACAAACAAATAAATAAAATATTAAAAAAACAAAACAAAACAAAGAAACCCACAATGGTCCAAAATTGTTGGGATACAACAAAAGCTGTTCTAAGAGGGAGACTGATAGCAATACAGGCCTACTTCAAGAAAAATCTCAAAAAAACCTTACACCTAAAGCTAGAGCTAGAAAAAGAAGAACAAAACCCAAAACTAATGGAAGGAAAGGAGGAAGGAAGTAATAAAGATTAGAGCAGAAATAAATGAAATAGAAAGTAAAATTAAATTTTATTTATTATTTATTTATTTTTTTTTTTTTTTAAAGATTTTTTATTTATTTGACAGAGACACAGCGAGAGAGGGAACACAAGCGGGGGGAGTGGGAGAGGGAGAAGCAGGCTTCCCGCCGAGCAGGGAGCCCGATGCAGGGCTCGATCCCAGGACCCTGGGATCATGACCCGAGCCGAAGGCAGACACTTAACGACTGAGCCACCCAGCGCCCCTAAAATTAAATTTTAAAAAAAGGATAGATCAGAAATGAAAGAGGAGAAATAACACCACAGAAATACAAAAGATTATCAAAGAATATTATGGAGAATTATATGCCAACAAATTGGATAACCTAGAAGAAATGGGTAAATTCCTGGAAACATAACTGAATCAGAGAGAAATAGAAAATTTGCACAGGCTGATTAGCAGCAATGGAATTGAATCTGTGATCAAAAAACTCCTAAAAGTCCAGGACTGGATGGCTTCACAGGGGAATTCTACCAAACATTTAAAAAGGTGTTAGGGGCGCCTGGGTGGCTCAGTCGTTAAGCGGCCGCCTTTGGCTCAGGTCATGATCCCAGGGTCCTGGGATTGAGCCCCGCATCAGGCTCCCTGCTCCGCGGGAAGCCTGCTTCTCCCTCTCCCTCTCCCACTCCCCCTGCTTGTGTTCCCTCTCTTGCTGTGTCTTTCTCTGTCAAATAAATAAATAAAATCCTAAAAAAAAAAAAGGAGTTAATACCTATTCTTTTCAAACTATTCCAAAAAATAGGGGTGCCTGGGTGGCTCAGTTGGTTAAGTGTCTGCCTTCGGATCAGGTCGTGATCCCAGAGTCCTGGAATGGAGCCCCACGTTGGGCTCCCTGCACAGTGGGGAGCCTGCTTCTCCCTCTCCCACTCCCCCTGCTTGTTCTCTCTCTCTGTCAAATAAGTAAATAAAATCTTAAAAAAAAAAAAATAGAAGAGGAAGGAATGCTTCCAAATTCATTGTAGGAGGCCAGCACTGCCCTGATACCAAAACCAGACAAAGACCCCACAAAAAAAGAAACCTATAGGCCAGTAGTTCTGATGAAGAGATGCAAAAGTCTTCAACAAAATACTAGCAAACTGAATCCAACAATACACTAAAAAAATCATTCATCACGTTCAAGTGGGATTTACTCCTGGGTTGCAAGGGTGGTTCAATATTTGCAAATCAATCACAATACGTCATATCTATAAGAGAAAGGATAAAAAAGATATGATCATTTCAATAAATGCAGAAAAAAACATTTGATGAAGTACATTCATTCATGATAAAAACGCTCAACAATGCAGGTTTAGAGGGAACATACCTCAACATTATAAAGGCCATATATGAAAAACCCAAAGCTAACAGCATTCTCAATGGGGAAAAACTGAAAGCTTTTCCCCTAAGGTCAAGAACAAGGTAAGGATGTCCACTCTCACCACTTTTATTCAACATAGTACTAGAAGTATTAGCTACAGCAAACAGACAAGAAAAAGGAATAAAAGGCATCCAAATTGGTAAGGAAGGAGTAAAATTTTCACTATTTGCAAATGACATGATACTATATATAGAAAACCCTAAAAACTCCACCAAGAAACTACTAGAACTGATCAATGAATTCAATAAGGTCACAGGATACAAAATTAATGTACAGAAATCCACTGCATTTCTATACACTAATAATGAAGCAGCAGAAAGAGAAATTAAGAAAACAATCCCATTTACAATTGTACCCAAAATAATAAAATACCTAGGAATAAACTTAATCAAAGAGGTAAAAGATCTGTACTCTAAAAATTATAAAACCCTGATGAAAGAAATTGAATATGACACAAAAAAAATGGAAAGACATTCCATGCTCATGAACTGGATGAACAAATATTGTTAAAACGTCTATACTACCCAAAGCAATCTACAGATTTAATGCAATCCCTATCAAAATAGCAACCGTATTTTTCAAAGAACTAGAACAAACAATCCTAAAATTTGTATGCAACCACAAAAAAACCTCGAATAGCCAAAGCAATTCTGAGAAAGAAAAGCAAAGCTGGAGGCATCGTAATTCCAGACTTCAGGTCATAGCTGTAGTAATAAAAACTGTATAGTACTGGCATGAAAATAGCCACAGAGAGGGGCGCCTGGGTGGTGTGTCAGTTGAGTGTCTGACTCTCGGGTTTGGCTCAGGTCATGATCTCAGGGTCCTTGGATCAAGCCCCACATCTGGCTCTGCTCAGTGCAGGGTCTGCTTGAGAGTCTCTCTCCCTCTCTCTCTGCCCCTCCCACTTGTGCTCGCTCTCCTTCTAAAATAAATAAATAAATATTTACAAAATACACACTGATCAATGGAACAGAATAGAGAGCCCAGAATTAAACGCACAACTATATGGTCAATGAATCTTCAACAAAGTTGGCAAGAATTGTGCAATGGGAAAGAGTCTCTTCAACAAATGGTGGTGGGAAAACTGGACAGCAACATGCAAAAGAATGCATCTGGACCACTTTCTTACACCAAAATAAAAATAAACAACGCAGATTAAGGACCTGAAAGTGAGACTTAAAACCATAAAAATCGGGGTGCCTGGGTGGCTCAGTCGTTAGGCGTCTGCCTTCGGCTCAGGTCATGTTCCCGGGCTATTGGGATCGAGCCCCACATCGGGCTCCCTGCTCAGCAGGAAGCCTGCTTCTCCCTCTACCACTCCCCGTGCTTGTGTTCCCTCTCTCACTGTGTCTCTCTCTATCAAATCAATAAATAAAATCTTTAAAAAAAAACATAAAAATCTTAGAAGAGAGCACAGGTGGTAATTTCTCTGACATCAGCTGTACCATTTTTCTAGATATGTCTCCTGAGGCAAGGGAAACAAAAGCAAAATAAGCTATTGGGACTACAACAAAATAAAAAGCTTTTGCATAGTGAAGGGAACCATCAACAAAACTAAAAGGCAACCTACTGAATGGGAGAAGATATTTGCAAACGACATATCTCATAAAGGGTTAGTATCCAAAAAATATAAAGAACTTATACAACTCAACACCAGAAAAACAAATAGTCCAATATTAAAAAATGGACAGAAGACATGAACAGACATTTCTCCAAAGAAAGCATACAGACGGCAGCCAACAGACACATGAAGAGATGCTCAACATCACTCATCCTCAAGGAAATGCAAATCAAAACCACAATGAGTTATCACCTCACACCTCTCAGAATGGCTAAAATCAAAAATACAAGAAACAACAGGTGTCAGAGAGGATGTGGAGAAAAAGCAACCCTGTGCACTGTGGGTGGAAATGCAAACTGGTGCAGCCTCTGTGGACAACAGTATGGCGGTTCCTTAATAAATTAAAAATAGAACTACCGGGGCACCTGGGTGGTTCAGTCATTAAGTGTCTGCCTTCGGCTCAGGTCATGATTCCAGGGTCCTGGGATCGAGTCCCGCATCGGGCTCCCTGCTCAGTGGGGAGTCTGCTTCTCCCTCTATCCCTCCCCTCTGCTTGTGTTCCCTCTCTCTGTCAAATAAATAAATAAAATCTTTAAAAAAATAATAAAAATAAAAATAGAACTACTATATGATTCAGTAATTCCACTACAGAGTATTTACCCAAAGAATATGAAAGCACTAATTCAAAAGGATACATGCCCCCCTGTTTATAGCAGCCTTATCTACAATAGCCAAACTATGGCTAGATATCCATCGATAAATAAATGGATAAAGAATTGTACATGTGTTAACTATACTGTATGTTAACTATACTGGAATTAAAATTAAAAAGAAAGGAAAAGAAAGAAGATGGAAGTCAAGGAGGTAGCAAGTGCAAACAAGGGCCAGGAGGGATTTTTAGCAAATCAACGGCACAACAGAGTTCGTGTACCCGCGCACTCAGTACCTGCTTTCTTCCCTGCTAATGCAGATGCCTGTTTGGGCTCTTGGCTTCTCAGGAGGATGATGGGCAAGACTGAAGAGAAGGAAGGTCCAAGGAGGCAGAAAGGCTCGAAGGCAGCACTGAAGTTTGTCAAATGCGACAGTAAGATCCTTGAGGATCTAGGCGTGGGTTGGTTTTGATCAAGTAGATGAACCAGGGAGGCTTATAAGAGCGACATGACAGGGAAGAGTTTGATCTGGGAGGCCCCTCTCCTCCAAGCTGGTGTCCCCTGCCGGAAGGGGGAAGTTGGAGGCTGTGGCATCAGCTAAGTGGTGACTTAGGTCTGACCTGGTCTGCGGGACGTGAGTGGAGAGGTAAGATGACAAGTGGCCTGTGAAGGGAAAACTTTCAGTTTGGTGGCAAAATAAACACAGTGGGCAAGGGAGAGGAGTGTCAGCTGATTTGGGGCCCTCAAATCTCAGCCAGCAGAGTGTTGGTGACATGGCGGTCTAGGCCAGATGGTCTTTTGTGAGGCTTAGGTAGAGCAAGGAAACCAGGCTGGGAGTCCCCTTCTGCTGGGGTGACAGTGCCCCATGTGCTGGGAGAAGAGGCACCGGGGCCTGGCCTCCCTCAGCATAGGAGGCTCAGCAGCTCTTCCCTCTGGTCCCCCCTCCCTTCCCAGGCTCCAGTGCCTCTAGCCCATAGTTTGAGGGCAACTTCAAGTTCTCCTGTTCATTTAGACCTCCAGCCCAGAGTCCACCTCTAAGCCTGTTGTAAGGCCCGAATCAGAGGCCTCTAGCCAAGAAGAGCGGAGCCCAGATTTTTCCATGTGAAGTTGGTGGCAACAGCAGCCGTGGGTTGTGCTCTTCGTGGTGGTTAACCTCGATCCTCTCCCCAGGCCCGGAACCCACGGAGCCCAGACAGCTTCCTAGCCAGAGCCTGTGGGTGGAGGAGAGGAAAGGGGCCCAGAGAGGTCAGCAGGAAGAAAACCCAAGTATTTCGCTCTCAAATTACATCTTTAGCACTTCCCTGTGACCCCTGCTACCTTTTCAACCCAACAAAGCAGATACTGACTCCTCTTTCAATAAAGTTTTATTTTAAATCCCTAGTGAACATCTAAGAAGAAAATATAAAGTGCTTGGCTTTAGGGGTGGGGGAAGAGGAAAGGTCCCCTGAGTTCACACCATTTGTACTTTCCCAGGTCGGTTCCTCAGAGATGAAAGAAGGCATATCTCAAAAAAACAAAACAAAACAAAAAGGTGGTGGGGTGGATAAAAATCACCCCTGAGTTCTCTGCCAGCCAGGTGTATCGTCAGTTCAAGGACAGAACCATCAGAGACAACCACTGAGAATGATCACCGAGGGAGGCAGGTCAACAGTGTGGAGAATGAGTCTCTTTCAAAGGAGATAGGAGGAACAGAGAGGAGAGGAGGAAGATGGGTCCCCCAGGCTCTGCAGCAGGGACAGAGTGGCTGACTGCTCCTCTGGAGTCTCCTCCAATAAATGTCGGGCAAAGGCCTGCTCCATCTGTGCCAAAAAAGGTGGGGAAGAGAGGATCATGAGCACAGCTGAGGCAGACACCACCCCTAGGGTGCACCCTTTCCCCCAGAGGCCCCTTCTCCTCCGGGAACCCACCCCCACCCCACCCCCACAGGGAGGCTGGCCTTCCCCCGCCCTGAACTCACCTGCACTGTGATAAGACTCTTTGGGGTATGGTTGGGGCTGGGGCTCTCCTCCCAGAAATTCAGTGTCACCTGGAACTTGGGTGGGGGGCCCAGGCCCTGGAAGTACCTGGCCAAGTCTGATGAAAGAGAAAGGGTAAAGGGTTGGAAGCAAGAAAAGAGAAGAGAGAGGTCACAGGGAGGGTGGGAATAGAGAGAGGCCCATCCCGGACAAAGAGCGGTGATTGTGGGGCCAATTGGAGACCAGAGCCAGAACAGGAGCTGCAGGGTCACGAGGCTGTTCCCTCACGTCAGGAGAAATGCCAGCAACTCTGCTGCTTCCCACCCGTGTGCAAATACGCAAGGGTACCCCTTCTCCAAGTAAGAAGTGTTTTAAGGTAACTGATTTTTATACAACCTGCAAAGCTCTCTGCTGGAAGAGCCTGGAGTCCTCATGGCAGCAGTCTGGGCTGCTAACACAGAGGTGCCCCCCACCCCCTGTTGCCTGCTCGCACCCTCCCTACCAAGGGCACCCATGGCCCCGGGACGTTCCTACCCTGCGTCCCCTATACTCCTGGCCCCTAACTCCTAAGGTCAGATTTAGAAATGAATGGAGGCAGGAAGTGGAACTGGAGGAGTGGACGGGAGAAGGGCAATCAGGGGAGCTGCCTGGGGTGTGGCACGGCTGGTGTGGGTAATGTGCACCAGCTCTCCCAAATATGTCGATGGCGTGTGCGTAAGTGTAGACGCTGGGGAGGCCCCGGGGGCACACCTTCCTGTTACTGTCTGCTGCCACGCGGGGGCAGTCCCCGAGATGGGACTCGTGTGCTGAGCTCCCCCTGAGCCTCATCTTCCGAGGCCTGCGCCGGGGAAGGGCGGCTGCCGGGCAGCTGTGGGGCTGAGCCCAGGGCCCCACAGGCTGTGCACCGCGCACATGAGCTGTAAGGAAGGATCTACTGGAGGAAACAGGGTGGTGGCAGAGCCTAGCAGGTCCCGGGTGGACTAAGAGGTGGGGGCATGGGCTCCGCTCAGCTGCAACAGCCTCACCTCTGCAGAAGTAGTTGGTTCTGAAGAGCTCCACGCACTCATTGCTGGGCAGCAGATGCGGGCCGGGACCGGGTGGTGCCTGGGGCGCATTCCAGGAGACGGGGATGGGGCAGAGGCGCTGCACGAAGAGGCCCCGGGAGTTGCTGGCTACCAGGACGCCCCTCTCGATCTGGCTCAGCAGGCGTTGGGTGGGCTCTCGTGGGTCAGGCTTGGGAAAGACCACCTGCTCCATTCCGCACTGGGAGCCCGAGGGCTCGGCCACGAGGCGGCAGTCCAGGCTCTGCACCTGGGCTTCACCCACCACACGCCCGCCGTAGATGAAGGTGAGCAGCAGCGAGTAGTCTGCGGACAGAGAACCACCAGCTGCACCTGGACTTCACCCGAGGGGTCCGCCTGGTCAGCACCAGGGCCTGAGGAAATGAGGAGGGGCTCCTTGCAAATCCCACATCCTCATTTTGCTGGTGAGAAACAGGAGGTCCAAGAGGGAAACCAAGCGAGGGCGGGGGTAGCGGCGTCACCTCCTGAGGTTAGAGAAGGCACCTCCCTCCTCATCCGCCCTCCGGCCACCCTCACCAGCCAAGGGGCTTCCTGTCAGACTCTCCCGTCACTCAGGAGAGGAGGTGATACACAAATGCCCCCTGAGGTCTCAGTGCTTATTGCCCAGGGTCTTAGTTTATAAGAAGGTCCCAGAGACTGGGTCTCTGCTTGACCGACAGGAATTAATGTCTCAAAGTGGATTTCCAGGGAATAGAGTGCATAGGGGGTCTTTTTGAGAATTGAGCTGTTTGGAGTCTGGAGTCTGGCCAGGTGTACTGCCGAGAAACTGGTGCCTCTGCCTGGGTAAGGTGGGCCCAGTTTGCTGCAAACCCTGACTGATCCAATAACGCATGCACGATGACAGGGAGACAAGCTAGGGGGACAGGGAGCAGGGATGAGTCAGAAACGCCACACACCTGAGTCTGGAGGGGGCAGAAACTCCAGTGACACCTGATCTCCTTGGAAAGGGGCTTCAGTTGTGTCTGTCCCTATAGGAGAAGCCAAGGCGTACAGTTCAGAATGGGAACGGGGAATCCAAGGGCCAGAGGCTACGGCATGGGGGCAACGAACAGAGGCAGGGCAGGTGGTACCTTCCTGAGGCTCAGGGCTGCTGCCGCCGCCGCTCCCGAAGTTTGAATGGCCTGCTCCCCCATTGGCCCCCACCTCCTCCTGCAGACACAGTGACTATCGTTGGCCCACCTCTCCCCTAGTGACCGTCCTGCCCTTGGGCCCCCCACCCCCAGTCCCTCCCCAGCTCTTACATTTCTGAGGGGGTCCTCAAGCAAGGAGGAATTGAGCTTGCCGTTCTTTGTGGTACCCTCGTCCTCCTTCTCAGAGGACACAGAATTGTGACGTCGCTTTGATGGTGATTTCTGGGTCCCCAGCTGGGCTGTGGAATATTGTGGAGGGGGAGAAAGGTCAGAGCCTTAATTGGGGACAGAGGGTAGGACAGGGGGGCAGTGAAAGGATGGACAGGGCCAGGCAGGGGAACCTGGGCAGCAGCTCCCCAAGGACAGGGACAGGGTAGAACTCTGAATGAGGAACCTGGGGAGAGGCCCAGCACCCTCCCAGAAGGCTCCCATCTCCATCCTCCCTCCGTCCCCAGTGTGCTCCTTCTAGGAGTGGCTGGGCAAGGGGACACCCACCGGGGAGGGTCCCTGACGGCGGAAGCAGCCGATACACCTTGTAGGGCTCAGCTCCATCCCTATGGCCATTCTCAGGAACCTCCTCAAATTCAGGACTCTTGTTGAGGGCACAGCGCAGACGAGTCTTCCAGATAGCAGGGCCTTCCGTGTCCCCCTCCTTGTACTTCCCCTTAAATATCGCCCAGGCCTTCAAAACACAGGAAGTAAAGCAGAGGCAGCATGTCACATACCCCGGCCAGCTTCGAGGTCGCACCACCTGAGTGCGTGCACAGAAGGCCCAGCGCTCGGGTTGATGCTCTGCTACCGCGGTCTCGAAACCCTTCACAATTTTTGCACTTCCACTTTGTATCGGGCTGTATCCAAAATGCAGCTGGTTCTACCCTCCCATCTCTTCTTTCTCTGAAACCCAGGCCGACACAACCCCTGGAGGGCGAGAGCTTCAGTGTATACGCCACCCTTCCCTCGGAGGGGCTGCTTTCCAGGCTCTTTCACCTTGAAGAAGGCGGCATCCTGGTCCTCCCGGAAGTCCTGCTTGCCCGCGTGCTTCCAGGGGATCCGGAACATGGTCTTGGCTGCATCGTCCCAGCACACCCCGGGGAACTGCCCGCTCTCCACTTGCTCCACCACCCAGTTCCGCAGCTTTCGGGTGCAGCGTGCCCTGCCTGATGCCATCCTGGGGACAAGAGTCGCAGGTAGCATCAGTGCAATCAACACCGTGGGAGGGAACATCTGTCCCGGGGTTGGATCCCGGCAAGGGCCCCCAGTGATCCCATCCATCTTTTGCCTGTAGACATTTCTCAAAATTCTGGGGCCAAATTGTGTCGTTTCTCCCTTTATTAGTAATGACAAAGAAATACATTCCTTTTAACATCCCAAGCTGTGATATCTGGAAGGAAACCTTAGACATTGGTCTTAGTTTTAAGACTTTTCAGGAATCTGTCTAGCAGAGAACTCCCTTGGTGTGGCCTTGGTGTGGCTCGTGGGGAGAGGCCCGCTCTCTACCCCAAGCATTTGCAGAGGTAGTATGGGCTTCTGAGATGCCCCATAGGTCCCTCACCCACCAGCCCCATAATCTGGGTTTGATCCCACCAACCCTTCCCCTCTGCTTGCCTCTGGGGTAGGTGGGGCAGGGCTGCAGCGAAAGTGGGCAGGGCCTGAGGCAAGAAAATAAACCGGGGCAGCTGGAGCCGGGGCTGAGACTTCCAACAACCTATCAGCAGGGCCTCCTGTCCTTTGCCTCCAGGGCTGGGGACTCTGGCCCGTGGCCAGTCTCTCAGGCCAAACCACCCCGTCCTGGCTCACAAGCCACCTGTATATTCCTGTTCCGCGGAGGGGCCCCGGGAACCCCCGCCCCCCGCCTCCGATCCGGCCGGGCCCTCCAGCTCTAGACCCAGGCTGACGTCCACTCTCGGCCGGTCTTACCTGCGCGGCTCGCTGACTGTCCCAGGATGCAGCAGCCCTCGGCTCAGCAGCCGTCCAGGCAGCGTCCTGATCTCTCCGCCCCTTCCTACAGTCCCCACCCTAAGTTTCAGTTCTCCTCTAGGCAGGGCCTCTTCTCAGAAATCACGTGGCCTGAGCTGCAGGGCAACCGCGCGCCACCAGGGGGCAGCAGCAGCACCTGAGGACCGCGCTGCTGGAATCCCACGGTCGGACACAGGAGGGCTCCTCCCCGCTCAGGCTCATTTCCAACCCTCTCCCCCCCACAACCCCTTTAGCTACTCCCTGATCTCTGTGACACTGCTGCTTCCCAGGGAGGCCAGGGTTCTGGAGTCTGGCCTGAGTCCTCTGGCTGGCCCTATAGCACCCGTGCACCTGTGTTTTCCCCCTCGTGCCTGCCTGGTGCCTAGTAGGTGACCTCAAATATCAGCCGAATTCCAGGAAGGAACAAAGGAGGTAGGGGAGGAGAAAGCCCAGGCCAGGTGGCTGGCTCGGGAGGGGCTCCTTGGCCATCCATGGTGTCAATTCCTTCCTGGCCCTGAGTCCAAGGAGGGTCAGGTGGTGGGCTGCAGGCAACCCTTTCAGCAAAGCTCTCAGTTCACCCCCCTCTCTCCCTCGTGCCCCAGATGGTGGGGCCAGAAGAAGGACCACCAAAAAGCCTGGGCAAGGAGATGCCTCTTTATTGGTGCTGGAGCTGTTCCTGAGGAGGTTGGGCCTTGAGACCCTCAAGAGGATCCTTGCCCTCAGCTACTTCCTCCTGCGAGGGATACTCTGTCCCAAGGGCACCTCTTCCATCAGCTTCTGCAGAAGGAGAGAGAAAATGATCACACTGGAAGCCTAGAGCTCAGACACAGGCTGGACAGGGGACTTCTAGGGCGTGGGTCAGAGGTGAGGCTGGGGGGGTGCTTTACCTGTAATAGGCGGGCGTGGTAGGCATGGGCGTCCTCCCCGGCCACTGGCTGAGGGCGTGCGTGCAGGTAGCGCTCTGCAGCTGTTTCCAGCTCCTCTACCTCATACAGGGTGGCTGGGTCCAGTGAGTGGGCATTAATGAGGCTCACAAGATATTCTTTGTAGTGTGCCCTGGGGAGACGACAGGGTATTTGTTCTTCCGTCCGGCTAACATTAAGCTAGCGTGCCCAGCACCTTGCCGGACACTCGCCTACTCAGGCGAACAAGACTGACAACTCCTGCCGCTTGCCCCGGTAGGCACACACTCCCTGTGCACCACCTAGCCACGCCCTTGCCCAGGCAGCCCCCTCCACCACTTCCCCTGCAGGACCCACCACTCCCGCAGCCCCCTGGTACTCCCCAGGCGCACCGTCCCCACCACCGAGCTCCGGGCCATGCCTGATACTCACTGGCAGAGCCCAGCATGGCCAGCCGGGGTCTCCTTGCCACAGGCTTCATCCCGGAACCCATTAGGAACCTCCTTCTGCTCCATCACTCGGCAGCCACCTAAGGATAAGGGAAGGAAGGGACCCTTGTGTTGGGAGGACGTCACTAACCACGAAGCCCCCGGAGAGCTGGGGTATCAACGGAGGCAGGGGAGGCAGCCTCCAGGGAGGGGACTGCCCTAACAGTGCTGGGGGTCAGAGGGCCATGGGAGCTGAGAGAGACCGCCGTGGCAGCCCAGCTCTGACACACAAGCAGGGGCCTTGCTGGCCTTGTTTTTATCCAAGCTTGCTTTTGGTCCGTAATCACTACTCTTTCTCTCTTGTTTATCGTCACATACTCTCTTGAGACAACTCTTTTGGCTGTGATTTAGCTCGGGCCTAGTTAACTTACTCTGGGAAGGTCTTACCTTATGGTAATAAGGGGTGGGGCAGATTAGAACCATAGGTAACCTCTCCCTGTTGCCTTCATAGAATCTAAAACAGTGCAACTAGCAAGTCTCGTTATTGAATTAACGAGTCATTATCCTTCGGGAATGGGAGAAGGAAATTAGGATCAAGTGCCAGGTGCTTCAATGTGGCCTCGTGTAAAACAGCTGAGCTGCAAAGTAGGCGTATTACTCCCACATCACAGAGGAAGAAAGTAGGCTGAGAGAGGTTAATTTGCCCAGAAACACACAAGTCAGCACAGGCCGAGCTCTGACCACACACCCAAGCCTCCCCCTTACCCACAACAAAGTGGGAGCCCAGCCCGCCCTCACCCCTTCTCCCAGGCTTGTCCCGACACTCACCGCCAGGAACCGCCCGGGCCCCTGCTGGGGGCTCTGTGTTGAACATGACATTATTGTCCTGAGGAGGGGCAGAAGGATGGGCGTTAGATTCCTCTTGATGCCAGCCCCGCTGAATTGCCCAGCAGGGAGCCTTTCCTTTCTTGCCACCCAGGGCCCTGCCTCCTACCCTGGGCAATCTGCAAACCCAGCCAGGCTGGCCACCCCTGACCTGTAGCAGCTTCTGGAGCCGGAGAACAGTCCAGTCCCGCAGGTAGAAGAGGCAGTCTCGTGGGTGGTGGCCATGCAGGGACTTTTTCACCCTGCAGTTAGGGTCTGGACATTTCTGGCGGAAACCCAGATGGGAGAGGGGAAGTTGGAGACGGTTGGGGTCCTGGCTTCTCAGAACCCCTGCATGAGGGGTCTAGGGATGGGGGAAGATGGAGATATTGGAGGGTCTGGAGCAGGCAGAAGGGGGACAGAGAGAGGTGCTTTACACCCCACTGGCCTCCCCTTCTCTTACCCTAGGCTACTCCTCCATGCCTTTGCCCCCCCTGCCCACCCGATGGCAGCCGCCCACCCTCCTGTCCCTTCCATCCCCATTCTCCGGGCTCACATTCTTGGCGTAAAAGGCATTGTAACAGCCACTGCAGAACTGGTGGCGACACTGGGTGCAGTGAAAGTGCATGCAGCCTCCTCGGGCCAGTGCGTACGAGAACTTGCACTTGGGGCAGTCTGCAAAGGACAGCAGGTCAGGGCTGGGGCTGCCACCGCTCCACAAGGCCCTTAGGAAGAGAGCCGTGGGCAGTGACAAATGACCCGGCAAACAGGCCTGGAGGGCCACCCTTACCAATGCCATTCTCCTGGAGATACATGGCCAGGCCCTGGGCCTGGTATTCTGGGTCATTGGTGCGTTTCCAGTTCTGGAAATCCTCGCAGCTCCGGCCTCGGTGCTGCTCCTCCCACTGCAGGAGGGAAAGCAAGCTTCACCTGAAAACTCCACCCTGGGCCCTTCCTGAGGGCCCCGCCTCTCCTACCTAGTGGTCCCTGGCTTAGTTTGTGGCACTGTCCTTCGCCATTGGCTCCCATCTCAAACCAAGGGGCTAGCCTGGGTTCCTTCGCTTCCTCATACCGGCACATATTCACTAGCAGGTCTTCTGTCCACCCCCCAAGCCTATCTCAGCCCTGTCCCTTTTCTTCATCCCTACTATGGCCCCGCTACTCCAGGCCAGGTCAGGTCTTGCCTCGGGTCCTGGTGTGTCTGCCTCGCACCTGCTCGTCTGCAGTGCACGCTCCACCCTGCGGCCAAGGAGCCTTGGAGAATGTAAGGCGGGCGGCTTCGAGAGCACTGGGAGTGTTCTAGTTTCGAGATTTAGTGGTAGGGTCTCAGGTGGTCATTTTATTACTATTGTGTTTTGTAATAGAGATGTCACTTTTTGGTATCTGACGTTAAACTTTTTAGAATATGTGCTGCCAAAGCGAGCACTCAAATATTAAACTTCTTAAAAGGCAAACGAGACAGTATCACCCCTTGCTTAGTCTTAGAATAAAAGGCAAAGACCTTCCTCACTTGGCCTCAAGGCCTCTCCTGATTTGGCAGCTAGCTCCTCTCCGACCGCCTGCCACTCTCACCCTTGCTCTTGGGGCTCCAGCCACACAACACTTTTTCTGACTTTGGCCTTTCCATGTGTTGTTCTTTCTGTCCCAAATATCCTTTGCAAAGCTGGCTTCTTCTTAACTTTCAGGCCTGAGCTTAAATTAAACCATTTTAGAGAAGACTTGTCTGACTTCTCTATCCTAAGTAGGTCTGCTCTGTTATTCCCAATTTCCGATTCCTGTGTTTTCTTTATAGAACTTAGGCCATGTGTACTTAGGCTCTCTCCCTCCCGCACCACCTTTCCCTCCTTCCTCCTCGCCTTTCCTTCCTTCCCGCCCTCCCTCCCCATTCCTTCCTCCGTTACCTCACCTTTCACCCTCCCTCCCCCTCGCCTCCCTGTCTCCCTCCGTCCCTCCCTCCTTTCCTGACTAGTCTGCAGGCTCCTCGAGCCCAGAGCTCACGTCTGTTCCGTGCTTCGGCATACCCCGAGTCTGACATAGTACCTGCCAGTAGCTTAGCGAGTTCTTTCTGAAAGGATGAATGTGCCTCACCTGGCGCTTACAGCGCACACAGAAGGTCTGGTGACACTGGGGACACGTTGCCTCCAGCTGCTCCCGTTCATATATGAAGCCAAAAGAGCACTGTGGGTGCAAGAGCATAAAGCTATCTGAGGCCTGGTCTGGCACCCTGCCCTCCCCCCACCCCCTCCAGTCAGCTCCCCTGCGCAGGCCACTTACCTGGGCACACCACAAGAACTTGGGGTCCCGCATGAGCACACCCTCAGTCAGCTTCTTGTGAAACAGCGCATAGGCATCTGGCTCCAGGCTCTCCCGAAGCTGGGGACAGGATGCAGAAGTGGTGGGTGGGCAGGGTTCCTGTTCAAAGCCCAGGGCACCCCGAGTCCTAGGGACTGCAGTACCTGGATGTCAAGGGTAGAGAAGTAGCTGAGCAGCTGTGTGTCATCGGTGAGGTCAGGGCGGCCACAGGCGGGGCACACCATGTCGGTAATGTGCTTCTCCTTCAAGGCGATAGTGAAGTGCTGGCGGAAGCAGTCAGGGCAGATGGTGCACTCACAGGAAGTCAGGGCCTGCATCTACAGGGTGAGGCAGGGAGAGGAGCGGGTCTGAAGCCACAGCTGCCAGCCTGGGGAGGGGGCAGTAGCCAGGAGTCCACCAAGAAACCCGGGTCTAATTAACGACTGGCCAAGGCAGCAACCTCCAACAAGTGCCTGGCAGGCAATCTAAATGTCTGAAGACAGTCACGGGAGAAAACAGACAACGGTGAGGCCTAAAGTAAACGGAAGAGCACCCTCCGAAGGCACTCACATTCAACTAAAAGCAAACAAACAAATAACATCTCTGAACTGACGATACTATAGAGATGGAGAACAGACTAGTTGTTGTCAGGTGACAGGAGGAAGGGAAGAAAGTTGCAACTAGGGGCGCCTGGGTGGCTCAGTCAGTTAAGCATCTGCCTTCGGCTCAGGTCATGATCCCAGGGTCCTGGGATAGAGCCCCGCATCGGGCTCCCTGCTCAGCAGAGTCTGCTTCTCACTCTCCCTCTGCAGTTCCCCTTGCTTGTGCTCTCTTGCTCTCTGTCTCTTGTCAAATAAGAAAGAAGAAAAGAAAGAGAAAGAAAGAAAGAAGGAAGGAAGGAAGGAAGGAAGAAAGAAGAAGGAAAGAAGGAAGGAAGGAAGGAAGGAAGGGGGAAGGAAGGAAGGAAGGAAGAGAAAGAAAGAAAGGAAAGAAGAAAGGAAAGAAGAAAGAAAGAAAAGAAAGAAAGGAAAGGAAAGGAAAGGAAAGGGAAAAGAAAAGGAAAGAAAGAAAGAAAGAAAAGCTGCAACTATAAAGGGGCTGCACCAGGGGGTTCCTTTGTGGTGATGGAACAATCCGTACCTTGGTGGTTCCGTGAGCCTATACGCGGGATAAAACGGCACAGAGCCACGCACACATCCGTTTGAAAAATGAATAAGGTCTTTAGTCTAGCTCACATTGTACCAGTTTCTTTTTTTTTTTTTTTTTTAAAGATTTTATTTATTTATTCATGAGAGAGAGAGAGAGGCAGAGGGAGAAGCAGGTTCCCCGCGGAGCAGGGAGCCTGATGTGGGGCTCGATCCCAGGACCCTGGGATCATGACCTGAGTCGAAGGCAGACTCTTAACCGTCTGAGCCACCCAGGCACCCCCAGTGTTTATTTCCTGGTCTTGATATTGTATAGTAATTACAGAAGATGCCACCATTGGGAGAAGATGGGTAAAGAGCACATAGGACTCTATACTATTTTTACAACTTCCTGAGAATCTACAATTATTTTAAAATAAAAAGTAGAGAACAAAACAAAACACAACATGTCCAGAGCCAGCCTAACTAAACTGGACTGTGTTTGGCCCAAGAACTGCCATTTCTGGCCTAGAGTAAGCAGAGGCTCAGGAGATAAGAGGGGCCTGCTCCTGCCAACTGGATATTTGATGATGACATTCAAGAATTCCTGGTCATTTTTTTGTGCGCTAATGGTATTTGTGGTTATGTTTTCAAAGACTTTTACCTTTCAGAGATACATACTCAAGTATTTACAGACTGACTATATGATGCCTAAGATTTGCTTCAAAATAATTCTGTGTGTGTGTAGGTGGAATAAAGACTGGTGAAGCACTGATGACTGCAGAAGCACGCTGATGAATACATGGGAGTTGGGAGAACTTGGACAAGGAAAGCTGACGTTTTGTGTCTGAAATGTTCCATAGTGGAACAGTAAAAATAAGGTTGGGGAGGAGGTGGCCTATTCCTGCCCTCCCCTTCTCAGACACCGTCCGGGGCACATGGGCAACTGCAGGGTTCAAAAGACAGGGCCGATGGGGGGCTGGGGCGGAGCAGGGCCCAAAGGGAAGAGAGTCATCCTGAGGCCAGGTGCAGAGGGGGCGGGCTTACCCGGTTGCGTGGCAGGGCCCAGCCGCACACAGCACACTCCTGAGCAAGCAAGCGGCGCAGGAAGGCCCGGTCCTGGCTGTGCCTCACAGCTTCCACCACGTCCCCCAGTTCATAATTCCTGGGTGTCTCCTGCAGCAGGGCCAGCGCCAGCTCTGCCCGGCCCCAGCTGGGGAGCGCATAGACTGCCAAAAGCCGTCTGACCAGACTCTACAATGTGATTCGGGGGGAGGAGTGGCTGTCAGACCCCAAGAATCCTACCCCTCGGCCTTCCCCCTGCTCCACCAAGTGGATTCTCCTCCAGGCACCTGCTTATCTGGCCCATCCCAAGAAGGGGTGGGATCAGGGCCCTTGTCCCAGAGGCGCTGATGGAAGGGCTCCAGGCGCTGGCGCTGGAGCTCTGTCAGGGCCCGGGCCACATCACCTCCATGTTGGAACAATGCTTGAAGAGACCCCTCTTCAGGCCCAAAGCCCAGGGACCGGAGCTCCTGCACCTGAGAGGTGGGGGCGGAGAGGAGCGGAGAGGGAAATCGCAAGCAAGACAGTGTGAGAGGCTCTGAGATCCACAGTCCTCAACCCTGTCCCCCCCCTCCCCTGCCCCGGCCAGCACAGCTGGTACCTTCCTCCGCCGGGCCCTCACACACTCTTCCACAGCTTCGTCAACATTGCCATGACGATACAGCCAGGCTTTCCGGGCCTCCTGACAGGAAAAGGCACCCAGCCCTGGGTCCTGCTGTCCAGCCAGCTCGGCCACCATCTCCAGCACGTAGGGCAGCTCTGAGCGCAACCACTGCAGGGGCACCTCGGTGCCTGAGTACTGTAGAGCTGAGAAGACCTCCTCTGGACAGGCACCTGCAGCTTCTCCTTCCTAAGGCACAGTCGCACCCAGACAGATGGCCTATCAGGAAGGGCACCCTCTGCCCACCCTCCGCCTGAACCAAAATGCTGACGGTGGTTAGATGTATGGATCACGTGAGCAGCGCACGGTATGATACTTGTCATGTGGGAAGTGTTCATTAAGAGGCAGCTGCCACTAACAACGTCAAGTTTTGCAAGAACTTGTATTAATCCACGGTGGCCTTTCCCTTCCCCGACTAGCTCAACCCTACCTCATCCCAGGCCTAAATCCTCACCCGGATCTTGGTCACTAGTTGGAGACCTTCCTCCCGCATCTTGTCTTGGCGCTGCTTCTCAGGGTCCCCACAGGAACTGGGCAGGGGGGCACTGAGGCGTCGTGGAGGCCCTGGCTCAGGGAGTCGCTCTTCCAGAGAGCTGGTATGGGGCCGGGGGGCATGCTGCACTGGGATGGGGCTGCTGGTCCGGTTGCACATAGCACACACCCAGCCAGGGCCCGAGTTGCAGAAGGTACAGTGAATACAGTACCAGACTGGAGTCTGGGCAGAGGAGAGCAAAGTATCCCCCTGCTGGGAAGGCAAAAAGAATGATCTGATTGAAAGCTGGCTGAGGCTCAAGATGGAAAGATAGGGAGCTGGGGGGAAGACACAGAAGAACTGAAGGAAACAGGAAATGAGGAAGTTGAGAATGGCCTGTGGTAACAGATACAAATAAAGAGCCGGGAAGGCCAGGAATAGGTTACCTGAAGGGGCTGCAGGCAAATGCCAGTATCCCGAGAATCCACCACCAAGCTAGGAGGCTGAGCCAGCCGAGGTCGCTCACAGATGGCACATAGCACAGCTGCTGCCTCATTCTCAAAGGTGCAGCTCTGGCAGGCCCAGCGACCCCGTGCAAGCTCAGATTCTAGGCCCCCAGCTCCTTGGGAACCCTCAATCCCTAGCCCCAACCCCTTACAGCCTCGGGGCCGATCACAGGCCACACAGAGCACTGCCCAAGATTCATTTAGCATGGCACAGGCAGCACAGTGCCAGGGCAGACGGGCATTTGTAGGATCAGGGGAAGCTTTCAGGGGAAGCACAAGAGAGCTGTCTCCCAAGGTCAGCACAGAGGTTGACTGGGTCCGTGATGGAACTGAGGCAGGTAAGCTGTAACAGAAGAGTAGAGATGGTCTGCTGAAGGAGCCCTGGTGCCTGGGTCCCTTATTCCCAGGCATCCCTCATTCTCTGTGGGACAACACAGACCCTGTCCTTTATATATGTTGTTCTGTCTGAAACACTCCATACCCATAACCTGTTCAACGTTTTAATTATTATCTTAAAGTTCATTTCTTGCCGATAGATATCCCTAATGTGGCCTGACCCATACTAGGTGCTTAAAAATCCTACTGATTGGGTGCCTGGGTGGCTTAGTCGGTTAAGCATCTGCCTCCGGCTCAGGTCATGATCCCAGGGTCCTGGGATCGAGTCCTGCATCAGGCTCCCTGCTCCTCAGGGAGTCAGCTTCTCCCTCTGCCCCTCCTCCCACTGGTTCTCTCAATCTCTCTCTCGCTCAACTAAATAAATAAAATTTCTTTTTTTGTTGTTTATTATTATTAAGCAATTTATTAATCCTACTGCCCTTTTTCTACATGAGTTTAATTTAGTATCAAATTAGTTCATACCATATTACCTACCATGCAGATATTTATTTTTAATTAATCAATTAATTTGTTAGTCACCATACAGTACTTCATTAGGTGTTTTTTTTTTTAAAGATTTATTTATTTATTTGAGAGAGCGAGAATGAGAGAGAGTACATGAGAGCGGGGAGGGTCAGAGGGAGAAGCAGGCTCCTCGCTGAGCAGGGAGCCTGATGCGGGACTCGATCCCGGGACTCCAGGATCATGACCTGAGCCGAAGGCAGTTGCTTAACCAACTGAGCCACCCAGGCGCCCAGGTTTTTTTTTTTTTTTAAAGATTTTATTTATTTATTTGACAGAGAGATAGAGAGTACAAGTAGGCAGAGAGGCAGGCAGAGAGAGAGGGAAAGCAGGCTCTCCACTGAGCAGGGAGCCCGACGCGGGGCTCGATCCCAGGACACTGGGACCACGACCTGAGCCGAAGGCAGACACTTCACCGACTGAGCCACCCAGGCGCCCACCCCCCCTTTTTTTTAAGATTTTACTTTTTATTTATTTGACAGAGAGAGACACAGCAGAAGAGGGAACACAAGCACAGGGAGTGGCAGAGGGAGAAGCAGGCTTCCCGCTGAGAAGGGAGCCTGACGCAGGGCTCGATCCCAGGACCTGGGATCATGACCTGAGCCGATGGCAGACGCTTAATGACTGAGCCACCCAGGCGCCCCAGTACTTCATTAGTTTTTGATGTACTGTTCCCTGATTCATTGTTTGTGTATAACACCCAGTGCTCATTACAACACGAGCCATCCTCAATACCCATCACCAGGCTAACGCATCCCCCCACCCCCCTCCCCTTAAATAAAATCTTAACAAAAAAAAGAAAAAGTCCTACCGATTGAGCTGATCCTTTAGGCTAGGTTCCTCCTGTTCCTATCTATTTGCACAACATAATAATATATCTTGCTGTGACTGACACTTGCTTGATATGTATGTCTGTGACCTTGTGGAGGGCAATAACTGGCTGCTTGTCTTACATGAAACAGTCTTTAGCATAGAAACTGACATCCAGTAGATACTCAAACCACTGTAAGTTCTCTCAACTTCACTCCTACCCAGAAGAGAAGATCTCTCACCTGGGGGTCAGGCGGGTGGCCTGGGGGGCCCCAGGCAGGGTCTGGCGGAGGTGATGGGAACGGGATGGGTGTCCATGGAATAGGCGATCACAAGCTGGGCATAAGGCCTGTTTACAGGTTGAACAGTGCAGTGTGCCAGGGGCAGAGCCACAGAGGAAGCAGGGCCCAGGAGTGGAGCCTGGAGAACAGGAGAGGAAAAAATTGAACATCTTTCTGAAAAAGACCATGTTCCATCTGAATTTGCAGTGGGAGAGTACAAATCACAGACTACTTTTCAACATATCCAGACCCAAGGAAACAATTTTAATTTCTTTTAAGAAGACAAGAAGATAAACAGAGGAGGGCCCCAAATTTCCATCAATATGGTCTACTAGAAACCGCCCCACCCCCCATTACAGGATGAATAATACCTGCGGCAGAGGGTGTGGTGAGGGGGCCAGGAGCAATCTCTCTCAGTAAGGGGGCAAACTCTGAGAGCTGCAGTATCTGAGAAGAAAAGGTCAGGGCAAGGGTTTGGGGACACAGTCCCACAACCCCTGTCCCCTTTGGTCATCAGGTCTTAGAGCCCCATCCCTACCTTCCTTACATTATTCTCAACCTTGTCTTCCAGCAGCTGCTCTAGGGCTTGTTGTCTTGGGTGAGTATTCTGCAAACAAGGTAAGAAAATTTCCCACCTGGAGTCCTAGGACAAGGCCCTCCCTCAAAGCCCTGGTCTCCCAACATCCACAGGAAGACCAGTATGGGGAGTTCCCAGGTTGCTATGGGTACTATGCCCACGGTTCAGCAGCATGACGGTCCCCAGACTGCCTGTGGGAGTGAGGGTGGGCTCCCCAGACCTGGTATTTAAGTCCTCAGGGCTAGAGACACTTCAGCATCTCACCTGTAACAGCAGGCTGAGCTCTGTCCGAAGCAGCAGTACTTCCAGTGTGACTGTAGCTACTTGGTGCTCATTTGGCTCTTCCTGCCCCTCAGGGAAACTCAACCCATCTGGTTGCTCTTCTGTGTAGCCATACAATCGCAGAACGTCCCGGCCCCCCTACCACACATTCAAACCAGTCACCATCCACCAGGCCCCCTTCCCAAAAGGGCTGGACCCCTTCCCATTAAGCACAGCCTCCGGCCCTTTCTAACCAACCCCCCAGGCCAGGCCAAGTCCCCTCCTCCCATAAGGGGCCCAGGGACTTCACCTGCACAGCATCCACCGTACTGCGAAAGACAGGGTTATTAAACTTGACCCCGCGCCAGTACCGGGGCCGCTGAGGGCTGAGGAGGTTGCGGCCATATTTCTCCAGGATGTTCAGGGCCGTGGACAGGGTGTTGAGGTAGTTTCGGGGCTGAGAGCAGTCAGAGAGCGCAGAGCTGTGAGCCCCGCCCTGGGCTCAGGTCCTCTGTCCCCCTCCCGAGCGGGGCCGGGCCTCACCTCCCCATGAGCATTGCAGCGGACCAGGCGTGCGGCGTCCAGCTGCAGGTAGCGGGCGGCTGGAGGCAGGGATGTGACCAATAGCGGCCGGAGTTGCTCCATGGAAAACACCTGCCCGGAATCCTTCCTCAGGGCGCTCGCCAGCTCCTCGCGGGCCGCCAGGAAGGCCCGCTCCTCCTCCTCCCCCGGCATCCTGAGACAGGAGTCAACCCCAGCCCCGTCGCCCGCCGGGACCTGGCGCAGGCTGTGCGCGGCCTGAGCGCCACCCCTCCCGCCTGGTGTCCGGCTTCGCGGCCCGACTCGGTCGGCGAAGCCGCCCCAGGTCACTCAGGCCACGGTCAGTCTTAGGCCCCGGGCCCCGCGCCAGGGTTAGCCGGGAACAGGAAGCACTAGCAAAGAGGGCGGGATTGCGACCTGGTTTCAGGGGAAGGGGAGGGCTTTAAGGTTAGGACAGGGTGGGGTCAGGAAACTAGGAGGCGTGGCCAAGAGGGAAGCCAGGGCCCAGCCAATGAGAAGGACAAATGGTCCCTGGCTCCTCCCCCAGAGAGCCTCTGGGCCTTAAACGCCGAACTAGCGCTCTTCCCCGCCCTTCTCTAGGCTGGTTCCGCCCCTTTCCGGATGGCCCTAGGCGCGGGGTTACCTTATTTCCCTCAAAGCCTTCTCTATTTAGATCAGTCGGCCTCGCTCCGGTCCCCACCGGGGAAGCTCCACTCTGCCGGGACTCAGCTTTGGCCGGTCTGGGCCCCTCAAGCGAGTCCTGCCCCTTCCCTCGTCGGTCTTGAAAGCAGGGCGCCCTCCCAGAGGGATCCCCCAAGACTGCTCCCTTCCATATTCCTACTAGACCTTCTCAGCCCCCGACCCTCCCTCCCACTTCCACTCTGATCCCTCTCGAGCCCCTCCCTGCAGTCGAGACTTCTAGGGGGAGCCCCACCACTGAACACCCCCTTTCCCACTTTCCTACCCCTCCCACTCAACCCTGGACTTTCCTGGGACCGCCCTGACCCCTCCCTGGAAGCCCCCCCTTCTCCGAGGGACAGCCCCTGTTCGGTAGCCGCGGTCCCGCTTTTATCCTAGCCCCTCCCTCGGACAGCCCCTGGGCCTGTGACCGAGTCCGCACCGCCTCTACTAGTCGCAGCAGGCCGAGAATGACTGAGGGGCTGCCTACGGTTTGCGGCCTGCCAGGGGGAGGGGGCAGAGAAGGAAGGGGGCGGGGCTGAGGGGGGCGGGCCTGGACGCGGGGAGTGAAAGCGAAAGGCCAGGCGGCGAGCCGGGAGACCAGAGATCTTGCAACTGGAGCGGCATGGCCAAGCCTAGTGGGGTGCGCCTGAGCGGGGAAGCCCGCAAACAGGTAATGGGGGATCGGGAGGCCAGGCTGGGTACTCCAGGGGACCAAGGCCGTGCCAGAGAACTCCCCCAACCTCTCCTTAGTGCTTTCACTTCTGCCGGGGGATTCCCAGATTCCTGCCCTCTGGCCAGTGTCTGTACTGAGCCTGAGCTTCCAGGGAAATCTGGCTTGTGGTAGGAAAGGCCTGAGCCAAATTGGAGGGCATCCCTTTGTGGGTGGGATCTTACTCTTGACTACTGAGACCCTTAACCAACATCCGGGTACTGCTCTCTGTGCAGGTGGATGTCTTCAGGCAAAATCTTTTCCAGGAGGTAAGTCTTCTAGATTCAAGCGATTTGACTCGGAATCTTAGACCAGTACTTGAGGGCAGCAACCTCTCAGAGTGACCCCCAAACCCACCCTGGGCCCTACTTCCCTTATCAAACCTTCACCCAAGGCTCCTAATTATTGATCTCTACCTTTAATTTGCCTCCTCTTAATATTCTCTCCACCTCTGCTGCTTCCTCTCCCCTCTTTTGGTGTGGAGGGAAAAGCTGTGGCCCCAAAGTCCTAACCATGGTTCTGCCACTTCCCAGCTTGGGCAAGTCCCTTCACTTCTCATGCCTTCAATTTCCTTATTTGTAAGTATTGGAGTCAATGATTTACAAGGGCCCTTCCAGTCCTACTTCTCAGACACCTCTGGAGCGTCTTCTGAGATTCCCCACCCTTGCAATGTAACCCACAGGCAGAGGAGTTCCTCTACAGTTTCTTGCCACAGAAAATCATACACCTGAATCAGCTCTTGCAAGTGAGTAGTATGGGCCCCTCCCACCCCATCCCAAGGCCTCTGTCCTCTCCACCCACCCCCCTCTAGATAACAACTGGGCTCAGCATGCAGAGAACAGTTATGAGTGGTGGACTGGAACCGTTGGGGTGGCGTGAGGCCTGAGCCTGGGCAGAGGGTTGGGTGGGCTGTGTGGAGGGAAGGCTGTGACTCAGAATGAGGGGAATAGGCTGGGCAGCCACTGACAGTGAGCTCTGTGCAGGAGGACTCCCTCAATGTTGCTGACCTGACCTCTCTCCGGGCCCCACTGGACATCCCCATCCCAGACCCCCCACCCAAGGATGATGAGGTGAGACACTCGGGGTGCAGGGCTTAGACTATAAACCAGGTGGAGATGATGGCTCTCCAGCCTCCAAGACTTTTCTAAAGCCACTGTCCCCCTTTTTACCTTAGATGGAAACAGATAAACAGGAAAAGAAAGAAGGTAAGAGAGGAAGGGGTGGCTAGGGAAGAGGAAACGACACATTGCCTGCTGGATGAGAAGGGGCCTGAATGCCCTCTTTTTCACAGTTCCCAAGTGTGGCTTTCTCCCTGGAAATGAGAAGGTTCTTGTCCTCCTTGCCCTGGTTAAGCCAGAAGTCTGGACTCTCAAAGAAAAATGCATTCTGGTAAGCCTGGGAACTGCGAGAAAGAGAAAGGGAAGACTAGCCAGGCCCGGCCCTAGTCTCCTTGAGAGATGCAAGTCCTTCATTCAAGGACCTATTCCTGACATAGGAAACTTCCTCTGTGCTTTGGGTTTCGATACCTTGTGTTCTCATTCTGCTAGACCTCTGATATCACAGTGGTATCCCTGTGTAATCAAGAGACTGCTGTATCCACCTCCATAGTGTCAGAACCCACCTCTGTACCAGGTACACAGTGCAGGTGTTGTGCCATCATGAGTTGGTTTAAGAGCTTGGGCCCTAGAGACTGCTTGGGCTCAAATTCTGACTCCATCACTTACCTCGCTGGTTACCTTAAGTAAGTTTCTTGGACACTCTGTGACTCAGTTTTTTCATCTATTGAGTGGGTACAATAAAAATATGTATCTTAAAAAACTGCTGTGAAGATTAAATGAGATATATATATGTAGCACAGTGCCTGGCACTTAATAAATCCTCAGTTAGGGGCGCCTGGGTGGCTCAGTCAGCTAAAGCATCTGCCTTTGGCTCAGGGTCCTGGGATTGAGCCCCGAGTCGGGCTCCCTGCTCGATGGGGAGCCTTCTTCTCCCTCTCCCTCTGCTGCTCCCCCTGCTTGTGCTTGCTCTCTCTCTCTCTCAAATAAATAAATAAACCTTAAAAATAAATAAATAAATATAGCTGTTATTAAGAAGTGGCAGTAAAAGGAAAAACCCAGTAAGTTTGTTGAATGATTCCTCCGTGATCATAATTTAGGTGATCACATGGATCCAGCACCTGATCCCCAAGATTGAGGATGGAAATGACTTTGGGGTGGCAATCCAGGTAAGAAAAGGGTGTATGAGGACATTGAGAGCAGGGAGAGACTTGGGGAGTGAGAGATAGGAACTAGATATGACCTGGGAGGAGGAGGAAGATGGTGGGTGAAGGAGGGAGGAGATGAAGTGTTTTTCTTGCCTCCCATCTCTCTCTCTCTCTCTTTTTTTTAATCACAGGAGAAGGTGCTGGAGAGGGTAAATGCAGTCAAGACAAAAGTAGAAGCCTTCCAGACAACCATTTCCAAGTGAGGGCAGCTGGAGGGCCAGCACGGGGGTGCTGCAGGGACATTTCTTTGGGATTCCCAAAGCTGGGCAGTCCCATCAGGACAATGGGGGGCTCTGGGAAGGATCTGAGGGAGTATCTCTCTCTCACTACCCGTTCCTGTGTTTATTCCCTTGCTTTTGGCAGGTACTTCTCAGAACGCGGGGATGCTGTGGCCAAGGCCTCTAAGGAGACTCATGTAGTGAGTAGATAGTCACCAGGCTTTTAGCTGAGGCTGGCTGGGGGTGGGGCAAGGAAGAGGGACTAGAGGTCTTCCTTGTCTGTTTTCTGACTTTCCCAATGTGGAAAATACTAAGCCAAGAGCATTGGCTAGAAAAACTGATTTGGGCTTCAGAAACCTGGACCCCTTTCTCGGCTTGATCCTGTGGGATTCCATTTCTTAGTGCTGAGAAGGGGCTCATCCTCAAGTTACCTATTCCCTATATGAGAAAACCAGATTAATGTCCCAACCTCCCATGGAGCTGACTCAGCTTTGCCTCCCACATCCCAGATGGATTATCGGGCCCTGGTGCATGAGCGAGATGAGGCAGCCTATGGGGAGCTCAGGGCCATGGTGCTGGACCTGAGGGCCTTCTATGTGAGTGTGCAGTAAGCCCCTATGGGAGATGGTTGAGGGGGACGGGGGAGAAGCCAAGAACCTGACTGCCACCCTTCTGGCCTTCTTCCAGGCTGAGCTTTATCATATCATCAGCAGCAACCTAGAGAAAATCATCAACCCAAAGGGTGAAGAGAAGCCGTCTATGTACTAGTCAAGGGCCAGAAAAAGAAAATAATAACAATAATAATAAATGACCTATGCTTTGTGTGAATTATCTCTGGTGTGTGTCATTCATTCAGAAGGCATTTATTGAGTGTCACCTATGTCCAGACACCAAATGTGAATGTGGTGGCAGGAAAGAGAGGGGATGCCATGAAGCCAAAGATGAATGGGAAACCCATCCTGTTCTTAAGAAGTCATCCTAAAGAACAGGGTGGAAATTGTGACATGTCGTGACAGCCATACAGATAGCCTGTGTTGGGGGATTTCACAAGATTATTTCAAACATCTGGGGGGCTCGTGAGTGCTTCCTGGAAGAAGTGGCATTTGCACAGACCCCTTATAGGGAATAATCAGGCTTTGGACTGAAACCTGAGCAAGGAGAAAGCTCCGGGGCTGAGATCAGGGAAAGACGAAAGAACAACACTCATCATCAGCTCAGTGCAAGCCTGGAGAGGGAGTGAGGTTTCATTCATTATGGGTGAATGATGGGACTCCTTCTCAAGAGCTGACAAGGGGAAAAACGCTCCCAAGGCATTATGTTGAAGGAAATTATACCGCAGGACATTAAGGGAAAGATGGGTCTGTAAATTTTTTTGTCCTCTTTCCCCCTCCTTCAGCCAATTGCCGCCTTTATTTCTGCAGACTGCATTAAGGAAACCAAGGGCCAGATACCCTGTAATGGCAAAGGTAACAGGGCTCGTCAGTGACGGAGCTGGCCTAGAGTACAAATCCATTCATTCCATAGTAGGAGCAAGGCAGTGCGCTTGTGTCCAGGTTCGGAGATCGAGCGCTCTGGGACACCCCACGCGGAGCGCGCGCTCCAACCTCCTGGCTTTGCTGGGCCTGCGGGGGCGGGCGGCACAGGTGTCAGAGGAAGCCATCCTGCAATCCCGGACCGAAGTCGAGTAGCCTAGCCAATCAGCGTGCGGGCAGTTCTCTTTAGTTTTCAGTTGTGGGTTCTTTCCAGTTCGCGGGAGACAAAGGCGGGGCAAGGTTTGGACGCGGCCGGTGATTGGGCAAAATGAGAACCTTTAAGCCTATCAAAGAGCACCACGTGGGCGGGACTCCAGAAGCGGGTGCTGCTTACCGCAGCGGGCCGGGAGTCCCCCAGACCCGCGAGGATCTGCGGCCGCCAGTCGGGGGCGGGCGGAGGCGGAGTTCGGCGCTGCAGCATGCAATCCGGACCGTCTGCGTTCTGGGCCAGGTGGGGGCCGGGCGCCGGGACCCAGGTCCCCGGGAGCCGGCGGGCTGCCTTCGCGCGGAGTCAGCGTCACTGCCGAATCTAAGTGAGGGGGCAGAGCGAAGGGCCAAGGAAGGCGCCGGGGAGGGAGCTTCGCGGACGCGAGCTGGGGCCCCGCTGGCCATGGGGGAGGTGGAGGTCTCGGCCCGGGCCTACGTGAAGATGTGTCTGCACGCCGCCCGGTACCCGCACGCCGCCGTCAACGGGCTGTTGCTGGCGCCCGCTCCGCGGTCGGGAGAATGTCTGTGTCTCACCGACTGTGTGCCCCTGTTCCACAGCCATCTGGCCCTGTCCGTCATGCTGGAGGTCGCCCTCAACCAGGTGCCGCCGCTGGACGCCCACCGACCACCGCGAAACCCCCTAACACCCCTAGCCCAAGCCCATCCCCGGCCTCTTGGCAGCAGTGCGTACCTACAGGGCGGGCGGCACGACTGAGTTTCTGATGGCCCCTTTCCCACGGCAGGTGGATGCGTGGGGCGCGCAGGCCGGTCTGGTAGTGGCTGGGTACTATCATGCCAATGCAGCTCTGGACGACCAGAGGTGAGTGGAGTAGCCAGAGGCAGAAGGCTAAGGGTTATGGGACGGGGGATCAAGAGAACTCTTGGTCATTCCTTTCATCTTTCCTTCGTCAAATGCTTAGGAGCAGGGACTATATCCACCAGGCACTAGGCTGGAGTGAGGGAATATAAAGAAATATGAAGGAGCTCCCTGGAGGAGCTGTGGTGGGGGTGGGGAGCATAGCTGTGTATCAATAACAGGCTGACACCTGGCTTTAACTGAGGTGACCCCTGCCAAGTGCTGAAAGAACACAGAGGAAGCCCAACCAGCAACTTTGGGGGAAAAAAAAAAAAAAGGAAATGTCCTTATATATAGAAAACGTTATCTACTTACATATTAATCATATATCTGGATCAAATTATACACAGTTTTGTAATTTGCTTTTCTCACCTCACTTAGTAAATATCTGCCATTTTTCCATCTCTACACCAAGATTTACCTTATCCTAACAGCTATATAGTATGAGTGTGGAAGTACCATGATTTATTTAATGCCTTAAACATTGATATTGTTTCCCATTTTTTGTTAATACAGACACTGTACAATTATTACAGTAAATTATTTATAAGTGGAATTTCTGGGTCAGCATATACTGTTTAAATTATGCCAAATTACCCTCCCAAAAGATCACCTTTGATCTCCACCTTGACCAACAATCTGAGCACCTGTTTTCCACTGCACTCAAGCATTAAGCAGTTGTGTATGAAGCTTCAAGCAGGCCTGACCCCCCAGACCTGCTACAGGGAAAGGCCACCACTGCGCCATCATCTAGGAGACCTGGGAGGTCCAGCTCAGATGGACAGGGTCTACCCATGGTCAGCTCCTCACTCCTCTGATCTTTCCTCCATACAGCGCTGGGCCTCTGGCCTTGAAAATCGCTGGGCGGATTGCAGAATTCTTCCCTGGTGCAGTCCTTATTATGGTGAGGTTTGGGTTTCAGGGTGGGGAGTTGGTGAGAAAGTAGGAAAGGGGAATGCTTGAAACCCTCACCAGACCTTCCTTGTCTGCACAGTTGGATAATCAGAAACTGGTGCCTCAGCCTCATGTGCCCCCCGTCATTGTCCTGGAAAACCATGGTCCCCGCTGGGTCCCCAAGGACAAGAACTTGTGAGTGCCCCACTCCCTTCACCTCTTCTTGGAAGCCCACAGCTCCTGGGCCTCCTCTGTCCTTGATCTTGCCCCAAGGGTCCTTGTCTAGATGCTAACCTCTGCCAAGTGTCTGGCCCCCTGCTGAGTTTGACCTCCATGGGGGTTATTATTTCAGAGTGATGTGGAGGGACTGGGAAGAGTCACGGCAGATGGTGGGAGCACTACTGGAGGGCCGGGCCCACCAGCACCTTGTGGACTTTGACTGCCACCTTGACGACATCCGGCAGGACTGGACCAACCAGCAGCTGAACACCCAAATCACCCAGTGGGTGGGTCCCACCAATGGAAATACCTGAGCCAGGGCTGGGGGGGGGTGGGGGAGGGAAAGGGTCAGGATCCAATAAAGAGACTTGGGTTGAAGGACAATGGTATGACTATTTATTATGCCTGGGAGGCAAGGGGAGGGAGAAACCTCAACAGGCTGAAGTTGGGGAAAGTCTGGAGTCCTCTGTAAAAGATAGGAAGGTCTCTGTTGGACCCATTACGGATGAGAGAAGGCTCTCAATAGATCATTCCTTTTGTTTCTCCCCTGGGCTTCTTAAGCTTCTCGAAGTTCTTCAAGATGATGTCATATAACACAGCCTACAGGGCCAGAGAGGAGTGGGGGTCAGCCACAGGCCCCCAGTGGCTCCTGTGCCCCATTTCTAGCCTTATGGAGAAGCTAAGTTCTGTGACCCTTCACCCCCAGCCTGTCAGGGAGTAGGTGGCCTAGGAAAGCTCCCTCTGTCCCCCACCCCCTCGCTTCCTCACATAAGCGTTGCGGATCTCCATGACCATCAACCGGATGTCCCGGTACTCTGCCTCATCCAGCTCGTGCACCAGCTGCCGATAATCACCCTGTGGGAGTCTTGGGTCAGGTCTGACTTCAGATGTGTCCTTCCCCCACCATGCACCCTGACTTGGGCCTCACCTACCACGTGGGGCTGCTTGGCTGCTTTGGTCACAGCATCGCCCCGTTCAGAGAAATACCTGTAGGAAGTAGAAGGGTATGGAGTGGGAGAAGGAAGAGGGAGCCCAGGCCTCTGTCCAAGGCAAAGGTGGAGTGTGCATGCACGTGTAGGTGGGCAGTCACTCACTTGGAGATTTGAGTGTGGAAGCCTTCCAGCTTGGTGTGAAGGGTGGTCATCAGCTCAAACACCTTCTCCTGGGGAAAGAATGCAAGGGGGAAAGTGGAAAGCAGCATGGACTGGAGCAGTAAGGAGGGCAGAGGAGTGGGGTAGCGCTCTCACCTGGACAGCCACTCCAAAATTGTTTCCATCCTCAATCCGAGGTATCTGCAGCTGCAACCAGGTGGTGACCTGGGAGGAGGGAAAGGCATCAAAGCCATAACAGCTCCCAACCTACTTCCCAGGTTCCTGTCCTCTGCTTCCCTGCCCACGATCGGGGGGGGGAGTTATGCCAAGTCCGTCCTAAGCCCCAGGGCCTACAATTCTGGCTTCATTTGCTGTGCTCTCTCCTGCTGAGACCCAGCTGGTGCTAAGCCCTACCTGATAGGGACCAAGGAGGACAAAGGGTTAGGTCTGAAGCCTGGGGGTGGGAGTGGGAGGGCTCACCAGGTTGAGCTGCTCAATGACATCCTTGATCTCAGGCTTTAGACGCTGAAGGAGGACCACGATCTTCTCATTGCAGTTCACTGGGCCACAGGGAGGACCTAGGCAGTGGGCAATGGGTCAGTCACCAGGCTGGGACTGTGTGAGGGCAGGGAAGAGCAATCCCTGGGGAAGAGCTCCTAGGAGGTGAGACTCAAGTCCATTCATGGTGGTACCTTTGTCTTCGTCTTCCCCTTTCTTCTTTTCATCTTTGTCTTCCTTCTGCAGGGAGAGAGGGGCTCTTGGCACTCAGGCCTAAGGTTGATTTTTCCCATGGTTGGGTCCCTCCTCCCAGCTCTTCCCGGCTTGCCTCCTGCTGTTTCTTCCGTTCCTCTTTCTCTTTCTCCTTGACTGGATCAGGCACTGGGATGTCCAATGGGGCCTTCAGATTGCTCAGGTCGGCTTCGTTGAGAGCAGGCTCCTGGTGCAGGGTGGGAGGAGAGCTGGAGGCAAAGGCATCCCTCTCGAGAGGCCTCACTCTCATGGCTCCCCCGACTACCCCCTTGACCCCTATTCTCTAGCTTTCTGCTGCCCCCAGTACCTTTAAAAATGCATCCAACTCAGAAATCTTCTTGGGGAAGTAGCTCCCCAGCAGGTTCTCTGTCTGTGTGTGAGGTGGGGGTGGGGGAAGATGGGGGTCAGAATCACATGTTCTTCCTGGCAGTGAAGCAGGGCTGCCGCTGCCCAGCAGGGAAGGGTTGAGCCGTGGGAGTTGGGTAGGAGTGGGGTGTTGATGGGGCAGGTCTTACCTTGGTACACAGGTCTTCACGGAACACGTCCACCTGTGGGACACAGGCAGCCCTTCAGACACCTGGCTTTATGGCCAGTTCATATGAGGACCATTCCCTTAGGGTTGTGTAGGGCCTGACCTGGGGAAGGGTGGAATGCATCCCGTGGGGTTGGGGAGGGTGAAGTGAATCCCCGTGGGGCTGGATGTGGGGGATGAGAACAGTCCTGGCGGTGAAGGGCGAATGGTCTAAGTGAGAACAGATCCCTCGGGTCTCCTGGGCTGTACATGGACGGGTGTAAGAGCCTCTGCGACTGGGGCAGGAACGGCGTACCCTGTGGAGTGGGCCGGGGGCCCTCCCGTGGAAAAAGCCATGAGGTGGCAGGGCAGCTCCGGCACCCTGTCTGTGTGTGGCCCGGGGCCCCGCGCCAGCGGACTTCCCCTCCACGCCAGCTCTCCGCTTCACCGCACCCCGCTGAACCTCGACCTCCTGGCCTCTCCCGGCACGCGGACCTCGCCTGTCTCCCCCGGCCAGGGCGCAGGTGCTCCTGGCACCGAGGCTCACGTGGGCTCCGATCGACCACGACCCCAACCCGCGACGGGGGCCGGGGGGCCGGTCACGGACGCCTGCAGCCTTTCGGGGCCACGCCTCCCTAATGGGCCCCTCCTCGAACCCGCAGCGCTCACCTTGGCTTGGGCTTCAGGCTGGACCCTGAGCGTGGCCATGGCCGGGGAGGGGGGCCTCGCGCCGCACGAGAAGCGGAGTGTGTACGGGGAAGAGAAAGCGAAAGCAGCGCTCGCCACCCGCACGGCCTTCCTGGGTAGCCTGGCAGCCGAGGTACTGGAGGGGGCGGGGCCAGAGCCGGAGGGGAGGGGGCGGAGGGCGGCAGCCGCGGCCGGGCTCCCCCTGGAGGCCGAGAGGAGCGCTGCCACCGCCTCCTCCGCCCGGCAGCCCGTCCCAGCCTGCCTCCCCCTTCCGCCCTGCTCCCGAAGCCCAGCCTCTCCCTCCCCGCCTCCTCGCTTCCCGCCTTTCGTCTCCCAGCCTACTGCCACTATCACCCCCACACACGCTTCTTTCCACGCCCAGCCTCCCCACGCACCGCGGGCCCGCCTTCCCGCCTCCCGGAGCCAGTGCCCTCCTCCCATCTCCCTGCCTCCGGGCGCCTCTGGTTCTCTTCTGTCCCTGTTCGGCCTGGGACGGTGATAAGCCTTATCTGGCGCTCTTCCATCTTTTCTGGCCTCCCTTGCCTAGTCCTGGCTCCACGGGCATCGTCTGGCCCATGTGGTGACATTCAGACGCTGTCACCACTCCAACCCAGGCCCCGGTCAGGTCCCTCCTGACCCATGTTGTGGACTACAACCCCCCCTATACTCTCCACACAGACTCTGTCTGGCTTAAAGCTCTCTCTCAGTTTCCTGTTGACCTTAGAATGAAATCTAAAGGGCTTCCCCGGCCCAGAAGGCTTGCCTGGCCTGCCTGGCCCCTGTTCTGCAACCTCACTTTCCACTGCTTTCCCCCTTCCCTTACACTTGCAAATAGCTGGGCCTTCCATTGTTGCTTAAACCCAATGTCAGCATTCATTCCTGTCTCAGGTACTTTGGCCTTACCGGATCCCTTTGCCTGACACACCCTTTCCCCGCCTCGGGTTGTCGTTAGGTTCTCAGCTTAGGTTCTCAGCTTAAATATCACCTCTCCAGAGGGAACTCTCTCCATCATCCTTTATAAAGTACCTCCCTGCCAAGTCTCTATTACAAACCAGCCTGTTGTAGTATATTCATAGCACTGGAGCTCTGATATTAGCCAGTTTATTTTGGGGGGATAGTGTGGTTTAGACCAGGGGTTAGCAAACTTTTTCTGTAAAAGGCCAGATAGTAAACATTTTAGGCTCTCGTGGGCCATATGGTGTCTGTAGTAACTACTCACCTCTGCCCTTAGAGCAGGTAAGCAGCCATACCTAAATGAATTAGCAGGGCCAGGTTCCAGTAAAACTTTCTTTATGGACACTGGAATTTGAATTCTGTGTAATTTTCACATACCATGATATATTCTTCTTCTTTTTTTTTTTTCCAACCATTAAAAATGTAAAAACCTTTCTTAACTCTCAGGCCATACAAAATCTGGCCACAGGAGGGCTGTAGTTGCTGGTCCTCTGTTTAGAGCACAGACAATGGACCCTTACTGCCTGGGTTTATAATCCTGGCTTTGATATCTACTAGCTGTGAACAAGCCACTTAACCTCTGTGCCTCAGTTTTCACAACTGTACAGTAGAAACGTTACCAAACCCACCTGATAGTGGTGTTGTTGTTATGAGGGCTTAATGTCTTGATTTATAGGAAGAGCTTAGAGACACTTAGAACGCTGCCTGAAACATAGTAAGAGCAAAAGAAATGTTTGCTGTTATTTGTGAGTTTCTCATCTGCTTCCCCCATTAACCCACCGGCCCCCAAACAGCAGGAACCTTGTCTTCCTTATTCACAAGGCATGGAACTATGCTTGGCTCAATAAATACCTATTAAGTAAATGTGCCCAGATAGGCAGGCCCTTAAGGAAGGTGGAAGGGGGAATTCAGTGAAGGAGGCAGAAAAAACCAATCAACCAGGCTGGAGACGAAGCACCTGCTTAGCAGGAGTGCTGCCTATACCGACGGGCACTCTTACCTGCTCTGGCATTGCCGGTCCTTGATATCTGAGACCCCCAGAGAGCTTGAAGTCTGCGAGGACTGCGAGACTTGAAAGGACAGCAGGAAGGATGGAGAGCAAGCAAAGAATGGCTGAGGGACGCGCGAGAGACTGCCTGACTCCCTTCTTACCCTTCCCACCCTTTCTGAGTCCCCCCAACCAAATGATGAGCAGAGCCCGAGGTAGGCCAGGTTTGCCTTTATTTCTTTCAGTTATGCTTGCGGCTGGAGTGGGGCCGAGGAAAGAGCCCGTGGCCTGGGCTCCCTGGAGACCAGGGCTGATGATACCAGCTGCCATAGGTGAGGTACCAGGCAAAGGTGCCCACCGCGGCACCCACCACCTTGTGGGTGTACTGGTGGAAATAGATGACAGTACAGAGCAGCAAGAAGTTCCAGAGGCCCAGCAGCAGCACGTTGAGCAGGAAGACGAGGCGGAGGGGGGCCCCGGCTGGCAGCCCGTGGGCCAGATACTTGGCGAACACTGCGGCTTCCTCGGCCATGAGCAGGCAGCAGAAGGTGAGCAGGAAGGTGTGGGAGGAGACGGTGTAGCCCCGCCACTGGTGGCCAGCTGCCAGGCAGCTGCGGCGGTCAGGAAGCTCGTGCAGCAGCAGGCCTTGGGGCAGAGGCTCGAAGCAGGAGCCAGTCAGGTCCTCGATAAGCAGGAAGGCCCGGCCGGCCCCCCGCCACACTGCCGCCCCTACCACCAGCCGGCTCAGGTGCCTGGCGGTCACGGCCACACGCCGCGTAGCCAGGAACACCACCAGCAGCACGAAGCCCCCCAGGAAGGTGCATGTCCAGCCCCATGCCGAATTCACAAACTTTCTGTGGGCACAGAAGAAGGGAGACTAGCTACTGAGACCCGCCTGCGCCCCATCTTCCACCCCATCTGTGTTCCCATCCCTGCTCTGTCCCCCACCCTACATATCCTCACTGGTTCCCTTTCTTCCCTGCCCCCCACCCAGCCACTTAAACCTTGCCGTCTCCTTAGAGGCCCATTCAGCCTTCGAGGAGCCGTATTTCCTCTTCAGCCCTGCTCCTGATTTCCCCTGGACCCTAGGACTCTGTTCCCCTCCCCCTCCTCCCAATTTCTCAACCTCTTAGCCTATTTTTAGCGTCCAGACTGGCAGCACCACAGAAGCCTGGAGGAGGGAGCTGGGATCCCAGAGTGCAGGGAGCCGGCGCCCACAGCCTCCAGTGGACTCACATGTTGAAGAAGTTGCCGTGGCTGGCGAAAATAGTCCGAGGGTTGACATGGAACTGCAGAAGGGGCCCAAAGATGACCACTGCTGCCAACCAGGCATGGTAGAGGCGCCGTAAGCAGGGGCTGCCCAGGAGGCGGGCGGCCTGTTCACTTCCAAAGTACAGCAAGGCAGAGGCCACCCAGAGCAGCACCCTGACCAGGCAGCCTAGCAGCGCCCTGATTTGGGCCCCGGCCCCCAGCCCTGCCCCCACCACCGGCCCCCGCTCCATGTTCCCTCCCCTCCCCACTACCCGCTTGCTGTGCCGGGTAGCTGAGGAGGGGCTGATGGGGCCCCCCCTGGACAAGGACAGGCAGTGACAGGTGTGGCAGACACAGGGCAGAGCCCTGGTGGCAGCTGGCAGGCGGGGGAGAGGGGTGGGGGGCAGTAAGGGGCCAGGGCGGAGGGCTGCCACGTCAGCAGGGTCCTAGCTTTGGTTGTGTGTCCTGACAGTGGCCTGTGTCCTTTCCTTTTAGCTCTGTGTCCCCAGCTCCAACCATGTTCAAGTTCATGTTGGAGGGCCAGGCCTGCGGTTCAGTGTTCTGTCCACAGCCTGCCTGGGCCTGCCCATCTATTGGGTCAACCAGTCACCCCCGCCCCACCCCAACCTTACCATGTTTGCTCCGCAGGGAAATCAGGGGTCATGGAGATTCAAACTAACCAAACCTTGGAAACCATTTAAAAAAAAAGTCTGTCTGGGCGCCTGGGTGGCTCAGTTGCTTAAGCGACTGCCTTTGGCTCAGGTCATGATCCTGGAGTCCCTGGATGGAGCCCCGCATCGGGCTCCCTGCTCGGCGGGGAGCCTGCTTCTCCCTCTGACCCTCCCCCCTCTCATGTGCTCTCTCTCTCTCTCAAATAAATAAATAAAAATCTTAAAAAAAAAAAAATCTGTGTCTGCCTCATCATCAGTGTGATCCAACCCCTCTCCTAAATTCTGAGCACAAGATCCCACACTGCAGGATGCACAAGATGGCTGTGCATGCACCATGTCCAAGTTACGCTGGGGGGAGCACACCAGCAGGGGTATCCACTTAGGTGCACCATGACCCTAGGGCTTGACCCAGCCCCAGCCCCTGTCTGGTGTGAGGGACTCTGAGTGGCTCTCTGACCCTATGTAAACCATGGTGGTTACATAATGCACAAGACATCAGATCTAAGATGGGACCATTCTTTGGTACGGTTATCATGAAGGCCAACAGATGAAACTCAAGTGTCCTGGGGTGCCTGGGTGGCTCAGTTGGTTAAGTGTCTGCTCAGGTCATGATCCCAGGGTCCTGGGATCGAGTCCCATGTCGGGCTCCCTGCTCAGTGGGGAGTCTGCTTCTCCCTCTGCCTCTGCCACTCCCCCTTCCTATGCACACACTTGCTCTGTCAAATAAATAAAATCTTAAAAAAAAAGAAATTCAAGTGTCCTGTGAAAGGTGTATTGTATGAGAGATGGTGGTGGCCCAGGCTGGATTTTCAGGACTCCAAAGATTAGGCTCATGTGATGGGGATGGGGGTGGGGGTGGGGGTGACCCTACAAGGAAAATCCCCACCTTGAAACCCATCAAAACCTTAGGTTGTATCCTCCAACCGGTTACCCTGGGTCCTAAGTCTCACAATGGCCTCCCAGCCTGACCCCTGGGGCTGGAGCCACAAGGCAGAGAGCAACCTACCCAAGGGATGTCCCTGTTATTCAGTAACTGTTCTGAGATCCTTTTTTGTCACCCTTCCTCATTCGTCAGAACTGGTGGTGGGATTTCAGAGTACAGTGGAGGCCCACGAAGTAGTGAAAGGAATGAGCAAGCAAGTACACCTAGGTGCTGAACTGTGTGACTTTGGGAAAATCAAATAATCCTCCTTGGTCCTCAGTGCCCACATCCATAAACCGATCAAGATGGATTCTTCAATCAGATTCCTTCCAGATCCTAAAGCCCATACTTCAACATAGTTCCTGCTCATGGACCCTAACAGGAAGACCTATAGAACCCCTCACACATCTTTGACAAAAAAATTTTTTTAAAGATTTGATTCCTTTATTTGAGAGAAAGAGAGAGCATGAGTAGCGGGGAGGGGCAGAAGGAGAGGGAACAGCAGATTCCCTGCTGAGCAGGCTGGATCCCAGGACCCCAGGATCATGACCTGAGCCAAAGGTAGACACTCAACTGACTTAGCCATCCAGGAGCCCCACAAAAAATTTTTCATTGTAATTTTAAATAGTTGTGCAGGACATAATTTCCAATGCATTCTCTCTCTCTTTCTTTTAAATATACCCAATGGAATCTAAATACTACAGTGATTAGGTATCTTACCATTTTCCACTTAAAAAACATGTGACAAGATCTTAATAGTCAGAAATTATATTTCCATTAAATTTCCCCCACACGTTATCCTAATGTTTTTACGCCTGAACGTTTTGTTGATCACACTTGTCTGCCAAAAAAAGTATATAATTTGAAACTTAATTTTTATTTACTTTTTTATTTTAAAGATTTTATTTATTTGACAGAGAGACAGAGCAAGAGAGGGAACACAAGCAGGGGGAGTGGGAGAGGGAGAAGCAGGCTTCCTGTGGAGCAGGGAGCCTGATGCAGGGCTCGATCCCAGGATACTGGGATCATGACCTAAGCAGACGCTTAACAACTGAGCCACCCAGGCGACCCTAATTTTTTTTTTTAAGATTTTTTCATTTATTTTTTGACAGAGAGAGAGACAGCGAGAGAGGGAACACAAGCAGGGGGAGTGGGAGAGGGAGAACCAGGCCCCCCGCAGGGCAGGGAGCCCAATGCGAGGCTCGATCCCAGGACCCTGGGATCATGACCTGAGCAGAAGGCAGACGCTTAACAACTGAGCCACCTAGGCGCCCCGAAACTTAATTTTTTTTTTTTTTAACGATTTACCCATTTATCTTAGAGAGAGAGGGCAAGCACACAAGCAGGGGGAGGGGTAGAGGGAGAGGGAGAGTATCCCAAGAAGACTCCTGGGAGATCATGACCTGAGCCAAAACCAAGAGTTGGCTGCTTAATTGACTGAGCCACCCAGGCAACCCTGAAACTTAATTTTTAAGTATTTCCTGTGATCATAAGGCCCTAGAAGTTTAAACATTTTTTTTCTGGATAGATTTCTCATAATAATTGTTAGTAGTACAAAATATATAATTAGTATAGCAAAGATTTCACACATTGTGATAATAATAAACTCAAATTGTATTGGAAATGCAACTCTTAATTAGAAAAATGGATGGTACTTGGGGCCTTGATTAAAGAAGGCTTTGAGGGGCGCCTGGGTGACTCAGTCAGTTAGGGGTCTGCCTTCAGCTCAGGTCATGATCTCGGGAATGGAGTCCCGCATCAGGCTCCTTGCTCAGCGGGGATTCTGCTTCTCCCTCTGTCTGCCACTCCCTCTGCTTGTGCGCGCTCTCTCTCTCTCCAACAAATAAATAAAAATCTTTAAAAAAATATAAAAGAGGCTTTGAGGATGTTAACAATTTTAATTTGCTTCTAATTCTGGCACCCTGGAGGTAATACAGGTTCTGGATGAGATGGGTGGCATGTCTGGGTTGAAGTGGCAGAAGGGGAACAAGGCGGGCCAGTGGGCAGGGAGACTGGCATGCTAGTTTCACATGAGGCAGACCAGAGCAAAGAGAACACATGTAGGCTGGGCAGCTGGACAATCTATTCTTTTAAAACTACCTGTTTTGCTGTGAAAGAGGTATCCCTTTTACCCCTGGCTGTGTTTTTGAGAACCCCTGGAGGTGTGCATCCTGGTTCGAAAATTGCATTAGGGATAATGAAATGTCATGGGGACGGAGCGATCAGAGCTGGATGTGAAGCCTGACCAACTCCCCTACGGACCACACCACGGCTTTGCTCTGGGGCATGTCGCCTGATCTGTGCACGCTGCCATTTCCTCACCTGTACAAAGTGTGGCTGGGAGGGTGGATGAGGTCCTGGGTGTGAAGCACCCAGATGGGGCCCCGAGTCAGTGCCCACCAGGTTCTCTCCGGTTCTGGGCTGCTTCTTCTCATAGACTGGACCAACGCCAAGGCCATCCCCAGAACAAAGCTGATGTGGGTGTTCCAGGCTCTAATCTAAACTGCGCTCACTCCCTGCTACCTTGATTTCTACTTGCTACAAGTTTCTAAGTTCAGTGAGGGAGTTGTCTGTTGCAGAGCTCAGTTAACAAATGATTTTGGTATTTCTCTTCATCTTGGGGGCATCAAAGGGGGATTTTCCCCCACAGAGAAGCATATCTGAAGGCTTTGTCAAGACTATTTTCTTGAAGGGAGAGGATAAAAGACCTCAGATAGGAAAAAGAGACAGAGACAGACACTGAGCCAGGTTCCCACAGAGAATTTATTGAGGGAGCCAAAGCCAGTGAGAGGACGAAGGAGTCCTACTTCAACATCTCTCCTTGCAGCTGCTGGCCTCCAGCATGAAGGAACAGTCTGGGAGGGAAGGCCTGCCCTGTGTGGGGCCACATGGAGCCTCTCACACCACAGCCTGTCCCACCCCAAAGACCCAGACAGAGAGGGAGAAAACATAATTCCCACCCCAGGAGGGTGCTGAGGACATGCCTTACTCATCCCACCTTCTCCAAAAAGGCTAGAGCTCTAGCCTTCAGGACCTCTGGAATAATGGCCGGGACACCTGGCCTAACCGGCCAGTCTAGTCCTCAACACACAGGCCAGGGCAATGGGCCCAGCTGGCAGCTCAGTTCAGACCTGACATCTACTCTAGGAGCTAACACTTACATCCACACATGATTAAAAACACTCAGGACAGTTCTCCTGCTGACAAAGGGCCACACCTCAGATAACAGCAGTCCTTTGGGCTCTGGCCAGAGATAGAGAACCAAGCCAACTGGGTGTGAGCGCATGAGGAGACCACTCTGCCCCTTGGGGAGGATCTTCCAGGGCTCAGCGAGGGCCCGAAAGCCTGGGCTTGTGGGTCTCCCTGTCCAATGCCAGTGACTCCCCAAAGGTCTCCCAAAAGGGAGAAAGGCAGGAAGAGGCAGAGAGCTTGTCAGAGGCTCACCCGTGGACGGGGCTGGAGATCAGATCTACTGGGGCGAGGAAAAGGCTGTAGAGGGGTGGGGCACTGGGGCAGGGGCGCGGGGAGGTTCCTCAGACTCTGGCAGGTCGTCCTGGAAGTACTCAGCCTGGCGGTACTGCCAGAGACGCAGGTTGCCGTCCCACTGCGGGGCAGAAGGGGGCAAGCAGTCAGGGGTGCGGCCCCGCCTCGGTCAAAGTCCCGGGCACGCGCTGGTCCCCCGCCCCGCCCCTCGCAGCCTCACCGAACTGCTGACGATCTTTTCCTCAAAGGGATGCCAGCTGACGTCACGCACACAGGCCTTGTGGTTGGTCAGCTTCTTCACGATGTGGCCGCTGAGGAGGTCGTACACTGTCCAGGGACGGCCAGAGTGGAAAAGGGGCAGCCAGGGCACCTTCTAAGCACCCCTCACGGTTCCTGAGCTGCACTGCTTATTGCCTCTCAGGCAACTTTCCCGCTTTCACAGGGGAGCAACCACACCAGAGGATGCTGCAGTTCCCTTTTCCCCTACCTCGGGTTCAGTGTGCAGCCTAGCAGAGCTTGGGTATCTCTCCCTGGCCCTTAGCTAAATGTCACAGGGTCTACAGTTAAGAAAGCACAATGTGGTTTTAAAGCTCTTTACAGCAGTTTTCTAAGAAACCCATAAGACATGGAAGGCCCCGCAAAAGTGAACAATGGGCTGTCTGCTTAGAAGTCCGAACCTGCTCTTCCTCATCTGGACGGGGGCGCATCTTTCTCTCTTTCCGAGCAGGGCTCCTTGCGGTGCCTCCCTAACTATGGCAGTGGCTTAGGCTCCTTATGGCTGGAGGTGTGTTTCTGTGTCTTTCTGTACACGCTTCCTGCTTTAGCGGCCGCATGTCCCTTACTCCGAGCTGTGGTCTTTTTGTCCCCATCCCCCCCTACCTTCATCTGCCATCTCTTTCTTTCCTCGACTGGCTACAAAACAGAGCTGAGTGTATTTCTGGCAATCTATTATATTTACTGACTAGAATTCTACCTTCCCTTTCTTAATTTACAATGCTGATGAATACAAGGTTTTCTTTCTCTGCTGAAGCCTAACCTGCTCTACGCTAAATTAAATTTCACTCATAGTCACCACTGGGATTTTTACGGCGCTTACCGGTGGTTACAGGTAAAATGCCAAAGACACACTGGTGCCTCTCCCAGGCCCCTGTTCTGATACGATCCTTACCGACCACTTTGCCGGTAGAGCAGCCGCTGTAGATGAACCGCTGGCCGGTGCTATGGGTGGGCGAGAATCGGCAGCGGATGAGGGTGTGCAGCACCCCGTGGCCCCGGTAGGTCATCAAGGAGCTGTCCCCTGGGAGCTTCAGTTTCCGCCAGGCTGGGAGGGATGCACATAGAGCCCTAGGTTAGGGAGCCTGGATTCTCCTGTACCATTAGTCCTGAGCAAAGATCGATGCTCACCGATGGCCACCTTTTCAATCTCCAATGGGTGGCTCTTTCTCCACCTAATATTCACCAACACGGCTCTGCTGGTTGTGAAGATACTGAAATGCTTTTGTCTTAGTTGGTTCTGAGTGATCCCAGCCCCCAGCCCTGGAAACCCCCGACACTCCCCACCGTTTGACAAACATAGAGTTAACACCTGGCGAGGGGGCGTGGGGGGGGAGGGCCCCAGGCTACAGTCACATCCACTGTGCCCATGCCAGGCCTTACCAGGGGTCAGATATCTGAACTGCCACCCCTGACTCTTTACTCTCCGGATCTTGGGTTCTCCCTTCTCTGCTCACCTTTTTTGGGCACCTGCTGCCAGCGGTAGTCCCAGTTTTGCTGTGTGGCAGCCTGCCGTGAGGCCTCCATGCCTTCCCGACTAGAAAAGCGTCGGATGTCCCAGAGCTTGATGGTCTGGTCTTTGGAGTTGGAGATGAGATAGCGGGCATCACCCTGTGAATCCCCAGATGGATAACAAGGTGTCAGAGCTTGTGAACACTGGTGTCTGTCCCTCTAGGTCTGCTTCTCCAGATGAGAGGTAAGAATGCCAGTCCTCTGACTTACCTTGCCTCTTTCTTCATCCAGGCGAGCTCGTCACAGGTTTTTCTACCATAGAACCCACCCCCTGGCTAGGTTTCCCCTTCTTTGCCCAGGGCACTGGCTGGGCCTCCAATTCTATCCTGGATTAATTGTCTTTCCTTCTACAGAAAGCCCTGCCCTGATCCGTGAGGACTGATGAATACAGAAGGATCTCATGTTTCTTGGCTTAAACCCCTTCCCTAAACTCCAGCTCTTGCAAACCTGAACTAATAAGGAGCTTGGGGAGTTCCCACGCTCAGCCCCCTTGACTGCTCCTGGACACCTGTAACCTGGCCGTGCAGGTCTGCTTCCCTGCCCACCTTGCTGTCAATGAAGGTAATGCCATCCTGGTGTCCAGCCAGTGCACCCACAGGCTTGGGGTCGTCCTCCCGCATGGTGCGTCGATCCCACACTTTGCAGATGGCATCATCACCCCCAGAGAACAGGATCTGGGAGCTTATGTCAGCAAAGGCCACTGCGTTCACATCATCCTCATGGGACTCAATCTAGGGAAGCAGGAAGCCAGAATACCTAGGACCTCTCTCTCTCTCAGTCTTCTAATAGGCCACGGACCAGGAGGCAGAGGCTCTGAGTCTCAGGAGCAAATACCTGAAGGGTGCGCCGGTTCTGTTCTCGATCAAAGACATAGAGACAGCCATCATTGGCCCTGAAAGGGAAGGCATAAAGAGGGTCCTGGAGCCAGAACTGAGAGGACCAATGCTACATATGCTCTGGAGAGTCCCTGTTGCAAAGTCCCGCTGAGGGGCAAGCCCTGGTCTCTTTTTCCACAGGAGGTGGGAAAAAAGTTAGCTATGTTTGCAAGGAGGTTTGAGACCCTCCATCTCATGCTGGGGAAACGGTGAGCAAGAGGTGAAGCAGTTCATAAACGCTGACCTTGGAAAAGGGCTGGCTGTTTTCCATAGCTGCCTGGATAGCAGTGTCCAGTACAGTCTCTGTGAGATCAGAGCTGGTCTCCGGGAGGACTCCTAGCTCACTGATTGAGGGCTACATCCCCTACCGTACTCACCCTCCTAGCACTTCCCGTCCATCTGAGGAGACAGCAATGGAAAAGACTGCAAAGCGACGCTCGTCTGGCCTGAAAAGAGCAAAGAAGGAGCTGGATTAAGTGGACCTCCCTCAGCCTCTGTTAATCTACACAGAATCAGATGAGAATTGTAAGGTGTACTTCTGAGGAGAAAAAGAAGTCCTGCCAACACGTCCCAGAATGTGAGTCACCTCCATGAGAACCCCGAAATAATCCTGCAACCATCTGTTTTACCCTGGTCCTCTGGCTGACAAGGATGGGTGCCTTCCCTCCCAGGGATCCACACAGAGACACTTGCAACCAGTGTACTTTTCCCTCTAAGCAGGAGTTCCAGTTCACGAGGTTTGCTCCTGGAGAGCCTTCCTTGAGAAGTTTCTGATGAGTCTGCCCAGAGGGAAGCCAGTACCTTAGATCCAGGGCAGTGTGAGTGTCTCCCTCCCCGTAGATGTTGCAGATATGAACTAAGAGAGGCAAGAGAAACAAGGTATCTTTCAGGGCTGGGGGAAGGAGGGTGGAAGTGAAGCTAGGCAGGAAACGGAACAAAGGGCAAGGGTGTCAGACCCTGGGAGTGATCTTCCCAGGAAAAGGCGTGGAGTCCTGGCACAGAGAACATGGGCATTTGGAGGCTTCGGGTCCTGGGCTGGAGAGCCAGTGGAATTCTTGGGCATACTCACTGTAATCAGACCAGCTGGAGTATAGGAAGTGGTTGCCATCAGGGGTGAAGGCCACATCCAGGACGCTCCAGCCCACGTCCCGGGCCTTGATGCTCTTGAATTTATGAAAGCGGCCGTACCGGCAGTCATACAGTCGGATCGTCTGGTCTGGGTAAGTGGGGATCAGGCAGAATTAGGGAACCCCCTCCTTATATCCTCTCTAGATCTGACCTCCTTCCTCTGTACGTCTGTGGAATCTTCCCTTGATCATGGGAAACGTGTTCTGGCTAAGCATCCCTAACCCAGGGTCTGAGTTCCCTGGGTCTGAGGCTTGCTAGTCTCCGTCAGGGGGTATGTTCCTTGTTCTGGGGCACTTTGTAGGACCAGGGTCTGGTACCTTGACAAGCAGACATGAAGATCTGACCATCTTTGCTGTAGATGCCGCAGAAAGCCTTCTGAGAGTAGGTATCAGTGAAGCCCAGATCATTGGGCAAGAAGCTGGGAAAGCAGAGGGAAAGTGAAGGTAAAGGGAGCAGAGGACGAGGAACGTCCGGGTTAGCAGAATCCTAACAGAGCTGGGTGTGAGTACAAGGGTGGACTTCCCTTTTGGCTTGGGGTACGATCCCTTCTCTTTCATTCATTCAATCGTTCTCTCAATTTCTACACTTTTCCAGTTTGTTTCCTCTCAAGCTTCGACCCCATTCGACCTAACTTTAATACCCCTGAGGATCCTCTTAACACCTGTCCCTTCAACATTTAAGGGATAAGACCTATCTGGCCCTTAGAGTCTCTCCACCAAGCCCCATACTCACTGAGACATCATTCGAGACCGTTCTCCAAGGGAGAAGCTTCCCCGGTGGCAGAGGCCCCGTTCTCTCTAAAGGAAGGGATTGGGGAATATTGCTAGTAGAAACGGAGGGCCCCTTCAGCCGCACCAAGCCCCCTCCTCCAAAGATATTGCTCTTGCTACAGAAATGGACACCACACACACTCGTAAGTCCCACCAAATGCCGATGCAGGCTGGCTAAGCACTCTCCAGCTCCAGCACTTGAGGCTTCCTTGGAAGGTTTACTTTCCTCTCCTCTGGGGCAGGGAGAGCTTCTGGCTACCTCGAGAGGCCTGCTGCCAGGCTGGTTGGAGGTGGAGAGGCTTACCTGGTGCAGCATCTGAGGAAAGCTCTGCTCCTGGGCTGCCCGCCTGAGCCCCAGCCGCCCTGTGGCCAATTCCACTTGGGTCTTGATCTCATTGCATTCCAGCTCCCGGGTGTCAGGGGTTGCATCCACTGTGAGTACCAAGGAGAAGTTCCACCCTAGGTCTTCCAGTCCCAGAACTATACTCCCGCCAGCTATGCAGCTGAATAGACTGGGGCTGCAGAGACTCCCTCTTTCCCTGAATTATCTCACCTTCTTTCAACTTCACCTACTGTTCTTGCAAAAAACAGAAAAAGGGTTTTTAATGAAAGTCTTCCAATGTTAGGGTCTCAGTTTGCCTTTCCTCTTACCGGGTGGGTTGTATCGGTCCCCCAGACGACCGTCCCAGGCACTGTCATGCTCTTCCTCCGAGTCCGAGAGAGCCTGGATGAGTTGTAAATTTGCTGCACCTCCACCCTGCACCAACCTCACTTGGCCTCTGTGGAGAGATGCCCATGATAAAAGGGAGGATCCCTTCCCCAAGCCAACCAAATTCAGAGTCAATGGCTATTCAGCTCTTAAGACTACCTGCTCCTCAAACCCTCATACTGTCCCCATTTTGAAGTTTCAGGCTGACTAGACCTTGGCTGTTATTTTCAGTCTCCTATAAGACATGGTAGGAAATGAATTTTCATGCTTATAGCAGATGTAGAGAACACCAACATTCCATGGAGGTTGACAGACCTACTCAGCTGACTTCCTAGAGGACTAAATATTCGGAGAGCATTTCCTTCTGAGCCTCTGCCTGAGGAGTCCAGCATAGAACACAGTATTCTAAAGGGATCCCCAGGCTTGTCTTCGGCCCAAGAAGCCACAGCTAAGAAAACAGAGTCAAATGGCACACCTTTCCAGTCAATTATGGGTGGTGGTCACTTTCCTCAAGAACAGGGTTAGAGTTAGGTTAATTTAAACTTGTTTTTCAAGTAAATCCACATGGCTTCGTATCACATGTCAGTAACTTCTCCACAGTTCAACACCCATCTCCCCAGCTCTTCTCCTTACCCCCCACATCACGCCTTTTCCATCACAGTAACGTCTTCATTTTTTTACTTCCTTGGGAAATAGATTACACTTGTGTAGTCTTAGCTAGAGAGGCCCCCCTGAACAGTCCATTCAAACACAAAAGCGAATTGTCTTCATGACCCTCCCTAATTAAGAACTACTCTTATTGGGTATTGAGCTGAGTGCCATGAGTGTCCAGAAGGGAAGCTCAAACAGAACAGCTGGTCTGGGCTAATCCCATTCCCTATCCTCTGTAACCTCCCTGCCTGGAGTTGGGATCAAGGGACTGTGGTGGTCCCTGGTGGGGACACATCGGAGGGTAAGTTACCTGCGGAGGAGATAGGCCAGTACCTGGGCCAGATCCACATCTTCATCCTCCTCTTCTTCTTCCTCGCTCCGACGCAGGCTAGCCCCTCTTCGGGGCAAGCCCTCGGAGGGGTCTCCGGACCCAGTTCCTGCACTGCTGCTGTTCCGTGATCCCATCTTCTGGTCACAGCATCATTAGGTCCTGTGCAGGGACTCCTCCTGTCACCTCCTTGGGTTTGGTGAAAGCAAAGCCTGCTCTAGAAACACCAGGGTCTCCCCAGATAGAGCGGTAGCTATCTCTTGGAGTGCGACCCTTCCTAGAGACTGAAATCCCTTCTCTGTAGCCTGTGACAATTCCCAAGGCTTCAGGAACACAAACCTTCCCCAATCCTGTGAAGCAAAAAAAAAATCAGAGTGAAGCTTAGGGCGCTACCCTAGTTCACCAATGAGAATCCTTTGAAGAGGAATTTCTCAGTTTTCTACCTCAAACTCACCTATCAAAGTCCCTGGAGGGGTGGGTGGGCCAGGTAACCTCTCTGGCCGACCAATCAAAACCCCTCGCGGAAGAAAGCGCCTCATTAGCTTATCTTATCTAGCCAATCAGAAGCCTTAGGGCTCTGAGACCCCCGACGCCCCCCCTTACCGACCAATCAGAGCGCTCCTTTGCGAAAGCCAGCAGCAGCGACAACCAATGAAGTTAGAATTCGGCCTAACACCCCCTCCTTTCTCGCCTCACGCCCACGTGGTGTGCCGGGGGGTGTGTACGCCAAGTGGGGGAGGCAGGGGGGAAGCCGAGAAGCCCCTCCCACTGAAGCCGGCGGTTACTGCCCCGCGCGAGACCACCCACCGGCCAGGAGCGGTCGCAGGACCCGCAGCGGCGCGAGGCCTTGTTTACACCGCGGCGCTGGCCAACCGCTCCTCCGTCACGCGCCTCCTTCGTCATGCATCTCCTGGCTTCCCGGCCGGAGGACTGCGAACGTCACGCGTTGCCTCTGACGGCCCCGCCCCCTTGGCCAGCTAACTGGACAGCTGAGCACAGTGATAGACAGGTGGGCGGGAGAAAGTGCGTGAGGGATGGGAGGGGAGGAGAAAGCGCGCGACCGAGGAGGGGCGTTTGCTCCCAGTTGGGAGGAGTAAGTGGGGAACCGGCTGTTTCCTGAATCAGAGACAAGAGAACTACGCTTAATGGGTGAGGGGCGGGGCTTACAAAAGAAATTGGTGGTTCGCTACCTGGAGGTGTCTTAGCGAAGGATGCAATTTCCTGTCGGCCCCTCAAGTTCTTTTGGCTTCGCAATTTCCAGACGATCTCTAAGGGCCTCTCTTTCTCCTCCCCCCCCCGCCCCCCGGTTTCAGCCTTCCTTTATTTTGCTGGCTGCAGCTTCTGTCGGTCCTGCCCTAAGGGATGACCGGCGCCTTTGGGATGTGTTCACGTCACAGATGGGGATCCAGTCCTTCACACCCTCCCTTCCGGGTTTAGCTTCCGGAAGCCTTGTTTTGTGGGGACTGCCCTTTCTAGACCACTCCTTAGCTGCTTTGGCAACTTTTTAGATGACCCCTGGATTCCCTCTGCGGTCTTTGCAGACGCTCCCTAATACACGCAGGGTCTTTAGGGGCCTTTCCGGTTCCGTCTGTTGTCCTTAACGCCCCTCCGCTCTCCGGGATTTGCAGACCTTCCCTAGACCCTCGGTCTTTGGCGGGCCTCTCAGCTTCGGGCCACTTGTCCGGGGAGTGCACGAATGCCGCCTCGTACCTCCTCCGGGTTTATGAGTAACCCGCTAAGTCCAAGGCCAGGTCTTGCCACGTCTCGGGATCCTCTCCTAGGCTGGAGGTCGAGTGACTTCGCCGCGCCGAGTGCAAAAGCCCTGGTGCAAAGGCACCTCAGCGCTTCCAGTCCACACTCTTAGAAGTGTTGCGAGCTCTTCCAGGGGCAATCTAAGATCAGGGATGCGTGCGAGGGCGCTTAGTTCCCCTGGGCTCTCCTGCCGCTCACCCTCCCTGGGAGGGCGAGGGTGTGGTCAGACATCTAGAGCCGAGCTTACCGTCTCTGGTCACTAGAGCTGGCCTCATATGGGCGTACGATCTGTGCAGCGCTCTGCGCTTAGAAGGGCCCCATGTTTGGTTTAATGTCCTGCTATCGCCGTATGAAATTCTTAATATTTGAACCAGCACCCCGCATTTTCGTCTTGCTCTGGGCTCTACTAATTATGTAGTCGGTTCTGCCGGTCACCCACCTCTCATGGTTAGGTAACTTACTGTCAGTTTCCCTGTGACATTTATTGAGACTTTAGGATTCTGTGGTTTCTGGGTTATCCAGCCTGGAAAATCTGAAATCATTAAAACAAACAAAATCTTTCCCTCCTGTTTGCCCTTTAAATACAGTTCTTCGAGTCTTAGAGATTCTTTAATTAGTTGGAAGTTGTTTTCACCGTCACAACCCAAAATCAAATTTTCATTACTTCTTGCCTCTCCTAGTTGATCTGCTGGAAATATTTTTCTCCAATAGCATTTAGTTCTTAACCTTCAAGTGGTTTTCAGTATCGTTATTGTTTCAAATACAAACTTCCAAACCTGGTTGTCTTTTTTTTTTTTTTTTAATCAGCCTCATTTTATGTTACTTCTGCCAAGCAAATATGCTTATAAAGTCTGTGCTGTTTCCACCTTTGCACTTTCCCAGGAGAATTTCTTATCTGGGGGAAACTTTGTCTCTATCAGTGGACTCCCTTATGACCCAGTGGCACCACTTCAGGAATCTAGCTGGGACCTTATATGCTAAATCTAGCCTTAAGATTTATGTTCAGCATAGCAATTAGTGATAATAGTAAAACACTGGAAACAAATAGGCCCAATATACTACAGTACTGGAGGATATTGGTTATATAAATTAAGGTCCATATGGTAGACACAGACATATCGTTAGAATGATGCAGTCTTCTATTTTTATGCCATGGGAAATTGTGCAAGTTTCATTGGTCGGTTTTTAATTTTTATTTTATTTTTTCTAAGATTTTATTTATTTATTTGACAGAGAGAGACACAGCGAGAGAGAGAGAGAGAGAGAGAGAGAGAGAGAGAGAGAGAGAGAGCACAAGCAGGGGGAGTGGGAGAGGGAGAAGCAGGCTTCCCGCTGAGCAGGAAGCCTGATGCGGGGCTCGATCCCAGGACTCTGGGATCACGACCAGAGCCGAAGGCAGACACCCAACGATTGAGGCACCAGGCGCCCTGGTAGGTTTTTTAAAAAGATGGTCAGTTCTTCTGGTGGCATGTTGTGATGGATGCAAAAATAATATGGTTTCAGTTCCCCATTAAAAAGGGGCGGCTGGGTGGCTTAGTCGTTAAGCGTCTGCCTTCGGCTCAGGTCATGATCCCGGGACCCTGGGATCGAGCCCTGCATCGGGCTCCCTGCTCGGCAGGAAGCCTGCTTCTCCCTCTCCCACTCTCCCTGCTTGTGTTCCCTCTCTCACTGTGTCTCTCTCTATCAAATAAATAAATAAAATATTTTTTAAAAAGGTCTAAAAAATCCAGGTTCATTATGTCATTAAACAAATAATAAAATGGGGAAGGCCCTGCATGAACTAATGACAAAGGTATAGTATGATCAAAGCATGACCTGAGCCACCCGGGCACCCCTATAATACTTTTTAAATGTACATGAGCATTTATATCTTAGGATATACTATGTGTTCCCTTGAAAGAAAATAGCTTTTCTTTTAAAATAATTATAATTAAGTCATTTTGAGAAACTCTATTGACCTTCCCTGTCATGATTTTGAAATTTGGCATGTTGCTTGGTGACATTTTGTAAAGTGCTTTTCATTTGGGCAGCTTATGCTTTTCCCAGCTACACTGGAAGCCACTTAAAGCCACAAAGAGCTTTTCTACCTTTTGCACCCATTTTAGGTCCTGTCCTAGTGATTGCTAAGTAAATGTCAGCTAGTTGACTTTCTGTCTGACCCGCCTCTGGCTGTTTCCTGCTCATTAGCATCTCCACTAGAGGGCGGGCTAGGCTAGAGAGGAGAGGAGAGCACCTTTTTCCTTTTCTGGCTAACCCTGTCCTCCCTCTCCCCCACCCCACCTTCCAGCCTGGCGACTGCACAAAGCTTCTGGGACACGTATCCATCTTTGGGCTACACAAGGGAAACTTCTGTCTTCTGAAGTGACTGATGACACGTGTTTATATATTATCTTCTTGTAGCCCGCTGTGTAGAAGGAAAGGGGGAAGTATGCTAATTTACCCGGGACTTCAAATCTGTTGACTGTAAAGCAACTGAGTAATTATGGGATTTCTAATACTCTCATGGCCTGTGTCCTTGAGAACCAGATTTTTTTTTTTTTTTTTTTTTTTTTTTTGTGGCAGATAGGAGGTACAGATGTGATACAGAAGAAGTTAAAAACCCTTTAGCCAGGAATTTGAGTAGGAGCTATCAGTATGAACTCTTGAGGTGACTTACTATCCCTATCCATTGAAAAGATCTAGAAACAATGGACCAATCTTATAGCAATGTACACTCCTACCACTTAGATCTTAAAATACCATTTCCCATGGAAAACAACCAGAGTTTGAAGAAATGGCTGATTCCAGATCTGGGGCAGGAAATGTACAAGGTGAACCTGAACAACTTATCAGATAGCAAGAAGCCAAGAAACACTATCAGGGTAATGTCAAAAGGACTCAGAGGCCAAGTTGTCAGGCCAAAGTTGGGACAATTTGAGCATTAAAAGGATAATTTAATAAACAGTAAGTATGTTTAAATCCATGAGTTCATAATGGGGTGTGAGTGTGTAAGTAACTAATTGTTCACCCTTTTGCAGGATGATAGGAAACCAAATCATTATAGTGAAGATGATAAATATAGGAAAAGAATCCATTATCTTGCTGTTTTTCTATGAACTGTATCAGAGGGTAATGAAATAGAAGATGAAGGGATGTCTTTTTTTTTTTTTAAGATTTTATTTATTCATTTGAGAGAGGAAGTGCGCGAGCAGGAGCAGGGGGGAGGCAGAGGGAGAAGCAGACTCCCCACTGAGCCGGGAGCCCCAGGACCTGGAGATCATGACCTGAGCCGAAGGTAGACGCTTAATTAACCATCTGAGCCACCCAGGCACCCCTGAAGGGATGTCTTTTTGTAACACTATTCCAACAATTATGACAGAATTTGGGTATGACTGTTTTGAAATCCCTAGTAAATTAATGAATCTAGGCATTGAGCATCTAGGTCTGGTTGCTTCAATGGTTAAATTGAGGGAAAAGAAAGGAAGACTGAAAGAAACTTCAAAAGCAAATGAAATTCTTAAAAATGGGCAAAGCTGAACTATAATGGCCAAAGATCCACATTTGGATGATAAAACTACAAAAATAAAATCAAAAGACATGATTATCAGGCACCATAGTATCCATTTATGCCAGGAAGGAGGGGCTGTGATAAAGATGAAGAACCCAGCGAGGGGGTGGGGGAACTTTGGGTGTCTGCAAAGTTCTGTTTCTTTCTCTGGGTGATGGTTTAAAGGGTGTTCACTTTCTGTTAAGAGTTTATTAAACTAAACCTTTGTTTTTCATGGTTTTCTGTACCTGTGTTTTATTTTAAAATAAAATGGTTGGGAACGCCTGGCTGGCTCAGAAGAGTATATAACTTGATCTCAGGGTTGAGTTCAAGCCCCACATTGGGTATAGAAATTACTTAAATAAATAACTTAAAAATAAAATAAAAAGGTTAAAATGTGTTAACTATATTTTATCATGTGTCTGCAGCTGCAGGGCATGCAGCCCAATTTTATTCTAATCATCGAAATCATTTTTAAGGCTCATACCTTCACATCACTGAGCATTTAGATACCAGAAGGGGCCTGGAACCCCAGTTCCCTGCCTTTTTCCTGGAGGGACTTCTTTCCAAACCTATTTTTTTCTGCCCTAAATTTTATTTACATTGTTCATTTTCTTCTTAATCTGTAGAGTCAGGAATATATGATATAGGCTTTTAGGGCCTCCTCTAATCAATATAGAGTGGAAAGGTGAGAGCAGCTAACATATAGTCAGTCAGTGGCATAGTTCTGAGTGACCCTTTTAATCCCCCTAACAACACTGAGGTGCGGGCACATCCCCATTTTACAGATGAAGACAGAGGCACCCCGGGCCTGATGCTGTGTGCCTAACATCAGTGCTATGCTGCCTCTGATCCTATTCTCAGTTATCACATGCTGTTCATGAAGCTGAGGATTTGGCTATATATTTTTAAGTATAATAGACTCCATTGCTAACTGTTTTAGCACTTGATCCACTCTGATCTTAGATTCTTTTCTGCCTACACATTGTAGCTGGTTATTGGCTGTTCTCTATGAACCACTTGGTGTTTCCTCCTCCAGTGTTTTGTTTTCAGGCAATTCCCAGTAATTCCATCTTGGTGAACTTTATTCTCATTTTCTGGGTACAGACTTCCATCTTACCAAGCTCAGTTTATACATTCACTCAGCCTGATTCGGATCAGAGGCAAAGCTTTCCCTCATCTGATGCCCCTGATTTATGGAGGATCATCACTCTCTGTGGTTTCCCTCTAAAGCTGATTTCTGAGGATTTAGGCCAAGGCCTTGCCACTTAAACTATGGTCCCCGGACCAGCAGCATCAGCATCAATTAGGAACTTGTAAGAGAAACAGAATCTTCCAGCCACTCCGGACTTGCTGAACGAACATTTTATCAAGATCCCCAGGGGACTCATATGCACTTTAAAGTTTGAGAAGCACGGAATAGGGGCCATCTAAAGTCATTATAGTTCTACAAGCCTATGCTGCTAAGAGAGATGTCTATGCAGTTACTGTTTACCCTTGGCTCTACTGTTAGCTCTGTGGGCTTGGGCAATGACTTGACCTCTTTGTGCCTTTGTTTCTTCACCTGTAATATGGCACTTGCTTCAAAGTGTTGTTCTGTAACCTGCTCAGAACAGCAGCCGGCACACAGAAGGCACTATGAGTGTTAGCTGTCTTATTATTGGATAAGCCTCCACAAATGCTCTGAGAGTCCCAATTTCAGGTCAGCCAGGAGGAAGAACAGGTCTGACAACTGACAATGGAACTGCTTCACTGGGGAATGGGGTTCTAGAGGCTTCTGTGTCTCTAAGTGGGAGATCGGGAATTTTAGGCCTGGAAGCAGCTCACGGAAGCCTCCATCTTTTTAAGACCTCGGGACACAGAGTCGATGCACCTTCTCCCAGAAATTCCTACTTCTATGGCCCAGTGGCAGAGCTGCCTGTGAGTGAGATCCTGGCTGCCACCAGGCTGTGCCAGGCCAGGCTGCACTGGGGCGCTGGCTGCCTGGAGGGCTGCAAGAAGAAGACTGTGAAATTGGTGTTAGAAGCCCGTGAAGACAGGTGGGAATGAAAACAGCACGAAAGTTGTGGAAAATAAATGACCATCTCTTATTATTGGACCGAGTGTCGGAGAAGGTCTGTGGCTTGGTCTCATGGCACCCAGATGTTGGTTACATCAAATTGCTCATATTTTCTGCAAGCCTGGTGGCTCTCCTATCCCTGGATGGGGGCTGGGATGGGATGGGGGTTGCTGTGCTCTCTTGCTAGCCTGGAGCCTCAGGTCACATTCTGCGCACACGTCCCTCCAGGGCCTCCAGTTCAGCCAACACCTCCTTGGGTAGATCCTGATTGACCTGCTCGGTCAGGTAGCTCCGAATATCACGAACCTCCTGTTCCCAGAAGTCCTTGGGGAGCGAGAACAGCTGGGTGGTGTCTATGGCTCCCAGGCCGCTGAGATCCAAGGCGCCTTCCTTCGGCACCAGCCCGATGGGCGTCTCTCGGGCACTGTCCTCTCCTTCTAGCCGCCGGCAGATCCAGTCTAGCACCCGAGCATTCTCTCCAAAGCCTGGCCACAGGAAGCGGCCTGCCTCATCCCGCCGGAACCAGTTGACATGGAAGATGCGGGGCAGCCGGGCCCCCTTGCGCTCCTCCATGCTCAGCCAGTGTTCTAGGTAGCGCCCGAAGTTGTAGCCAAAAAAGGGCCGCATGGCAAATGGGTCATGCATGATGATCTTCCCTGGGGAGGGGAGCAGGATGGGTAAGGCCTCTTCCTCCTTACTGGAGAAGAGAAGGGCACCCTGCCACCGGCTGGAGGGAGTGGTGAAACTTTGGTGGCTCTGGAATCTTCCTCAGATTAGGGTGAAGAGAAGGGACTGGGAAAAGAGACACGTGGGGAGGGCAGGCAGGAGGAAGGCCTGGCTCAGGAAGGGAGAGAAGCAGCGATGTGGGCACACAGGAGAGGGGCACAGGGAGGGCACTCACCTTTGTGTTCAGCCGCAGCAGTGGACTCAGAGCGCATGGCACTGCCCACAAACACCCCGTGGCGCCAGTTGAAGGCCTCATATACCAGGGGTACTCCTAGAACACGGGTGAACAGGGTCACAGGCAGCTTTTTTCTTTGGACCCTCACTCCATCCCTTCTGGTGATCTTGACTCCTGGTCTTGCTCTCCTAGGATTTCTGCTATCCCATTTTCAAACTGTATGCCTCCCCATAGTTTTGCATTCTCCAGGGGACAGCTCTAGAGACAGATAGCTACAGTGGCAATCCAGGCTGAGCCTTTAAGTACAAGAGGGGGTGGGCCCTGAGACAGAGCCAGACCCTTTACTGAGGAGGCATGGAGCCCACATGATGCTTACCTTTGGGTCTGCGGCCTCCAAAGATGATGGCATCAATGGGGACACCCTCAGGGGCCTCCCAGGCTGGGTCCATGATGGGGCACTGGCGAGCCGGGGCACAAAAGCGAGAGTTGGGATGTGCACAGGGCTCCTTGTCTCCTGGCAGGGACAGTACAACTACTATCACTTCCAAGGACTTGTCCACCCCCAACACACACATACTTTTGCACACACTCTTGCACAATTTCTGTTTGCATCATCAACGCCCTGCAACCTCGTGTGGTAAGGAGCAGGGAGAAGGGAGCCAGGACATCTCCCCCAAAAGATCAGGTTATTTATCTAAACGGTGCTGCCAGCTGAGGTATGTGAGAAAGAGTGGGCAAGGCATTGGGGTTTAGCAAGACCCTACCGTCTATGCCAAGCTATAGCCACTTGGCATTACCACTGCTCAAGAGAAGGGCCTTAGCGACTGGCATAAGGTTAGAACAGAAAATTTATCCCAGAAGTGGTTTCTTTATTTATGGGATTATTATTTAAGCAAACACTCAAACCTAAAGCAAAAACTGAGACCGTCAGATCAGTATTTCAGACAATTGACTTTCCATCAGCAAATAGGGGAAGATGGGATCTTCTGAGGAATGTAAACAGGAATTGATTTGGTGATTTCTCTGGGTCTGCTCAGACCCAGACGGAGTGATAGGGCTGGAGGAAGTCAGACATAACCTGGGCAGGCATAACCTGAGGAGCGTAGGTCATGTGGCCCCGTCAGGTGCCCTGGAGAAGGAATGGGACCAAATTAGTGGCATATGTATAAAGTATCACCATGGGGGCCCTGAAGCGACATGGTGTCTTCTCTGCTGGAGGTTGCTGGTCGGACCTGGAGGGGGGGCGGCCAAGGGAGTTCTAGAGCCAGTCGCCCCCTCCCACCCCCGTGTCCCCTTCCCCACCCCCAGCTCCTGCCTCCACCTGCATGTAAGAGCCTTGTGCCCTTCCATCAGCCGCCAATTCAGGTCCCTGAACAGGGTATTATTCCCAGAATTGCAGCTAGGCACAACACGCTTATACCCGTGAAGCTAGAGATGATGAAAGGGTTGGGGAATGAGCCTGTGGGGAAGTAGGAAAGTTTCTTGGGTTTCTCAGTTGGGTGGGGAGGCCATGGAGGGCTTAATGACGGTGGTGGAGACAGTGAGCGGTGATTCGATAAGGAGGGAGCATGCTCGGCCAGCCCAGAAAACGTGAATGTAGGCTTCAGCGACCATAAGCATGCCGTCCCCAGCATGCCCTTCTTTGCTCCCATCCCTAGGTCTCCGGGCTCTCTGACTGCAGAAGGTCCAGAGTGCAGGGGTGGGGGAGGAGCAGGACTGCTAGGCGCCAGGGGCAATGACAGGGTTGAGAAAGAGGCTAAAGAGAGAGACACAGCGAGAGAGGGAACACAAGTAGGGGGATTGGGAGAGGGAGAAGAAGGCTTTAAAATCTTTTAAAAAAAAAAAAAAAAAAAAAAGAGGCTAAAGAGCTGGTCTGATTTCCCCTGGAAGGTGGATCGGGGTGTGTGTGTTAGAGGGACGGGGAAGGGTCTTTTTTAAAGATTTATTATTTTAGAGTGGGGGCAGAGGGAGAGAGAGAGAGAGAGAGAGAGAATCTCAAGCAGACTCCACGCCAAGCACCAGCACGGAGCCGACAGGGGGCTTGATTTCACAACCCTGAGATCATGATCTGAGCAGAAATCAAGAGTCAGCTGCTTAACAGGCTGAGCCACCCAGGCGTCCCAAAACTGACCTTTAGACAATGGTTATCTTACAGGGGATGGTGGGAGCCAAGTAGCAGGGGGAGGGGCAGGCTTCCTCCTTCCTAATGGGTCAAACTTTATGGACTGTGCTTTGAGCCCAATTCCTTGTGTAAAAATTTTCAAAACAGTCCTTGCCTTTCCTTTTTAAAAAAAATTCCAGCTTATTTTTATTGAGAATTTGCTATGTATTCAGCACTGTGCTTAACTCTTTGCATGCATTATTTAGCCCTCCAGCAGTCTTACGAGATAGGTACGTTGGTAATCACCTCTATTTAACTGATGGGGTCACTGAAGCTCAGGAGGGTAAGCAACTTAGTCAGGTCCCAAAGCCAGTACTTGGTGGAGATGGGACTTGACCTGAGATCTTGCTTGCGGTTGGAAACTGGGACTATTCATAACTTCCTGGGCCTCCCAGAGGTCCTGGAGGATAGCTGCAGGTTGTGGAGAAGGCTTTTACGTCATCAAGGTGCTGAGCCCGGAGGGGCTGTGTCACAACTCCCCCACACCACATACCGGGTTTCCAGGGTTTGCCCAGCCAGGAGGTCACGGTGACACCAGGCGGAAGAGGCTGGTCAATGCCCTCCCAGTACACTCCACCATCGCTGGTCTCAGCCACATTGGTGAAAAGAGTGTTACTCTGGATTGTGGCCATGGCGTTGGGATTGGTGGTGGCAGAGGTGCCAGGGGCCACCCCGAAGAAGCCATTCTCAGGGTTGATGGCCCGGAGTCGACCTGTTAGGAGAAGTGACAGAAAAGAAGGGCCAACCCGGGAGAGGTGAGAGGTGCGGCCATGGAAGGTTCTACTCTGCTCCTCCTTGCCCTGAGCTGGTCCCCAGATCTGATGGGGAAAGACTTTCTGTCTCTGGGGTGGCTGGACTACCAGGAGGCAGGGGGCAGGTCCACCAGGAGCAGCGGAGGGGAGACTCCTATACTCCGGTAAGAGCCAGAACCGAGAGTATGATGCAAGGGCCTCTCACCATCACTGTCAAACCTCATCCAGGCGATGTCATCCCCCACGCACTCCACTTTCCAGCCCGGCAGTGCTGGCCGCATCATGGCCAGGTTAGTCTTGCCACAGGCACTGGGGAAGGCGGCCGCCACATAGCGCTTCTTCCCCGCAGGGTTGGTGATACCCAGGATCTGTGTGTTGAGGAGAGAGGGAACAAGGAGGAGTCACCAGAGGTCAGTTATGGTCTGCACAGAAAGGACAGCTAGGAGTTAACAGGGAGGACAAATGTTTATTCATGAAACAGGTGCCAACACCTCGCCAGCCCTGTGGCGGCAAGTGAAAGCCCCCTCAATGATCTGCAGCCTGGGGCCAAGGCTTCGGTCACTGGGGCGGAGTCCCTGCCCACCAGCCTGGCCCCTGGCAGTGGGGAGGTGAGGCTAAGGCTGCCGGCCAGGGCCCGCCCTCGCCCTGCTCCCCGCAGCTGCCCAGATCCTCACCAGGCCCTCACCAGCATGTGCTCCGCCAGCCAGCCCTCGTCCCGGGCCAGCCGAGAGGCGATGCGAAGGGCAAAGCACTTCTTGCCCAGCAAGGAGTTGCCACCGTAGCCGCTGCCAAAGGAGACGATCTCCCGCTGGTCAGGCACGTGGCCAATCAGGGTTTTCTCTGGGTTGCATGGCCACTGGCTCACTGGCTCCCCTGGGGACAATGGGGTCATAGGGCTGACTGCTGGCAGGGGCATCAGGAACTGGGGCGTTAGGGGCTGGAGGGATCGGGCTTGGCGGGAGAGACACTTAGGAGCAGTGGCGGTGCCAATGAGTGGCTCAGGCCCCCCACCTCATACCATCCATCAGCTCCTGTGTCCCTCTTCTGGGATATGGACAGATGACTTTTCTCAATCTTGCGCAAACTGGTCTGCCGACACGGCATCACCCCCAGCCCAGACTGCTGCCCTAGATTTTGGGACTTAGGTGTTTCACTAATGAGGATGGGTGGAATTTGGGGTTCCCTCCGTGTGCGAGCAGGTCTGTGTTCCCCCCTAGGCATGGCAAGCGCTCACCTTGCCCAGTCAGGGGCTGGCCCACAGAGTGCAGACACTTGACAAAGTTGCCATCTCCCAGGGCCTGGAGCACGGGCGTCCCCAACCGGGTCATGATACGCATGCTTGCTACCACGTAGGCTGAGTCAGTGAGCTGCACTCCGATGCGGGACAGTGGGGAGCCCACGGGACCCATGCTGAATGGAAGCACATACATGGTTCGGCCTGTGAAGGAAAATGCCACCTGGATGAAGGGTTCTAACCTGTTCATACCTTCAGTGTCCCTGGTTCTGTGTCCCTGCCCCGGTTACCCTGCATGCAGCCCGGAAACCTCTCATCCACAGCTTGCTGGAACTCAGCTGGGGACATCCAGTTGCCTAGCTGCCCTCGGGCCCCACCAGCGGGGAGGGGCACTGTGTCCCGTTGAGAAGGAGTTACAATCACCGTCTTGCTCTCTACTCGGGCCACATCCTTGGGGTCTGTGCGGGCCAGCCAGCTGGGGGAGAAGGAGTTATCAGGACGATGTGGCCAGCCGATCTCCTTCATCCCCCAACCCAATCTCTCAAGTCCAACTTTAACTCTAGGTCTTCTGTGGGCCTGATTTCTTCCCATCCATTTGCACCTCAGTAGCTTCCTCCAGATTCTGTCCCATCTAAGGGGGTAGTTCCCTTGGCCTAGCCTTCTAAAGGCCCTTGGCGAAAACTCTCTGAACTTGGGAGAGGAAAAAAAAAAAAAAGGCAAAGGTTTTTACTTATATTAGCTTCTCTCCTTAACATAAAAATACAGACCAATCCCACTAATTCCTGATTCTGTTTCCCCAAAGGTCCCATGCTTGCTCCTTCCATTGGGATGGTCTCATTAAATTTGATTTTGTCTTGGTAAATCCAAAGTGGCCCAGTCCAAGTAGCTGCCCCCATCTCATGGGTCATGGGGCCCAGGGCGTACCAGTTGTTGTACTTGGGGAGCTTTCGGATAAGTCCCTGCTTTTCCAGGAGGGTCAGCGTGGCAGTGTTCTCAGCCTCGGTGCCATCACAGATATGGACGCCCTCCGGTCGGCACAGGCGGGCACTGCGTTCCACAAAGTCTCGCACCCCAGCAGGCAGCTGGCCCAGATCTCCACTGAGTACTCGCAGGGTCTGGATGCTGCGCCATGATGACCAGCCCCAGGGGCTCAGCCCAGGCCAGCTAAGCCTGCAAGACAAGAAACAGAGAGGGAATGAGCGCGGTGTTCTCATGGAAGCCAGGCAAGTCAAGGGGACAAGAAGCTTGAGGGCTGCCGGGGAGCGTGCTAGAGCGGGTCTGGGCGCAGGCACCTTGAAGGGCAGGTCGGAATAGGTGTGTGGGATGGGTTCGGGCCACATGTATCTTGCGGCCTTCACGAGTCTCAGTGAAGGACAGGTATTGGCCAATGACCCTACGGGCACATGCCTGGCTGTGGGGAGTATATGTGGAGGAATGCTGAGGTTATTGCAGGCTAAGCCTGTGTCCACGTTTCACTGTGTCTGGTTGCTGCTGGAAATGATGGGGTGCCCCGTTGCCCAGGTGACAGCTTCATGTGTTGGGTATTTGAAGCTCTCATCCCTGTTCTTCCCCTTCTCAAGCATTGTTTTTATAAGTTAAAAAAGCAGCTGTTTTTACTTTCTTCTTCAGGTGTGTATGCTATAAGACTGTGAAAGCCTCTGCAAAGGACCCAGGCCTTGAGATGGGACAGTCCCAGGTTTCTAGATTAGGGCTCTTGCACAGAGAATGGGTAACTGGATATTGGGGTTCCAGGCATCAGAGCCAGGGCTGCCCACCTGGGCCAACAAGGGTTGCATAAGATGTTGCCACTGGGTAGGTGTCTTTGAGTTGGGCCGAAGGCTGACTGTTGGGGAATGTCACTGGCTGGGATTTGTGCCCATTCCCAGGAGGGCAGGATCCCTGTTGTCTGTCCCTTCACACTCCTGGGAGAGGGAGAAAAAGGGTCTACTCTGATTGGCCTGGACCCAGGGTGGAGTGACCAGAGAGAGCAAAGGCCAAGAGAGGGAAGTTGCCCTCCTCCTATGCCACGCCTCACCCACCAGAAACTGCTCCACACAATGGACTGCGTGCTCCTGCCCCTCCCCCTAGAGGTCACATGCCTAGAGAGCTCTGGGTGTTAGCAGAAGGGCGGGGGCAGGGGGGGGGGAGGTGCACATCAGACTGCAAAAAGCTCAAACTCAGAGGCTGTAAGGGGTGGGGGGGGAAGGCAGGACCCTCAGACCATGGATGTGGGAGCTAGAGCCTGGCTAGAGTGGGACCTGGGCTGGCTTCCAACAGAGAAAGCAGGATGAAAACCCAGTGTGGCCACAGGGGCAGAGGAAGAGGACTCCTGGAACCTGGAGAGTTGTCCCTGAGCATTCATTTGAAAGGCACCCAGTCTTGGGGAGAGCTTCTCCCCTAAGGGGGCCTGGTTCAGGAAGTCTCTGGTGATGCTCCGCCACTCCCCTCCAGTCCCCTAAGTGGGACCTTCTCCTTCTCCTCTGCTCCGGAGACCACCCACAAGGGCTGGCAAAGTGGAACCAGCTGTGGGAGAGATATGGGGTCAGCTCAGACTTTGGGACAAATGCTGGGAAGAAGGGAGGCTACAGAGGACAGACAGGAAGCTGTGAAAAGGGAGCAGGGATTAGGGGTTCCCGTCCTGGACAGGGGCCAAAGCCAGCCATATCAGAATTGAAGGCAACTTGTCCCCCTCCTCCACCTTGTTTCCCTCCTTCCCCTGGCCCCAGGTCCCTGGGCTGCACCGGGCCCAGGTCGCGGGAGGCCGGGTAATAGAGGTTTACCTTCTACCTTCTTTGGGGAGCTCTGAGCTCAATCCCCCAGGGATTCATGCACCCTTGACCCCAGGGCCCTATCGCTTCTGATCGCAACTGGGGCACAGGGGTTACATCTGTAAAGGAAAGGAAGAGACGAGGAGACAGGGCTCCGCGGGGGCGAGCGAGGAGGGGGAGGAAGTTCTGAGTGGCAGGTCTAGACGGCGCGGTCAGAGACCTGCAAAGCAGGGAGAGGGAAGAGGGGACGGAAGCGGAGACCCAGAGCAGCAGAGGCCGCCCCAGGTCTCCCGCGAGACGCCCGGCCCAAGAGGCCTGGGATCGAGAAACACTCGCCCCCGGCCCGCCGCCTCCTCTGCGGGGAAAGCGGACGGAGGCGGGCGGGCAGGAGAGCGCCCCTGTCCGCCCCGAGGGGGCGAGCGCGGCGGAAGGTGCGGGTCGGCCCCGGGCTGGGGTTCACTCACCGCAGGCCGGGGCGGTACACAGCGGCCATTGCACCTGGGCGGGGGCTGCGGGGTGGCCACGAGAACCGAGCGGAGCCGGGGAGATAAGGAAGGTGGGGAAGGAGGGAGCGCAGCGAGCGGGAGCGAAGGCTGGGCGGGAGGCGCTTAAAAAGGAGGCGGGCGGGAGGGCGCAGGGGCGGAACCTAGCAGGGCCGGCACGACCCTCTCTCCGCCCTGCCATTCGGCCCGCTCCCCGGGTCCCCGGACTCCAGGCCCCAGGCCCGCCCAGGCCCCGCCCCACGCCCCCGCATCCTAGTCCCTAAACCCGTCTCTCCCATTGGACAGCCGGGCCCCTCGGTTCCTCGCCTCCGCGAGGCCCCGCCCCCCGCCCCGCCTCGTCCCCTGCACATGATGTAACTTTGAGGACTCTTGCTCCCGAGAGATAGGGGCTGGGAGACACTGGGGTGGCAAACAAACCAGGAAAGAGGGGTGAGGCCAGGGCGGGGGCCCACGGAGGCTGGAAGTCCAGAAACTGGACATTGCCTTTTCCCTTCTGGGGACTGGCCACTCTGAGACTCAGGCTTTTCTGTTTTTCAGGGTCACAGGGCTAAGGTTCCCTCGGTCCCCAACTCCCAAATCCCTGTTTCTTCTCCTCCTAATGAGGGCTCTCTTCTTCTTCTTCTTCATTTTTTTTTTTTTTACAGATTTTATTTATTCATTTGACAGAGATAGATACAGCGAGAGAGGGAACACAAGCAGTGGGAGTGGGAGAGGGGGAAGCAGGCTTCCTGCTAAGCAGGAACCCCGATGAGAGGCTCGATCCCAGGACCCTGGGATCATGACCTGAGCCGAAGGCAGACACTTAATGACTGAGCCACCCAGGCGCCCCATGAGGGCTCTCTTCTGCTTCACCATGAAATGGTGGTTCCTCTCCACCCCAGAGTCTTTCCTTTGGGCCTCTGTCCTGGCTGTTCTTGCCACATTCCCCTGGAGAACTAATCTGTCCCACCCGACCATCACATATGGTCCTCAGATAATTTCTCAAGTTATGTCTCCATCCAGACATCTCCATGCAACTTGAGACCACTAAGTATCACCCCAAATGCCATAGTAACTCAAACTCAAACATGTCTATGGTAGGCACCTGCCCAGCATTGACACCCCCTTTTTGGTAGTAACACCCTGATGTTCCTTTGGGGAACCACCTCCCCAGTCCATGTGATCATACAGGGCTCCTGTGGGTATGCTCTCAGTGTGGCCAATTTGTATGTTCCTCGCTTTGGCCACAGTGATTGGGAATGTTCAGGGATGGATATGAGGTCCCTCTTGGGGGCTTTTTCTGTAAACTTTTAAAATGGGCTGTCTTTCTGTTGGGGTTGCTGAGCCTGGTAGGATATAAACCTAGAGCTGCTGGGTGTCAGCTTGGCACTGCAAAGCAGGAACCTACCCTAGATGGAAGCCAGCCTGGAGGAAGCAGAGCAGAGGGATGGAGAGCTACAGATCCCTGATTTCGGTTGTAAGAGTCAAAAAATTTCTTCTCTCACTCAAGCTAATTTTCAATGGATTTCTGCCATTTGCAACAGAAATAATCCTGATTCTCAGGTTTCTCAGAGTTCTGTGCTAGAACATATCAGGACAAGGAGAGCTGGCCTCTAGCCTTGGGCTTGCTGTTGGCTCTCTATCTCTTCATCCAGCCCCCATCCTGTACTCAACCTCACGTGTATATATTTGGGATTCTTTCCTCCAGTCCCTATATCCAAGCTCTGTCCACACCTACTCCGCTTCAAACAGCTGCCTCTTTGGCCACCTTTTAGTACTAAAGGTGTGCACGCCAGGGGCAGCATGGATCTGCCAAAGGTCATCATTTCTTTCATAATCCTGCACCTGTTCTCACGGTTCCGCATCTCAGTGAATGGCACCAGCATCTAGGCAGTTGCCCCAGAGGAACCTGAATCAGTCTAGGCTATTCCTTTCTTCTCTTCCATAGCCAATCAGACACCAGGAACTTTGGATTTGTACTTCCTAATTAGCTCTCAAATCTATGTCCATCCCCATGGCCACTGCCTTAGTTCAGGGCTTACCTCTCACCTGGCTTCGGGTGATATCTTCCAAGATACTTCTTGGACTCCTGCCTCTCCAAATGCCACCCACTCTCCCTCCAGCCAGCTACCCTCCAAACTCTGCACATAAGTTCACTTTGATGAGTTAAGAGAGAGAGGGAGAATGTTTATTGTGTGGACACCAGGCCGGGCTCTGTGCCAGCAGTTTTACATGCATCATTTCATGCAGTTTCACAACCATCCTATTTTACGGATGTGGACACTGAGGCCCAGAGAGGTTGTCATCTGCTCAATGTCACATAGCTGCTCCGCAGGAGAAATGGGAGTCTGAATCGAAGCCTTTCTGACTCTCATTACCAGGTTATTTTTTCCCCCTTCCAATCCTATACTGTCCCCTTGATTTATAATTTTTAAAAAGGTGAGATCATATCACTTTCAGGCTTAAAATCCCTTCGAGGCTTCCTACAACGTGGCAACTGATGTCCTTTGTAATCTGGCTCCTATTTATCCAACATTATCACTGCCACCTTCCTACTTGCCACCTACATACTCAACTGCAGTTTCCAGAACACTTCTGCCAACCCCTTCTGCCCTTCAGATTTAAATTAAACATCCCCTCACGTGAAGTCAGTTTGACTCTAAGAATTAACATCTATCTCATGTGTATTGGTTTTATACTGTATACATACCTCTGTTTTTGAATTTCTCACACTTTACTATAGTTACTTTTGTATCTCTGTAATCCCTACTTAAGTGTTAGCTCCTTGAAAGAAGGACCCAAATTTTAGTCTTATTTTTATCCTAGTTTCTGGCAGAATCTGGCCTATAATAGGCAGCTAATAAATGCTGTTTGAATAAAAGAATAAACAAGTCTCACGTTCCTGAATCCTTCTCCCCCATTATGTCCTTCCTTAACTTTAGGGGCTCCCTGAGGGTTTCCTTGTAGTGTTGATTCCCTTTATTTGCTACAATTGTATACCGGTCCTGGCCCTCCTCCCAGCTTGGTCTACCAGCAGGCATAGCGTTGGAGGCATACCACCGCCAGGGGGCAGGGTGTGACCAGCCTTGCCCTGGTCTGCATCTTCTTCCCTGGCCCTCTGGGTCTGGCCTTTGGACATCCTACAGAACCCCTGTAGTGGATGCTGTGGTGTGCCACCTAGATCCCCTCTTCAGGATCCAGGTGCTCATTGTCCCAGCCCTGGAGTGTTGGCTGCTAATGGCTCACAGCTGAATACTTCCCTGAGAACTACCTGGGGGTAATACCCCTCTCCTGGTGCAGCATGTATCCAGTGACTGGTTGATGCAGGGGTACAAGGCCTGGTCCCCTTTCCTCAGTTTGGTCCAGCCGAGCTCCAGAGCTCCTATGGGGTCAGCTGAAGCCTCTGTTACAATTGCAGAACATTTCTGCTTTTCCTGCTGTCCAGTCCTGTTTTTCTCTCTGCTTTTATTTTTATTTTATTTTATTTTTTAAAAAAGATTTTATTCATTTATTTGACAGAGAGAGACACAGCGAGAGAGGGAACACAAGCAGGGGGAGTGGGAGAGGGAGAAGCAGGCTTCCTGCTGAGCAGAGGGCCCGATGTGGGGCTCGATCCCAGGACCCTGGGATCATGACCGGAGCCGAAGGCAGATGCTTAACGACTGAGCCACCCAGATGCCCCTCTCTCTGCTTTTAAAAGTCCTCCCCCTACCCCCACCCCAGGGAACTACCTGTACACAAGTTTCCATCTCAGAGTTTGTTTCCAGCTTAAGATATCCCCTAAACTCAACTTGGATACTGCATGAGCCCCCAAATCTGACTCTGATTCCATTTTGCCCTCCTCCACACTAGATCCAAAGTGATCTTTTCAAACACAGTCTAATCACGTCACAATCCTGCCAAAAGTTCTTTAGTAGCTTCTCATTGCTCTTGGAATAAAGCCCAAATCCTAAACTTGGACTATAAGGCTCTGCTGATATCTCCACCCTCACCTACTACCATTCTTGCCACTTTCTTGGTTTCTACTCTCTGGCTATGTTGGCCTTTTTATTTGTTCATTTTGTACACGTGTCTCTTTCCTGCCCAGAGTCCTTGCATATATTGTTCTTGCAGATTGGAATCCCCCCTTTCTCCACACCCCCAGACATGGTCACTTCTTACTCACCCGGCCAGTCTCAGTTTAATATGTCTTCATTAGGCAAGCTGTCCCCGGGATGCCGCCCCCCCATTAGATTACGTCTTCATGAAATAAAATCTTCTAGTGCCTGCCCTTCTCCTTCATGGGACTCACCTCAGTTATAATGGTTTCTTTTCATGTAGGCTCCTCCTTAACATATGTGGGGCCTGGGGCAAGAGTACAAATAGGGGCACCTGGCTGGCTCAGTTGGAAGAGCGAAGAGTGTGCAACTCTTGATCTTGGGGTCGTGAGTTTGAGCCCCATGTCAGGTGTAGAGATTACTTAAGTAAATTAAAAAAAAAAACAAACCTTTAAGAAAGAGTGCAAATAGAGGCTCACAAACCTTGTGTTTAAATTTTTAAAAAAAATATTTTATTTATTTATTTGAGAGAGAGAGAGAGAACAGGAGGGAGAGGAGAGAGAATCTGAAGCTGAATCCACACTGAGCACAGAGCCTGATGTGGGCTCGATTCCACAAAAACGAAAGCGAGATCTTGACCTGAGCCGAAAGAGTCGGTTGCTTAACTGACTGAGCCAGCCAGCTGCCCCCTTGTGTTTAAACATTTAAAATGTAGAACTTATGCTAAGAAACTCTTAAATAAAATATGTTCTATTCTTCTACCTTGATAAATATATACATAATGGTCTGGAATTTGGTTCAAATTTGAATTCAGATTTGGACTTTATTTGGAGTCCTCAGGATTCTACAGTAGAATGTGGTGGTATGGGGATAGGATGTGTTGGGCTGTTGGCCTTGGGCCCTCTTCTTTTCCCACTCCTGACACCATCTTGTACTGTGAGAGGCCTCATGTGCACACATGTGGACCTCTCTGTCTACACGTCCCAGTTCTGTCCAAGACCTACTGCAGATGGTCACCGTTGGCCAGTCTTTGGGTCTAGGGATGTATGTACCATAGTGTGGTCCAGTCCTGCAAGGGCCCACCCAGGGGAGAGGTCCATGTGGGCCCTAGAAGTGGGCTTGGGGCCCTTTGGGCAGAGAATTCCTGGGTATCTGGAATGTGGTCCAGAAGGGGATTGGGTGTGGGCGGAGGAGGCCTGAACTCCTCATCCCATGGGGTGGGACACAGCCAGAATGGAACCTTCCAAAACCACAGGGTCCAAGGCAGGGGCCACTCTTGCCTGGGTCTAGGGGCGATAAATTGATGTTTCCCTGTTTCATCAGTCTGTATGCTCTATGAAGGCAGGGCTGGTGTCAGTCTTTACTGGGGTGTCCCTAAGGCCTAGCACAGTGCCTGGTGCTTAATAAACACTTGTCAAGGGACGCCTGGGTGGCTCAATCAGTTAAGCATCTGCCTTCGGCTCAGGTCATGATCCCGGGGTCCTGGGATCGAGCCCCACATCCGGCTCCCTGCTCTGCAGGGAGCCTGCTTCTCCCTCTGCTTGCTCTTCCCCCTGCTTGTGCTCTTGCTCTCTCTGACAAATAAATAAATAAAATCTTTAAAAAAACCCAAAAACACTTGTCAAATGAACATACCAGGTAGATCAGGAAGAGGTTTGAAGATTTGGATCCATTACTGAAGATCCAGATGCCCAAAGCCAGAACTTAGAGGGCTTACAGGGTCTAATGCGCTCCAAAAATGGGAGTGCAGGACGGAGGAGGCAGTGACGGCACTCTGGCTTACTGACTGTGTCTCCTCTCCTCTCTCTTTGTCTCGTACCCCAGTTCTCCTGGCCCTTCACCTGCCTGGCCCTCTTCCCCCAATTGTCCAACATCCCTCTGTTTATATCTTTCTCCTTTTTTGTCCTTTGGCCACTGAGCCTCCTCTGTGGCCTGACCATCCGTCTGTCTGTTCTTCTGTATTTCTTTCTAGCTCTTGGTCCCCAGTCTTAACTTTCCTCTGTCCCTTCCTTCTACCGCCATTGCTCTTCTGGTCCCTTGCTCCTAGCACCCCCTCTTGTTACTCCTTACTCCCTTCTTGGTCCTCTCCAGAAGACTTCCTCTCTTTTTTAGTTTGCCACTCAGTGGCCCTTTGCCCACCTCTTCCATGGGCCTACATCGCTCCAACTCCTCAAATACAAATCCTTGGAGAGCCCCCGGCTTGTTCTGCCCTCCATTCCAGGTTGACACCTACTGCCCCTTCCGCTAAGCCTTCTTGCCTCCCTTCCTCTGTTCCGTCATTTCTGCGGTCCACCTGGCGTCATCTTTTTCACTCCTGTTTCCCTGTCCCCAGATGTCCTGGAGTCAGTCACTCTCAGTGTGCATCTCCCAGGCTCTGGGTCCCCCACTGAAAGGGCCCATTAACCACCTCCCGGGGCCCCACTGGTTGCCATGGCCTCTCCTCTCTGTGCCCTTGCTCCTTTCCTCTGGCCCAGCCCTCACTGCCCGGACTCCTTTCCCTAGTCAGTGGCACCTGGTCTGAGCCCTGAGCGGCTCAGCTTGCCTGAGCTTGTTTAGTCTGACTCTTTTAGCCCGTTAGCAGCTTAGCCCCCCCACCTCTTCTTTGAGCCCTCCAGTAAACAAGAAGATCAGCACAGACCTGACAGCTGTTTGGGAGCAAGTGTCTGGCCAGGCCAGGCATGAGAAAGGGGCTGCATTCAACAATTCCCACTCCTTCTTCAACTCAGGAAGTTCTGGGCACTCTTTCCTGGCTATGTGCCTCAAGGCCACATTCCGTGGACGTGTGTGCGATTCCCTGTCTCCATGATCCCCATTCCCATCTGTGGCCTTGTTCCCAGGCCTTGGTTCTTCTGCAAAAACAGCTAGATCCAAGCAATTACACTGAGAAGCCTTACTACTTAAATCATGACAATGGTCTCTGCTCCACGAAATGCAGGACAGATGTGGGAAGAGGGTGATGTCATTTGATCTAGGTCTTCTTATATGTGTGTACTGAGCATGGTAAGAGAGGCCACACACAGAGAGAGAGAGAGACAGAGAGAGAGAAAGCTGTGTAAACTGTAGATATTCTGTAGACCAGTGGTTCTCAAACTTCAGTGTTCATCAAAGTCCCCTGAGGGCTTATTAAAACACAGATTTTGGGGGATCCCATCCACAGAGTTTCTGATTCGGTGGGTTTGAGGTGAGGCCAGAGACTATGCATTTCTAGCAAGTTCCCAGATGCTGCTGCTGGTTGGGGGAGCCATACTTTGAGAACTACTGTTCTCATCTGAATCCACCAGTTGGGACCAGGTTAATTTTATAACTGTTGATCCTTGGGGCTGATGGACACCCAGGTCTCTCTCTGTCTTGGGACAGAGGGCCTGTTAACCCCATGGGCACGTTTGGGTATCCTCACCAGGTAAGGAATAGCCGTTAACTCCTGGAGTTCTATTCTAGCACACACCCTGTTTTAAACAGCTTCAGACAGGTTTAAACACCTCCTTAGCTAATTCCTAGTATCCCCCTTCCAACTTCTACTCAGGGATGAGAGCTCTAAGAGGTGTTAAGGGATTAGGCTGAAAATGTAGGTCACCCCCTAGCCATCTGGGAACCAGGATGGTGAAAGAGGAAGAGAGAGGGGCAGAGATACATGCAGGGAAAAGGCGAGGGGAAGCAGAGGGTGTGTGAGGGCAGTTACAGAAGTGTCTCGGATGGATTGGTGGTGATTAGATTTCCGTGTCCCGAGGTGGCCCGGAAGGAAGGAGCAGAGATCCCCACTCTCCCTTCTGCTGCTCCTTCTTCTGAGCTGGGCAGCCTGTCCCGGGACTGGGTCAGCAAGAGTGGGAGAGGCTGAGGATTGGGTGGCCAAGTCCTGGACATTCACCAAGGGGACGGGTGCCTGTCTTTCTGATACGATAGCTGTGAGGGGCGTGGGGCCTCACAGTGGGAGTGAGGAAGGGGACAGAAATGTGAGGATTCCCGAGCACAGGAAACAGACCCAACTGGCTAGGTCAGAGTGGGTTCAGGACCGCTTGGACTCCCGCAAACACTGCCACGGTGCTGTCGAGCGTTGGAGGGTGAGGGCGCTGGGAGCTTCTCTGGGCCTCTCCTCCAGTCCCAGGCTCTCAGTCGCTGAGGGCTGAGGGTGGTGTTCACACGAGTGTGGCTGGCCAGGCCAAAGCCGCTTTCTGTACCGGGGGACTGAGCATCTGCAAGACGGACCATCAGTAAGGAGCTTTGTTGGGGAAGATGCCTCCTTTCCTTCCTTGAGAACAGGCATACTTGTCCTCTCCCCTCTTCTCATTCCCCGCAACCCCCCAGGCCAATGAGATATGCAAATGATCCCCTTACCTCATTGGCTAGAGGCCTGAGGACCACAGATGACCTCAGAGCGCTGGCCCTTTAAGAGTGTCCTGTGGGCTTGGTGCCCACAGCGCCTTGTTCTGAGCGCAGAGGCACCAGGCCCCACTCAATGGGGTCTCCAGTCTCAGGGGACGCTGTGCCTGCCTGGCTCTGACACTGAGCACATCGTCTCTACCATCCTCCTCGTGAGTATATTCAGGCCTACCTGCATGCCAGGCCTCTCACCTACAGCCTCCTCCTCTGTCACCTGCTGTCTGCTCTCTGTTGTCTATCTTCAAGAATCCTCACACTTCTGTCCCCTGCCCCACTCCCACTCTGACTGGCTTTATGTCCCTCACGGCTATCACGGCAGAAAGAGAAATAACCCTCCTCACTTAGCTCTTCATTCAGGCCTCTCTCAGTGTTTCGCCATCTCCTCCCTGCCAAGGATCGTTCCTTCAATCTGTGTCTTTGTTTCTACCACCCCTGTCCTCTCCAGGGTGAGGGGCTCAATAGATAGGGCAACAACCCTTCCCTGGGACAGGAAGAGCGAAAGACTCGTCCTTCCCCCCCACCTCTCTGGGCAGAGCCTGAGGGTCTGAGATGTCGTTAGAAAGAGGGCTACCTAGGCTTGAGGTGTCAAGATGGAGCCAAATGCCAAGCCCTGGGGATGAGCACTCCCTGCCTTGCCCCTTCAGGGGGCTGGCAATGGGCCGTTGGAACTGGGAGCTGGGCTAGAGCTTGGGAGTTCCAGGCTGGGAAGGATCTCTGAGTTTACCTAGCCTGAGGTTCCTCAGGTGAGTGCACACTCTGGGGTTGATAACAGGGAGGAGAGCTCCTTGGTGACATAAGTTTGGGACACTCTGGGTTGAGGCTGAACAGATGGTTTACTGAAGGACTTCTCAGATTAATATGCTGCTGTGCTTTGTGAATCTGCAGAATGTGGGGATGGGAGGGAGCATTTCTCAAAATTATCTGAGCATTGACTTCTTCTTGGGTATTTCTCAGACTTAGGGTTTCCCAGAACACTCCCTGGGAAATGGTAAAGTCTAACTGCCTTATTGAACAAAAAGGGAAACTGGGGTCAGAAAGGGGGAGGTGATCTGTCCAAGTTCACACAACATAGCAGGTTCTGGATAGAAGGAGGAAAACCAATTTTAGTTGGTTCCCTTTGGAGAGATTGGCTTGGGGAAAGAAGGTCACCACTCAGTCCTGATCTTTCTAGAACCGATTCTAGGACCTTTCTTTTGTCTTTGCAAAGTCTCATGCTCCTATAAAAGGGATTAATTGATTGATTAACCCATAGAACAGATGTGCACTGAGGACCTTCTGTGTTTAAGGCATCGATCTAGGTGTTCTGAGAGAGGTATAACAACTTGTTATCCTCATACATTAAAATTCACAGCATACATGCCTTCCCATTGTCCTAAAATAGACACATACTCTGTCACAGTTAATTAAGCAAAATTTTTTGATTGCTTGGAAATGAAATGATGTCTCTTGAGATGACAGAGCCTCTCAGTATGTCCCAGCACCAGAGTTGGGAGCACTGCCACGTTCCTCTTGTTTTTCACAGCTCCCAGAGGCACCAGTGGGGCCAGACGCTGTGCTGTCTATCCTCTTCCCCAGTCAGGCCTCTGAGCTGCTTGCCCCCAGTTAGGAGCCCCTGCCACCCGAAAAGTTGCTCCAGCCCAGAGGTGACTCTTTAGGGAACAGAGTTGCACCATCACCCGGGCTTTCCAGAACTCTGGCTCTGCAGGGCATCTGGGCTTTGGGAGAAGCAGGTTCTGGTGAAGGAGGCTGGCAGGCAGCCTCCAGGTGCTCCAAACCTCTCCTTTGTTTTTGCAGGTGCACCCCTCCCAATCCAGCCCCAGAATGGCACTGCCTCCCAGCCCACTGGCTATGGAGTATGTCAATGACTTTGACTTGATGAAGTTTGAGGTAAAGCGGGAACCCTCTGAGGGACGATCTGGCCCCCCAACAGCCTCACTGGGCTCCACACCCTACAGCTCAGTGCCTCCTTCACCCACCTTCAGTGAGCCAGGCATGGTGGGGGCTACCGAGGGCCCCCGGCCAGGCCTGGAGGAGCTGTACTGGCTGGCCACGCTGCAGCAGCAGCTGGGAGCTGGGGAGGCACTGGGCCTGAGTCCTGAGGAGGCTGTGGAGCTGCTGCAGGGTCAGGGTCCAGTCCCTACCGAGGGGCCCCACAGCTACTACCCAGGGAGCCCGGAGGAGACAGGAGCGCAGCATGCCCAGGTGAGTGATCACTGAGTTGGCCTGAGGGGAGGCAGGGTGAGGGGGGACAGCCCAAGAGAGGAAGGAGAATTCCAGGACAGGGTTATGGATTGGGGAAGAGACAGAGGGCAGGAGAAAAGAAGGGCCCTTGAAGGAAATCAGAGAAAACTACCTTCTGCTCCCTCCCCTTTTTCCAAATGGAGAGAAATGAGTAGTCAGAACCAAGAGGAAGAGGGAGAAGACCTGGTTAGAAGAGGACCAAAAGGGGAGAGTTGAGAATTAATGGGGAGCGGTTCTTTACGGGGAGGTAAATATACTCCGTCTGTGGAAACCAGGGAAAGAGTAGTGCGTGGAATGGAGTGGAGTTGAGACTGTGGGAACGGGAATGAGGTTGGCCTTTTCAAACATCGTGCTTCCCCAGGCCCCAGTCTTCTCAGGAAGGATTGGGACTCATCCTATTAATTATAGACACAGATGGGGGTGTTGAGGGCATTAGGATGTAATCCAAATCCTTTGAGGGTCACAGGGTTGCGGCCTTCAGGACAGGGGAGCGAGGTGCATTGGCGGGGCGGGGTCTGCCTGGGCGCGTGTCCACTCGACACCAAGAGAGCCTGGAGCCGGACGCTGAGGACCGCGCAGGGCTGACGCGGGTTTCCGACCGGCGACTGGCTCGCCTGACCGCGGGAGGCGGGGCCTGCAGCGCGGGGCGGACCCAAAGGGGCGCGCGCTCCCCGGGGAGGAGGGGCTTGTTGGGACCTGGGGCGGGGTCTGGACTGCGGGGTGGATTCGGTGGAAGGGCGAGCGTCAGGTAAGGCTGGGGCCGGGGGCGGAGCCTCCCAGAGGGCGGGGCAGCCCCTCAGGCGACCCGAGGGTGGAGCCGGGCGGGCTCCCGGCGCTGACCCGCTCTCCGCCCGCTCCCTCTGCAGCTGGCCGAGCGGTTTTCGGACGCGGCGCTGGTGTCGATGTCTGTGCGGGAGCTCAACCGGCAGCTGCGGGGATGCGGGCGCGACGAGGCGCTGCGGCTGAAGCAGAGGCGCCGCACGCTGAAGAACCGCGGTTACGCGCAGGCCTGTCGCTCCAAGCGGCTGCAGCAGCGGCGCGGGCTAGAGGCCGAGCGCGCCCGCCTGGCCGCCCAGCTGGACGCGCTGCGGGCCGAGGTGGCCCGCCTGGCCAGGGAGCGCGACCTCTACAAGGCTCGCTGTGACCGGCTGACCTCGAGCGGCCCCGGGGCCGGGGACCACGCCCACTTCTTCCTCTGAGCCGCTGGGGGCCGCCGAGGGGTGTCGTGGGGGGGATGGGGGGGCACCACGCAGGAGGCCACTGTACCGTTCACTAGATGGTTACTGAGCGCCTTCTGGTGCCAGACACTCCGTGGTATGACTACACAAAAATATTTCGAACTTCCTGGACCCTCAAGGCATGCTCCGAGGTTAGATGCTGGTCATTTTCTGGGAGGGAGGTCTTCTCTCCTCACGCAGGCAGCACACAGAACCCTCCACCTCTGTTCCACCCCACATGACCAGGACACCGAGATCTGGAGGAGCCAGTGCCGGGCACTGTGGGGGAGGGGGGGAAGGCGGGGAGGCGTGGATGATGGCTGGGTGACAGCGAATGGGAGGCGAGGGAGTGGTGTGACTCCCCCTCAGTTTAGATTTTAATTCAAGGTTTTCAACCTGTAGTGCATTAAGGCGGTAATTAGCAATGAAGCCGTCTTTTCATTCCGAGGCTTGGAAACTCCCCATTTTAGGACGACTGCATTTTCAAGATCTCAGTTACCAACAGCAAGACAGACTAGGAACTCTATCCAAGAGGCTTTCCTCCCACCCAACCCGGTGGCCTCCAGGGCCCAGAGCAGCAAAGGCCTGAGGAGCTCTGGGAGTGGTTGGTGTGGGCTGGGAGAGAACTCTGGGAAGGAGTCTGGGGACCTGGGTGCTAGTCCCAGCTCTGCCACGGGATACCTCTGTCACCTTGAGAAAACCACTTGCTCCCTGGGTTTTGGTTACCTCCTCTAATCCTGGGTTGGAGACTTCCGACACCTTTTCAGTTCTGGCATCTCCTTGGTGTGGGAGCCCCAAGAGTCTCCCCAAGAAGCCCCCAGGACAACCTTACCGAAGGGACTTCCTGTCCTGCTCCTGCTTCCTGATTGCAGCCTCTGCAGTGGATGAGCCCCCGCACTGGTCCTCTGCTGCTCCCTCCAGGCTGCCTTGGCCTCCAGACCTGCATAGGGTACCCTTACTACCTCCTGCCTTGCTGAGGGCTGGGGTGAGATTTTACCCAGTATGACAAGATGCTGAAAGAATGCAGTTTTTGTGAATTAAACTTGAAGTTCAGGCAGAACTTTATACTATTGGCTAAACGTTCTTGCCATTTAAGAAGTGTTCATTCTTTAGCCTTGCTCCCAGTGTGTGTGTGTGTGTGTGTGTGTGTGTGTGTGTGTGTGTGGTGAGTCTCAGTTCCGGAGGGCCAATGAAAATGGGGTGGAAGGGTGGGGATTGGGCCAGATGGAGCCTCCTCCTCCTCCCACCATTGCACAGAAGCCCAGAAGCATCAGTGATGGGGCCAGGCTTGCCTATGGCTATCCTGAGGTCCCAGAGTTGCCATGGTTACCCAGCCCTCTGGTTCATCTGCCTACAGAGAGTAGGCGGGGGCTCTGGGCAGAGCAGAGGCATTGAGCTAGGAGCAGCTACCTCACCAGCCACTGTCGTAGGTCCTCTAAGGGACATAATAAATAGGGAGAAGCAGTTGAGGGTGGGGAAGAGGCTCCCATATGTCTCTCTTCCTTTCTGCCCCCTCTATCCACCCCCTCCCCAGCTGTCTCTTCCCATCACAGTTCTTATTCCCTCCTCCCCCTCCTCTAGCCCAGCTCGTCCCTCTTCCACTCAGGAACCTGCAACGGGAGGCATCTCCTCCATCTCCCCCAGGATTTCTTTTTCTTCTCCTCTCCTTCTCCACCACTGGCCATTGGCCACCCTCTCTGGCTCTGGCTGAGTGACTCACAGCACATTTGGTCTCTCCTCCTTCATCTCCTTCATCATTGAGGGAGAGGCTGGGGCAGGGAGGGTCCCTCCAGGATCCTGTCTTTTCTTCCCTGGCTCTGGATATCACCTGTCTTCTCACCTGCTCTCCGGAGCTTCAATCCAGACCCAGCACTGCTCTTGCACACCTTACCTTAACTGGCTGAGGCCCTGCACAGCACACACACACGGGCAGAGATGCCATCCACAGGAACCTACCCCCATACACACAATCAGCCCACGTATACATACACCTGGGGCTCAAGATGAGGCTCATACAGAAGTTGCACACTAGTGATTTAGAGTGTGGGCACTTCAGTCAGATGGGTCTGGGCTCAATTCCAGGCTCACCAGTTCTTTGATGATGGGTGGATTTAAATGAAGCCTCACTTGATTTGAAGAAAAATGGGGAAAATGATGCCAACTACCTAGTGAGAGTGAATGCATTTAAAGCACGTAGCACCAAGTTTCACACATGGTGAACAATAATGTTCACTGCTGTTGTTAATGTTATTAGGGGCACACAGCCTGACTTTCTGAAACATTAAGGCCACACTCGTGGAGAGGCAGGGATGTGCAGTGCATGAACACGCAGGAAAACCAGGCTGCGCAGACCTCAGATGCCCCCTCTGTGTTCATAATCCACTCACAGACCCGCTGCCCTCCTTCAGTCCCCCCAACACCCCTGCTTGGCCCGCCCCACAGCTGTGTGGGGGCTGGAGTGCAGCTCCTGGGGGACTCAGCTGGGCTTCTCTAGAGACAGCTGTAAGAGGGCATCACCCTGCCCCTTTGACAGCCCCTCATCACCACCCCCCATCTCTGGTAATTAACCTCCATGGTGCTGGGCCCCCTGGGGTTGGGAGGTGAGGGTAGGGGCTCCTCAGATCCCACTGGCACACAGTTGGGGTGAAACTGCTGAGATACCAGGCTGCGTGGGAGCTCTGGCTCAGATCTGAAAGTTGCTGGTCCTCATTTCTTAATGGTGTGTGTGGATGGGTGGGCGTTATGGACCGTCCATCACATCTGAGGCATGATAGATAGAGGCTGAGGTGCTAGGAGTGGTTCCCTTTATTAACGACCAGAAAGTCAGGATCACTGAAGAAAGTCACAAGGCTGAGGGGTATGGGGCCTGGAGAGAAAGAGCAGGGCTCACCACACACTTCCAGGACCTAGGGGCCACAGCTGGTCCAAGAGGGAGAGGCACTGGTCACTCGAGTCACAAGGGTCAGGACAGGCACCTGGGACAGGGTGGGATAGTCATCAGCACCTTCCTCCACACCACCCCGAGCCCAGATGCGCTCCACCAAGCCCCACTTTGCACCCCTGTCCACCGCTTTGGGCCCCCGGGACTCACTGAGAGGCTGAGGGAGGGTTGGTCCGGTGGGAGGCAGTCACGGGCTAGGGCTGGGGGTCGTGGCCGGTGTGCAGGGCCTGGGAGACCCGGGGCTGATGCCCTGGCTGGCGTAGTACTCCACCACCTGCCTGGGCACCTCAGCCAGGACGCACTTGGCAAGCGCAGAAGGTGCGGCCTGGGCGTGGGGGCGGGGACGGGGTTAGCGGGTTAGCGGGCCGGAGAGTGGGGGGAGGGGTCAGGCAAGGGGGCGGGGCTTCGGGGTGGCCGGCTGGGCTCCAGCGTCCTCCGCAGGCCACCAACCCGGTGTGGGAGAGACGGGTCAGATTGGAGGGCCTGAGGAGCTGAGGAGTCCTTCGGCCGGGAGGGGGCGCCGGGCACTCACATCCTTGAAGTCCCGAAAGGGCACGAACTGGACGATGTCGCGGGCCGCGGGCACCCCTCGGGGGCAGCGCAAGGGACCGTCGTCGCCATCCAGCAGCCTCATGTCGGAGAAGTCGGCATTGCCCACACCCACGATGATGATGGACATGGGCAGGCGGGAGGCGCGCACGATGGCTGCGCGGGTCTCGGCCATGTCGCTCACCACGCCGTCCGTGAGCACCAGCAGCACGGAGTACTTCTGAGGGCAGGCAGCGGGGAGGAAGGGTAGGCTCTGTGTGCAAGGGCGTTGGCACCCGCCCCAAGCCCAGGCCCTGGCCCTGGCCCCCCCGCCCCCCCCCCCCCCGGGAGGACACCCCGTGGGGCAGCGCCTGGTTGCCTGCTTCCTCTCCTCACCGTGGCTTGGCCGGTGCTCTGCTCGCGCTGAGCTGGCCCGGCCACGCGGTTGATGATGGGGGCCACGTTGGTGGGGCCATAGAGCTGGATCTGGGGTAGGCACCGGCGGTAGGAGGCGATGACCCCCGAGATCTCTGTAGGCGAGGAGGTGAGGCCAGCAGAGATTAGCAGGGAGCCCTTTCTGACACCCTTAAAGCAAGGAGGTCCTTCCCTGTCTCAGTTCTGCCTGGCCCCCTAAATTCCTCAGTAAGCGGGCGAGTTGGATGGTCCAGGCTCTGGGAGAGGAGGCTGGGCAGATGCTGGGCCAGGGGCCCAGAGTCCCAGGTAGACAGGAGCTGAGTGGTGGGATGGGCAGGGGGCTGCGCCTGTGAGGATGCAGTCTGTGCCCCTGCATGGGGTGTACGGGCTGTGCAAGCTGTATGGGGGGAGGCGGGGCTGGCGAAAATCTCTTACCTTCACATTCAGGGTTTTCAGGGTCAAAGTTGATAGCAAAGTCATGGGACACCTGTGAGGGTAAGGTGAGAGCAGCGAGATGTCTTTCCTCCTACTCTCCCACCAAATCCTCCCTTCCTCTTAAACCCAGCCTACCTCAAAGTTGGGGGGGATTCGAGCGCCAAAGCCAAACGCTGGAAACCGCTTATCACTGAGGAGAAGAAAAGGCTGTGGGGCCCATCGGGCAAGGCCTCCCTACCCGTCTCCCTCCTCCCCAGCCTACCCTCCTCCCACCTGTCATAGTCCTGGCAGATGCCTCCCACTGCGCGCAGGGCCTGAAGGTAGTGGTTGGGCTGGCGGGGGCTGAGGCAGTGTAGGGACTGGCTGCTCCTTGGGTCCCCATTGGAGGCGGTGAAGTCGATGGCCACCTGGTGGAGGGGGGGACTCTTGTCACACTGCATCCAAGAGAGCTCACAGAGAGGCTAGCCCGGAGCTAGGGTCTGTAGGGAGGACTAAGGTATATCCAGTCAAGCCCCCAGGTAGCCCCATCATGGAGTGGGGTGAGGGGTACAAGATGACGATGCTAAGCATCCTGAGAGGCCCCCAGGAGAGGCAGGGGGGTTTGGGGCTCCTTCTGTTCACTGCGTGTTTGGCCCCTTCCTCTTGCCCGTGTCCCCTATACCCCTGGGCCTTTACCGTGAAGCTGATCTGGCAGCCGCCCATGATATAATCCAGGAAGGTGTGCACCTTCTCCACCTAGCAGGAGGGGAAGAGGTAAAGGAGCAGGATGGTCCTTTGAGGAGAGAGCTGGGTGGGGCTTCTGTGGGGGACATGGAGGGTAGTTTTTGAGGTTGAAGTTCCCGGTGGGATAGGGCAAGCCTTCTCAGTTCTCAGAAGAGGAGAAACTGGTCTTTGAAACAAGGACAGGGTTAAATCTGAGGGTCCGACGTGAGGCAGGCACTGGGATTTACCGTGCACTGGGCCAGCACTACGGTCCCCGAGCTCTTGTAGTTCTTCTTCTTGTCCCGGTACTTGGGGTTGATACAGTCCCACTGCATCTAGACCCCCCCACACCCCACAAGCCCAGAGTCACAGTTCCATCAGGTGACCCCTTGGCTCCCTTCCAGCAGAGCCTCCCAGACCAAGACCCCCAGGGCTCTGTCCTTAGACTGAACGCGGGTACTTTCCACCCTCTCCCCCATCACATATACTGGGCTCTTCGGCCCTCTCAGAATTCTCCCAGGGATCTTGGTGACACCTCCTGCCCAGGGTTTGCTGTTCCTTCCTGCATCTCCTGGAAGGTGCTGGTGAACTCGCCGATGAAGTCATGCTTCCCGCTCGAGTCATAGTCATACACCAGGAACTGAGAAGGCAAGGAGGGGAGGGGAGAGGGTCAGGGTTGCTTTGCCGTGGCTGCTGGGGGCAGGGCGAGGGATTGAGGGAGGTTGGGGCTTATAGTCCCGGGGGCCCCAGCAGGTGTCCTCAGCCTGCCCAAAGAGGCTACCTGCTGATCTTTATTCTTTGGCTCCATCTGGCAGGGACTTTGGCCTTGATAAAAGGTACACAAAGTGGGAACGTTGAGCTGTGACTGGGTCTTTACCCCACCGTGGGAAGGGCTTATCACATGAGGGAGACGGAAGGGTCTTGACACAGGGGCAGTGTCTCAGACAGAGGCCGGCTGCTCCGGTCGGCTGTCCTCGCTTGGCGGGGGGCTTCACCTTGAGGGGCCGGTGGCCGTCACAGCTGCAGAGGGAGTGCAGGGACAGGCGGAATGGCTCCCAGCTGGGGTTCAGGTTGTTCTTCACCACCTTGGAGAGGCACCAGAGAGCCGGTCACCTCCGAGCCACATCCCCTTACTCGGCTCTTCCTCCCTCCCCACGGCCCCAGTCACCCACCTCAGTCCTCCAGACGAGCTGGTCACTCTGGTCCCCATTGGTTTTATAGATCTCCATGAAAGGGTCCGACTTGCTGAACAGATCCTGGGGGTGCAGAAGAAAGGACCCGTGAGCCTGGTGAGGTCGGCCGGGGGAGGCGGCTAACACCGAGAAGGGAGCAGCACTGATTCGTCTTGCGTGGGGGGCCTAGGCTCTCTAATAAGGAAGACGGGGGGCTAGACTCTGGGGCTCCAACCTTGTTGTCCAGCTTGTGGGCTCTGAAGGTGAGCTGCACATAGTCATTGGTGCCAGATACCTCCTCGGCCACAATCTGCAAGGGGGATGCAAGTGGCAGGATTTCTCCCTACCACCCAAAGGGCCACCTTTTGCCCTTTCCCTTAGGTGGGGACCAGTCCTGGACATAATGTCACCATGGATGTCCATGCAGGGGGCACTGAATGCCCCACCTGAGGCGGGGGGGTACAGGTGACCTTGCCTACCGTGATGGTGGACTTGCCCGCAGTCTTCCCATTCTTCAGCAGCAATGGCTTAGTGACCTTGGTTTGTGACACGATCTGGAGATGGAAGTGGAGGGAGCCCCAGCTGTGACACCCCCCACCTGCCTTGGCCAGGTAACAAGGGATGGAGTAATAAGTGTCCTTCGAGTGCTCACAGGGGCTGTACTTGGGCTAGGGGTGGACTTAATTTCCACAGCAACATTAAGAGTAGGCACAGTTTAAATGAGGAAACTAAGACTCAGAGAGGTTAAGTATCTTGCCCAAGGCTGCACAGCAGGGAATGGGGGAGATGGGGTCCAAGGCCCAGACTGAACTCGCTCCAGAGTTGATTCTCTGTTATTTTGGCTTTCAGAGGCAGAAGCTGATTGGGGGCGGGGGGGGGGGGGGGGATGGGAATGCAAACCTGGCCCAAGGTGCATTCTGTAGAGCCGAGGAAGGTGTCATTGCTGGGGCCGGTGGCTCCGTCCTCAGCGTCAAACACGTGCAACTGCAGGGGCTGCTTCTCCTCAAAAAAGTACTCAAGGGCCAGCACCCGGGAGAAGACCGGGCTGGAACAGGAGCGTAGCACCTCGGTGCGCTCCACCTGCGGCAGGAGGGGCAAGGGCCCTCTGGGAACCCAGGCTTCTTTTCCCTGCCCGGGACCACCCTGCTCATGCTAGCTTTCCTCGGGCTCTCCCATCCCCTGTGACTAGCCCTTCCCTTGCTAGGTTCGACCCTGAGCTCAGGGTGCTGCCAGCCCCCTGAACCATCATCAGTCCTTTGGGGCTCCCATGAGGCCTTTGGGAGCTGTGCCACTTCCTCTGGGCCCATCTCAGGACCCTCTGGGACTCTGCGGACTTTGGAAGCTGTAAAACGGTTTGTGTTTGTAATGATGGCACACCTGTCTCCAGGGTTACCCCCACAGCCTAGGAGAGGCCCCTCAGGGTCCTCACATTCCCCTAGGAGGCTTTCCTTGCCCCTTCCCAGCCCCCCTCCTTCCCAGGCCAGGAGGTTAGTTAAGATAAGACCCGAGCCCGTTCTCACCTCCACCCACTGCTCATCAGAGTAGAGCTTGAGCAGCACGCAGGGGTGGGGCTTGGTGAGTGTGTCTCTGTCCAAGAGGCCATGGCAGGACACCCGCAGCTCCACCCGTGAGGCCCCCAGTGTCATGGCTGGGGGCTCAGGCACCCATCCCATCTCAGGGTCCGACATGTCACTGTGGGGACAGAGCAGATGGCCTGGACGCTGGAAAGGGAACATCTGCTAGGGGAGGGGTCTGTCTTCTGGGAACCTGGGCCCCACTCCCACCTTGTCCCGCTTCCCGAGGCCCTAGGAGCTCATGGATCTCCTGCTTTCCCCCTACTCACCCCCACGCCTGCCCTCAGCTTGGCTTCCCTGGAGCTCTGAACAGGGAGAGCAGAGGACCTGAGCCTCCCACCCTTGCACAGCCCTGTGCCTCTGTCACCCCTGCTGGCCTACTCTGCGTGGATGGGGCTGGAGAGGGCTGGGGGTGTGTGGGGGGTTCCTAGCAGTCTTGGCTCCTAGGGCATTGATTGATTCAGGCTTTCTGCTATCTCAGCACCTTCTGCTATTTCCCGACTGATGTCTGAGCCAGCACTGCTCTCAGTCTTGGCACGAGGGAGCTGAACTGGGGCAAGGGGGTGGGGAAATGGGTGGAGGAGCCCCTGGAAGCCTGAAAGGGATGAGCCTCAGGAACGGAGTCTGCAGTGGGCAGGAGGAGGCAGGTCGTAAGATGCCCGGCGGGGCTGTCCCTCTCCGCCTCCCCCCACTCACCTTCTGGGTGGCTTATGGCAAGGGAGGGGTGCTGGGCTTGGGCTGGTAGAGACAGAGCCCTGTCCCTGCTGAGAGCCCCTCCAGGTTCCTGGCAGGGGCTCCCACTATGACAACTCTCGCTTCCTTCCCCACCTCCCCTGTTCTCACACTTCTTGGCAGCACTGGCACTGTCTCTTAGCGACAGGATTTTTGGGGAGCCACAGCCCCCTCCATGCTGCCCGTGGGATGCACGCATGCCACCCTCCCCCAGCAGTGGTACCAAGCCTCGGGCAGCAGCAGGCAGGGGTATGCTGGCCCGAATTCGCGGCCGGTCAGTCCATCTATCTGTGTCTGTCCACATCGCTGGGTGAGGCTGTCTGCTCCCGTGTCGTGCGTCCCCCAAGCGAGTGTGCGTTGGTGTGTCTGAATGCCCCCGCCCTGTGTGTCTGTCCCCTAGCCGTGTGCCTGTATCCAGGAGGGTGTGCCCGTTCCCATACCTCCCTCAGAACTGGGACCCTTCTCTGGCTGGGTACCCCCCTCCCCATAGCGCGTACCTTTCTGGATGTGTGAGGGAGGGTCTGGGTGGGTGGGTGGGGGTCTCTGCCTTCCAGCCACAAGTCTCCCAGTTCTCGCAGGGTCCCTGAGATGGGCAGGGGCATGGGGTGGTGAGGGGATCGGGCAGGACGGGAGACCTCTCTGGGGGCCGGGGGAGACGTTGTTATGGAGACGGGGCCAGGCTGGGCCAGGCTGGGGCTGAGCTGGAGGAAGGGGAGGCTCACCTGGGCTCTAGTCGGGGGCTCCTCTCTCCGGCTCTCTGGCCCTGGCCCTGACTCCCTTGCTGCTCCAGCCGCTGGCGCCGGCTCCGGCTCCGGCTCTGCTGCTATTTATGGGGCCTGGATGGGGAGGGGTGGGGGGGCCGCAGCACCAGCTCCCCCCGCACAGACCGGTTGGGAGGGAGGAGAGGGGAGGGGCAGGGCCACTGCCTGGGAGGGAGCCACAGAACCGGGCGAGGAGGGCGGGCCGGGGGCGGCTCAGAGGCAGGACCCCCACAGACACAGTGACACACATCTTCCCCTTCACACCACACCCACAGCTGTGCACACACACACACACACACGGATTCACGCGGGGAGATGATGGAGACACAGGCACCCACGACTCATGGGCTCACACGTATCCTGACACGCACAGGCGCCAGCACATAAACTCACTGTGACACCACGACAGTTACAGCCCCGCGGATACACATAAGGAAACACACCCAGCCTCATAGCACTCTCCACAGCACGCTTGTCGAGGATATTCGCAGTAACACATAAAGGAACACGGGGCTATACTTGTCACACACACATACACCCATTCACACCAACCCAAACACAACAGAATGGAGATCTTCACGTGCTCCTTCAAAACCATCCCGTACCACGCGACATCTCATAGCTTGGAGAATGAGGTCCGGTTCCCTAGCTGCTTTTCAACAGGGACACACAAAGAAACGGACGCCAATTGCTTAAGGGCGTATCGTCTCCCATCCCGGAGCAGGGGCTGCCAGGAGGGAGATGTGCTGAAGGGGGCTGATTCCAGAGGCATCTTCCCAGTGCCCGCAACTCACCCCACACCCCCCCTGAGATTCAACGCGTGTGGTCACATCCTTGTGGGAGGGGCCATGTCACACACAGATCTTGAGGTAACAAGATGTTAGCCCTTCCCTCGTGAGACCGGGGAAAGTGAGCGATTGCCTGGGTCGCTGCATGCCACACGTGAAGACATTTGGGTCCATGGTGACCTGGGATGAGTCCACGAGAGGGTTCCCTGGAACATCTTTACCCTCCAGCCTCTAAGCTACTTGCATATTAAGCTAGCAGCCATTTGTTGAACATCCCCTGGGAGTTGGGGGCTGGGGCTGCTCAGGTGATTGAGAGGGCTAGAGAACAGACAGACCCACAGACAGAAAGATGATAAGCTAACACACAAATGCAATGAAGTGTGATGGGTGCAAAATTACGGACTGGTTCAGGAAGCAACGGGTCACAGAGAGGGAGGGTTCAATATAGATCAGTCAGGGGAAGGCATCAGGAAGGGCTTCACAGAGGAAGAGGCCCCTGAATGGAGCCTCGAATGCCGAGGTGGGATGTGTTAGTACACCAATGGGAAGCAATTAGTTTGATCATCTCTCAAAGGTGACACTTCTGTTCACCTTCAGGCCACCCTACTGTTGAGGTTTCTGACTATTGATGGTACCCCTAAGACAACACAGCACCATTTAATTCCACCCTTCGTGAGCCTGCCTGTGTGTAAGCTTGCACAAACACCACACAGCACACTGCTCCCCCGTATTCTCCTGGTACACCGGGGTCTTCCGACCCCACCGCACTCCCCAGAGCTGGACACACACTGGTACTGATTTCAGTCATTTTGGTCTCTGTTCCAGCCAGCTCAGCCCAGATTCTGCACATGACCCCCTGCCCCCCACTTAGGGGACACTTTTCAGTACCCTCCTATTTAGCACCTGTCAGGTCCATCTCTCTCCTGTCAGAGTCCCATTCCTATCCCTGTGGGGGATTCTTTACTTTTCCCCACTGTGGCCAAGCACTGAGCATTAAAGGGGAGCAGATGGTGGGGGGTGGCGGCAGTGAATGGGGAAGACAGCAGAGATGAGGCAGGCAGTGATTTTGTTTTTTTATTCTATACAAGGAGGGAGAGAGTCCCTGGGGATAGAGGGACAGATCCGCCCTTCCAGGAGAGGAGACGGCCCTGCCCCAAGCTCTGCCTCCCTCTCTCCAGGTCGCTCCCTCCCTTCCTGTCCCCCACCTGCTGTCCCCACACCTCATTCTGCCATCCTGCCCCTGTGGGATGGGCTGGCAGAGGGCCTGGAGGTGTGGGGGGGTGGGTGGGGGTCTGAGTCCTTGTGAGGCACATGTTGAGAGGAGGGCTGGGCAGGGTGCTGCAGTGGCTGTCAGTCTGTTCCTGGCTCACTGGTTCCTGCTGGGGACAAATCCAGGGAGTCCTGTTTCCTGGGCAGGGAGAGCCAGCCTCTCGGTGTGGGGTATGCCATGTCAGGCAGAGGGGGACCGCCCTTTTGCCCACCCCACTGGCACCTGTGGGGTCAGGGGGCTGTCTTCTGTCAGGCTCCAGCTTGTCGCAGGACTGTGCCCGCCGTGTCCTCTTGGGCTTCAGGGGGGCAGTCCGGCGGCCTGGATCTGGGGGCCCTGAAATGACAGTCAAGGCAGGCCTGGTACATGAGTAGGGCTCATCGGCCGGGCACCTATCCAGGCTGTGACTCATTCCAAGCCCGGGAGGGGGTCCTGATATGGGCAGCAGGGTCCCAGAGGCACCCCGATCCCCCCTCTAGCCAGGGGGCAGACCTTGGACCTCGGGCTCCTCCTGGTCCTGCTGTGAGCCCAGCCTCAGCCGGGCTTTGTTCATTCCTGGGGCTGCACCCCCAGCCTCAGCCTCCTCCCTGCTCCCTGGCTCCTGGGGGGGGCGGCGGCCCCTGGGCACAGCCATGGGCTTGGGGGGCCGTGGAGCTAAAGGGGGGTCCTGCAGCTGGCAGAAGAAGAAAAATGCTGGGTCAGTTAGTCTTTTCACCTCGTCCCAAGGCCTCTCCCGTCCTCCTTGCCGGCCCTCACCTTGGCATTCCTAGTGGGAACGGTCCTCTCTGGGAATAGGGCCCCCTCCTTGTCCTCCTCCCCGTCCTGAGAGGCTGGGCTGGGGCTCTGGCAGCTGTGGTTGGGGGCACTCTCCTCAGCTGGGGGATGGGAAGAGAGGAGAAGCTGCAGGAAAAGGCATTCCGGAGGCCAGGACTTTTCCCCTCCAAGTCCATTTGCTCCTGTGTCTCTGCCCTGCACGGCCCCTGCTCTCGTGTTTCCATAGGCCTTGGTCTCCAGGATTGTCCTGAGCCCATCAGCTTTTGTGGGGAGGGGGGCGCTCTGGCCTGGCTGTTCCTCTTGAAGAGCAGGGCCTGAGCCTGTTCCTGCTGGGCAGAGCCAGGGCCCCGGGACTGCTGGGCCCGCAGGCATGGCTGCCCAGCCAGGCCTGCAGCGCCCTGGGGCTCTGCCAAGGCTGCAAGCTGGCATTCCCAGGACTCTGTCTGCCAGTCTGATTTAGATGGCGAGAGCCTTGGGGAGAGATGCCCTGGCACCCTCCCCCCCCCGCCCCCCCCACCCCGGCATCTCTGTGGCTTTATGCAATCTGAGCCTGAGGGTGTGCCACCTGGAAGGTGTTGTCTGTGTGTGTATCTGTGAGGTGTGAGTAAAAGGGGGCCTGGAGGGTGCTGGTGGTAGGGGTGTGCACAGTGGAGCACCTGACTCTTGTGGTTTCCTAAATGAGGGGTGGAGCCTCGCTTGAGGTGTTTTAACGGGTGTGTGTGGGGGATGGGATAATCGGCCCAGATGGCCTCGGTGCTGGGACGGCCTTGGAGGACGGGCCGGGAGCACAGCCTCTGCACCACGCCCTTCTGCCCCAGCCTTGGGATGGCAGTGGGGACGGGGAGCAAGTGTCTACCTCTGTCGGGAGGTTTGTCCGCGTCAGTGATGTTGGAGGGTCATATTCGAGGCCTGTGGGCAATTAAGTTGATGCCGAGCTGACCGGCTTTCCTTCAGAGGCTCCTTAAGTGAAAGGTGCTCCAGCAGAAAGCAAGCATCCTATCACAGTTTATTTACCCCTTCAGAGTCCTGAAGCCAGCAGGTAAATGACTCGCTTAAGGGCAACACTGGCGGTGGCTGAGCGGGGACTGACACGCACGGTTTCTGACCCTTCCTTGTGGCACGTTTCTGAGTGGACTGAGGATGGCTTGGCCAGCTACTTTTGGAGGAGACTGTCATGTCTGAGGTGGGTCTGGCACGGCTGGTACTTGCCTACCGTCTTACCCAGGTGAGGTGCAGAGAGAGAGGCTTTCTTTATAGGGGTGCCGCTCTGCTGGTGGTGGCCAGAGGCGGTGCCTGCCCTACAGAATTCCCTGGAACCATCCACAAAGTGTTGTTCCTATCTCCTAACCCTGGCTGGCAAAGCCACTGTTGTTCTGTGGGACCTCGCTTTGGATCGGCTTGTTGGTTTCTTTTGGATGTAGCTTTGTAAATATCCGCAAACCTCTTCACTCTGGTGACTTCCTCACTGCCCCACCTTGGTTGTGAATTTCCCCAACACAGGGGCTGTGGCTTCTGGTCCTTTGGACACACCCCGGGCCTTCAGTGCGGCTGCCCGGGAAGAGGCGATCCATACCTATGTGCCACGTGGCCTCGGCTCGGCGCATGGCGCTGAAGCTTGGCTTGCTGCTTTGCGGTGGTGGGGGGGGCTTCCAGGCTCCAGGCCCTGGAGTTCGGGGAGGGGAGGGGAAAGGGGGCAGGGGAAAGGCACATCAGAGGGGCCCCTGAGAGAGGGGTCAAGGAGAGGAAGTGAGGGCGACCATTCTCACCTGCGTCGTCTGAAGAGCGCCGTTTCTGCCAAGCCTGGATGCTGCCCTCCAGGTCTGTGCCTGTGCCCTGAAAGGACATCTGAGTCAGGTCACAAGAAAAATGTCCTCCGCACGGGGCTGCAGTTATTCTGCTCTGGCATCTCACGCCATTCTCCTGGCATTGGTCCCTAGACTCTTGGACCTTTTCCCCCCGCAGTGGCACCCCTACCCCCTGAGGGGCGTAAGAAATGGTTTACACGAAGGAGCGTACTGTTATTTTAATAGTTCCGTGTTTATTTTCTGTGTGGTAGAAAAAAAACATGACTAGTACAATAAGCCCACGATTTGAAAAAAATGATCACGTTTAGGACCAGACTAAGTTAAAAAGGTGAGTTGATTGAAAGAAGACTATGTAAATATAATAATACAGGTGGTATGTGGAGAAAGTAAAAATCAGTCTTAAAGGTGGTAATCAAGTCACCGAAGTTTCAGAGAGGGAGCTCTAGAGGTAAGTATGTTTGCACCTGCCCGCTTGGCAAGGAGGTAGAGGCTCCCGGTGGTTAGGTGACCCGCCCAGGTTTTCGTGGCCGGCAAGCGTGTGGAATGAGCAGACCTGCAGCTAACACCTTCTAACACCACAGAATCACTCCCCTGGCCCAGCAGGGACGGGGCCGGGAAGGGAAGGCAGACAAGGATCCGTAACAACGGTTGGGTGCCTGAGCTCCCCTCACCTCTCGTTTCCCGTCGAAGCTCCAACCCTTGGCTCTTCCCAACCCAGGAAGGGCAACACCATGGACCCTTGGCTGCTGTGCCGTCCCAGGGGCCAGGCCCCCCTCCCCTGGCTCCGCCCCCTCAGTGCCCTGGAACAAGGCCTCGGGTTTACAAGCAGCTCCTGATGGAGAAGGGGCTCTGTGGGCAGCAAGGGAGTAGGGGAGGGCCCCTGCCCCCCCCCCCCAGCCCTGGGGCTGCCCTGCCCCACCCCTCTGACTCTTTTCTGACCCTCCAGCCCTCCTCTGAGGAGTCCTTCCTTTCCCTCCTCTGCATGCAGCACTCCAGCATGCACTGGGTCACCAGGCCTAGACTGCTCAAGAAGTGGGGGCCATTGGGATGACCAAAGTTCCCCAGAACCCCGAGTCCTAGCATTGTCCCATTAACTGCCCGGGGTAGGGCAAATGGGTGGGCTATGTGCAGAGCAGCAACCAGGGAGGGTGCAACACCTCACCTCACTTACCATCTTCCTGCGGAAGGAAGGCCCCCGGCTTCCCCCAAATCCAGGGAGGGGGCCGCTCTCCTCCTCTGGGCTCCAACAGGGGGAGGAGTTATTGCCGAGACTCGGGGGGTCTGGGCTGGGGGGGCTCTCCTGAGTTGGGGGTGGGGGCGGGGGCGGAGGGAGGAGGAGCCCAGTGGTGGGGGACCCTGGCCCCCGGTCCCCCTTGAAGCTCCGGGGCCGGCGAAAGTGAAACAGGCCTCTGCGCCTCTTCTTCTGGAGTGGGGGCAGCGGCGGCTCCGAGAGGCCTGGCCGCAGGGTCCGCAGGGTCCGGGGGTAGCTGGGCAGGGTCGGGGTGAGTTAGTGAGAAAGCCGTGGGCAGATGCAAATGCCAGATGTGGAGGTCGCTCAGGCTCTTAGTGTAGTCCTGGGTCTAATAAACCTCCCACTCTCCGCTCTCACCCAGCCCCTCCTGCTGCCCCATAAACCTTTCCATTTCCTTCTCAGGGGAGGTGGCGTCCTCACCTTCCTGTCATAATCCTCCAGCAGCCTCCTTCCCCCCATCTCCTCAGCAACTCCTTCCTCCCAGGCACCCCCATCCCCCCATCCTTCTCTCAGCTTCTCCAGGTGACTCAGTTTCCTCTGGACAGATGCTGGGGAGTCTGCAGGACTGTGACAGAGAATATACCCTCCAGGCCTCTTTCCACTAACTGTCATCCCATCCCAGGGCCTGCTGCCACCCCATCCACCCACCCCTGTCCCCACCATCCCATGGTTCACCATCCCCACCATCCCAGGGTGGTTCACCCTGACCCCAACCTTTCCAGCTGTCCTGAGGAGAGCCAGAGAACAGAGTTAAGGGCTGGGTGGGGAAGGATGAGAATGTGGGGAAACACTCCAGAGAGACCGGCTTTGGGACCCTGCCACTGGACAGCCTCCATGATTGCTGGGAGGACACAGGAGCCCTTCAGGGCCTCTAGGCCTGCAGAAAATGGAACTGTGTCTAGGTGCCACACCTGGAGCTTTCATCCATGACCCTTCGGCTGAAAAAGTCCTCCAGCCCCTCATCCAGGCGTGTGGCCATCCCATTCTCCTGACGAGTCCCAGTCACTGGCACCTGCTGGGAGGAACGTCCTGGAGGGTATCTCATCTGGATCAGGAAGTCCTCCCCACTGTCCCCATCCACTCAAGGCCTTCCCCTTTGGACTTGGCTTTGCCTCTTTTTGGCCCCATGGAAATTGAGACTTCAATCCCCCTGGGCATTTCCTAAGCTTGGTGGCTCTTGGCTCTATCCCTCACCCAAATGGGAACTGCCGCTGTCTGGCAGACAGAGATTTCCTACCTGGGAAAACTGGATAATCCCATCCTTTTTTCGGTGGCCTGCCCGGGCCCCTGCCTGATCCCCCAAGGCTGATGTCTCCGGCATTGGGGTCCTAAAGCTAGAACCTCTGGGCTGTGGCATGCTAAGTGAAGTTGGTCCTCTTGTGAGGACTTAGGGACTCACATTGGGCCGACCAGGTCCTGGAGGGGTGGTCCGGGGTGGCCGGGGCCTGCCTTGTGTTTGATGCCTTAATTTATAGCCGTGAGTGGGAAGCTCGGATAGACCCTCCCAGGAGCCACTGCCGGTGGGCTGGCTGCTCCCGAGCCCTGAGAACCAGCCGGGGGGGATCCCCAGGCTCCCCAGCTGGCTTTCCATGTCCTGAGGGCTCCCACCTGTGGGCACAGCAGTGTTAGAGGGACCAGCAGGAGGCACAGGGAGAAAGCAGGTGGGAGAGACAGAATTAAAAGGAAAGGGACCAGGGCCTGGGGAGGGTGAGGGAAGCTGGAGGGCATCAGAATTGAGGCTGGGGACTCACTAATGAAGGCGGACACTGGCCGGATCTTGCGGCAGCGTTTCTGCTTTCTGATGGCCATGGTGTCCTGCAGAAATGGAGATGAAGGGTGGGCGGAGCTGCAAGTCCCTGGAGCCTCACCGGAATCCTCCTATCCTTCACAAACCCGTCTCTTTAGAGCCCCCTCCTGCCTCCCTACCCTTGTGTGGCTGAGGCATTGGGATGAGGGAAGAGGCGAGGCTGCACTGGGGTGGGGGATGAGACCAGGCCCAGGGACAGGGGACAGTGCAGTCCAGAGACATGGAAGGGGACAGTGTTTTGGAGGTTCCTAGTTTAAAGTGGGGAGGAGGGGAGGCACTCACAATGTTGGTCCCGAGTTCATCATCTGTGGTCTCCTCATGGTCATGGTTCCGGCCTCGGCCCCGGGAGGACATATCCTGCCCTTGGCCTGGCCCTGACGGAGGATCTGATAGCGTCTTTAGCTGGGCCAGGTGCCGGGCCTGGGGAAGGACAAATGTGAACAGGTTCCCAGGGAAGCCACCCACTATCCAGGGCTTTGGGAGATTGTTGCTTGGGAGAGATGGGATGATGCGGGGTAGGGGGTGTGCCTGAGCCTGGCTGGGGTTCAGAAGCCTTACCAGGCTCTTATGGGAGTGGTAGAGCTCCTGCAGGATCTCATCCACTATGGAGTTGGTCAAGTAGGTGACGACTGAGAGCTTCACTTCACTGTGGGCACAGATGGGACTGCTCAGCCCCCCGCCTCCCTGGCCCCCAAGCCTCAGCCCTGCCCTTCCCCAGATGCCTAAGGGATTGGGCAGCTGGCCTGGCCATCCACAGAGGCACCTTAGTCTCCCTTATGTCTCCATAAAGGCATGCCCCATCCCACCCACTGACCCCCAGCATAAGTGTGTGTGGATCGGGAGAGTGAGCCAAGAGGAATTGAGGAGAAGGAGGAGCAAGGGGGCTCCAGGCCAGGCTCCTGGAGTTCCAGTAGAACAGAGCTGGGTAAATTGGGGTGCTGAGTGAACCCTGCTGGTCTCTGCTGTAAGCCCAGAAACTGGCTCTTCTTGAGCTTGGCCATTTTATGGATATGTGTGATCATTTTCCTTTGCTTTGGTGAGTGGTGGCACCCAGAATGAGAGCTCTGGCGGGGGGGGGGGGCAACAAGAACTGGGGGGGGACCAGAGTGTAGTCCATGCACCCCTACTCATCAATTTTGTCCATGCTTCCCAGGAGGCCATGCTTTGTTTCTGGGAGGCGATTCTTGCTGTGCGCATGACTGTGTGTGTGTGTTTACATCTGTGTGCACTGCCAGGCTCCTAAACCCAGTCTCAGCACTTCCATTTCTAGGGCAAGGACCAGTCAGACCCTAAATAGCAAGGTTGCAGTTAGTTAAAGATTTATCCCTTGTAATGGAGATTGTGTCATTCATTATTCATTGCTGATAGCTGGGCCCCAAGTCCCTGAGTGCTCTGGGCCAAATCCAGCCCCCATCCCTGTGCCAACCCCCTCCGCCTCTCACTCCAGCTTGTTCTGAATGTCCTGTCCTGCCTGCTCCAGCAGCGCCCCTCGGATGAAGTTCCGGGGCACCGTGACGCGCTCAGCCACATTGCTCAGCATCTTGTTGTGCCCCTCAGCCACTCGCATGGCCACGGGACATAACTCCTGTGTTAGGCTGACCATCGACTCCAGGATCACCTGGTGTGGGGGGAAGAGGGGCCAGAGCCCCAGAGGGGCACAGGGTCAGGGCTGGCGCCACACTGGAAGAGACTCTGGTCTATTCCAGCCCCCTCTGGTGAGACTGAGGGGTCCACGAACGTTCCAGGGCTGGTTGCCAGGCAGAACCTGGGACACTCAGGCTTCCCTACATTTTGGTCAGTGTCCCTTCCACCCTACCTTATGGACAGGGGAAAGTCAGTCCTAGGATCGGAGTCCAGAGGGTAGAGGTCAGAGTTGGGGGCCAAGGGGAAGCTAGCAGGAAAAAATCCAAGCCCTGTTTTCTAGCAATGCCTGACACCCCGGGAGGGCGGGCGGCCTCAGCTCTGCATTTCCTTCTTGTCCCCAGTAATTTCCCTGTGCTGACCTCAGCCCTCGGCTTTGAGCCTTGGTCAACAGCGGGCTTCCTCCCTCAGGACTTGCCTGCAGCTCCTTGTCCACAGCCTTGGACACCTCACTGGCAACCGACTCCAACCTCTGCCGCACAGGCCCATCGTTGGCCAGCACGTGGCCCAGCTCGTAGAGGCTGGGGAACAGCTGCGGAAGGAAGGGGTTACCAGGAGAGACTCAGAACTGGGCCGGACCGCGTCCCCGGGGGCCCTGGGCTGGGAGGGCAGATGCATGGGTCAGGGCCCGGATACTCCTGGGGTAGTGTGGTTGGCCTTCCTGGGCTCTCGGTCTGCGGCGGTGGCGGCGGGGGGAGGGGGGGTTGCTGCGGAGGGCTCTCACCGCCCGTGAGTTTTTGGCGTCCTTGATGAGGTCCCGAGCATAAAGCAGCTCATCCTGCACAGGCTCCAGGGGGCACAGCCGCAGGGCCCGAACCTCCTCCTGCACTCGGCCACACAACCGCTGCAGCATCTGGAGCAGAGCCAGAAGTGTCAGGGGGGCCCTTGCACCCTCATCTTCCCAGGTGGGACCCCAGGCACCCCATTTCTGGGTCCCCTGGGGCAGTGCCCCTGAGGCTGGCACTGACGGGGTGGTGGTGGTGTCTCTGGATGGCCTGTTCTTTCTTCTTCTTGGGAGGCTCCGGAATGTCCAGGGGAGCGCCCGCAGTCCTGCACGCTCCTTGTCTGGGGCCCCCCACGTGTTCTCGCCAGGTCGAGGCCAGACCCTGAACGTCCCGTCTGTTGCCCTCCCCACGCCCAGTCAGGGGATGGCCGCCACAGAACGCCTCCTTCATGCCCTGCCCCTGTGCGTGTGCATGCTCCATCACGTGGCGCCCGAGCCCCGCGTGCCCCACGCATGCCCCGTGTGTCCCCGAGGGAAACGTTTACTTGCTCGGCGCTGCTGGTCACCAGGCCCTGCTGCAGCCGGAAGGCCTGCTCCTGGGGGCACGTCTGGGAGTGGTTGTTCCTCACCAAGCACCACTGGATCTGGAGAAGCCGGGGTGGGAGGGGTCAGGGCCCGGGATGTGGGCGGGCCCCTGCCCCCTGCTGTTCTGCCCCGCCCCCCCGCGCTGAGGCCTCTACCTTCTGCCAGACATCCTCCGTGCGCTCAGGGGCGCTGCGGTAGGCTTGGGAGATGTCGCTCACGGGGAAGGACATGAAGCGGAGCGTGTGGTTGCTGCGAGGCACAGTGGTGCAGCTTTGGTGGGGGGAGAGGTGAGGAGGGGCCCTTGCTCCCCAGAACCCCCTTGCTGACCATTTCCCTCATCCTTGGCCTTTCTTAACATTTCTGTGCAAACAGGTTGAGCAAGCTGGGGTAGGGGCTGGTGTATCAGTCCTGGTCCAGGCCCAGGGAGGCTGGGGCTGGGGTCAGGACAGAGCCCTGGTCCGCTCACCTCTCCAGGGCCCTTGCAATGTCCAGAAAGCCCAGGGCAGATGTGTTGTTCCGATCCCATAGGATGGTTCTAAGGGAGAGAGTGCATGGCAGCTGGTGACCCCTCCCTCACACAGCCTGCTCTGGAGTCCTCCCTCCTTTCCTGGGTGATGGGCTGACTCCAGGATGGTTCTGGGCCTGAGGGTGCTCGGAAGCCAGGGTACAAAGCAACGGGGCAAGCAGGGAGGGCATGAGTGTGTGTGTATGTGTGTGTGTGGGGGGCGTGGACGGAGCTCCAGGTCAGGGGGCCTGGGTCAGAGCAATGAGGCAAGCAGGGAGGGGGCGTGGGGGCTGGGGACTGGGGCTCCAGGTGAGGCCGGCTGTGCGCCGCACCTGAGGGAGGAGTTGATCTGCAGGGCCTTGGACAGCATCTTGGCTCCGATGTCCTCCATGCCGTTGCCGCTCAGGTCCACCTTGGCCAGGCAGGTGTTGCTGCCCAGCGCATTAATGAGGATGCTGGTGCGCAGCTTCAGCCTCGAGTCCGCCACCGACAGTGACTGCAGGGACTATGTGGGCGAGAGCAGGATTGGGCCCGGTCCCTGCAGCCCCTGCCACCGTGGGTCCCTCCCCAGGCCCCGGCACTCACACAGTCCTCTTCTTGGATCAGTTGTACCAGCTTGTGGAGGATCTCCTCCAGGGTCCTGTGGGGAGTCAGGGCTCAGAGCAGGAGGGGAGGGGCTGGGGTCACACTACTGGAGGAGCAGGAGGTGACTTGAGCAGGGAGGGGCCAGAGGTAATGCAGTGAGCCAAAAGGGTACGTGGATGATGGAGTGAGGTATGGGGAGGGGGCCTCACTTGGCCTTGACATTGAAGTTCTTGCCCAGGAACAGGTGCTTGAGGGACTTGTTCTTTCCAAGTGCGGGCACCAGCGTCAGGAGGTCCGAGTCGAACCCTGGCCAACAGATGGGAGAGGTCTGGCCTTGAGGCCCGAGGCTCACTGGAGTATCTTGAGGGGTTCTCCCCCATGCTCCAGACCCTGACCCCACTGGTCCCCAAGAAGGGAAGTGCCCCTACTCACCATTGTCTGACAGATCCAGGCTGCCCACACAGGTGACAGCCCCCAGCTGCTCCTGCAAAGCCTGGGCTCCTGCTGAGCGGAGCTGCAGGGACACGGTGGGGGTGGGGTGGGGAAAGCAGGGGTAGGGGGAGAGGGCACCTTTAATGCTTAGAGATTAGAGTAGTCACACCAGGACTCAAGGCCATGCCAGGTCTCAGGTGTCAAATCAGGAGGCCCCTTCTCCACACCAGATCCTTTCCTAGGGCTCTCTCCCCTCCTTTTAGCCAGAAAGATCTCCAGGCTGTGGCTCTGGAGATAGCTCGCTCCTGCCCTCTGGTGGGAAAGTCTGGTATCTCCCACCCCAAAGCTTTTGGCTGGGCCCGGGGGGGTGCAGACTGGAGGCTGAAAATGACCTCTGAAGAGGGACACAGACTACAGACTAGAAGGGAAACTGGAGGTATGGTCAGGTCCGAGGGCCACAGAGGTGCAGCACAGAGGCAAGATGGAGCCGGGGTCTGATGAAGGTGAGAGAAATGAACAGTGGGGCTATGGGTGGGGGACTGGCAGTGGTGTTGGGGGAAGGAGGGCTCACCTCACAGCTGCTGAGGTCCAGGTGCAGATCACTGAGGTGACTGTTGAGGGAGAGGCCCTGGAGCAGCGCCCTGCGGGAGGAAGGTCAGCAGGCCCACCTCTACCTCTCACCCTCTTCTCTCATGCTTCCCTCTTGGACGCCCCCAACCCTGCACCCACCCGACCTGAAGGCCTCCAGGGGCAGCCTCGTGGCCGACAGGTTGACATGGCTCAGTGTGTAGGCGCTGCTGAAGAACTGCTTGAAGGCCGGCGGGGCCTCCCGGCCCTTCCTGCGGAGACTCCTGGGGTCAGCAAGGGAGGGGGATGCCCATGGCTCGTCCCATCCCTCCTTGCTCCCCTTGTGCTCCCACCTGTGGGAGCAGCTGTTGCGTGCCAGGTTGAGGTAGGTTAGGTGGGAGCAGCAGCCGTGGAGCAGGGCTCCCAGAAGCTGTGGGGAGAGACATGGTGGGTCTCACAGGGGCTGAGAGGGGCGTTGGGAGGGGCTGGCAAGGACCCGTCCCTCCCACCCCATCAAGGTCCTGGCTCATCAGCCTCGGCAGTCGGTCTGTGTGAGCCCCTCCCCGAATGCTCACTTGGCCCCTTGATGCCTCAGCTTCCCCCTCTGTGGAGAGGGGGTCTCCTTCCTGCCTGACCCCCAGGAGTGGGGGAGAGGCTCAGAGGTGGTGACTGTGTGAAGCCAGGGCCACCAGGGTCTCACAAGGTGCCTTGCTCAAGTGAGAGGGAGAATCCTGTCCTCCTGATGGGCTCAGCCCTACGCCAGGTGCCCGGCTGGGGAATGGAGGGAGGGCTGGCTTTTCGGCACAGCCGGCACAACCTTGGGCAGTGACCGGGATGGCATACCCCACAGGTGTGAGCTGTGCGCATTGCTTTAGAATTCAGCTGAACTTGGAGTCATCCCACTAGCTCTGTCCACTCAAGGCAGGGGCGGTGAGGCAGGGACCCACCCTGGCCTCCCTAAATCACCTCAGGCTGGCTCTCCCGTCACCGACCCCTCACCAAGTCAATGGCGCAGTCAGTCCCTGCCAGGTCCAGGTGCACCAGAGCATTGGGCTGGGCCAGGAAACTGTAGAGGGCCTGCGAACAAGGACAGAGGGGCTGCCAGGGAAGGGGTGATAGAGCCCCTCTGCCCCCAAGCTACAGGGCAGAGACTCCCAGGTCCTGAAGCCTGGGCATGCTTCTGTCGGGCTTGAGCTCTGTTCTGTGGACTCACATTGGCCTCGTCTGTGGCGAGCAGCCCAGGGTTCTTGCTCAGGTCCAGGTATTGAAGGGAGCTTGCAAAGGCCGGGTTGGCCCCGAAGGTCTGGCCCAGCGCCTGGAGCCCTGAGCACAGCGGGCACTGAGCTGGGTTGGCCCCCATCCCCACCTCTTCCCCTTCGACACAACTCTTCCCCACCCTGCGATGTGGCTCCTTTCCCTCCCTCGGATCCCTGGGATGCTGTGTGAGTGTGTTGGTACACCTCTGGGACTCAAGGCTCCAGAGGGTGCTAGAGGAGGGTCAGAGGTCAGGGGCCAGAGGTCAGGGGCCCCGGTGTAAGTACCTCGAGGGGAAATGGCAGTCTTGGCCAGGCACAGTTTGGTGAGGCCAGTGGGGAAGCAGAGGAGCTGCTGACTCAGACTGAGGAAGCCTGGGGAGCGGAGAGAGACATGGGCCCAGTGAGGGGCTAGCGGTGGGCGCGGCGGGGTGGGGGTGCAGAGTCAGGGTGGGGGCTTGAAGTGGGTACAGGCCTGGGGTCAAGGACAGCAGTATTGGGGCAAGGGCTGGCGTCAGGCCAGAGAGCCCCTGTTCAGCCCTGGGTTGGGTTCTGGGCGAGGACAGGGGTCTGTATTGTGGTGGGGGTATAGGATTCAGGGCTGGGGCTCACCCTTGTCCTCGATGGGGTTGTGGGACAGAGTGAGGGCATGCAGCACACAGCTCCCGTTCTCCCCAAACACCCCGGCCAGCTTCTGGACAAAGTCCCTTCAGGGAAGGGGAGGAAGGATTTGTTTGTCCCAGCCCCTGGGCTTCCCCTCTTCCTGCACCTGCCTGCCTGCATGGGGCTGCGGAGGTCAGAGTTCCCCACAGGTGGGGACCAGCTTGGGGCCTGCCTGGGAGCTTGTCATCACTCTGAAGGACCTGGGAAGTTGTGCCAAGACAAGGCTGAGCTTTGGGTCTTTGAGACTAGAGCAGCCCACCCTGCTGGGCAGTTGATGGAAGAAGGGGATGGGGCAGGGAGCATACTGTGAGAGGCCTTGGAGCTGGGGGGCCAGGAGGCTTAGCTCTGAGTCCCAGCGTGACCATAAACTTGCTTTGTGCCCTTTTTGGGTCTAAATCTCCTTTTCTATAAAGTGAGGGGCTGGAGGAGATAGCGTGGAGGCCCGTATCATGCTCTGAGGTTCTGGGACCCTAAGACTACATCAATGGGGCACCACTGCCCAGGGAGGAGGCTGGCCTCACGTCTTAAGCCCGGCGTTGTCCAGCACCAGCTCTTCGAGGCTCCCCGACTTGCTCAGTGTATGTAGCACCTGTTCTAGCACTTCAGAGCCCTAAGGACAGAGGGGGTTTTTCTGATCAGGAGCCAGAGAGGGCGCTACTCTCTGGCCCCTCCTCCCACCCCTCCTAGTCCCTACCAGCCGCAGATCCTTGCAGTAGAGTTTGGTGAACCACTGGTTGTAGGCCAGGGCTGCCACCATTAGGGCCAAGTCTCTGTGGGCAGATTCAAAGGGCAGGAAAGTGGTGAGCAGGTGGCTGGGGCAGGAAAGTGGTGAGCAGAAGACTCTAGGGATGGGGTGGTTGGCCTGGGAAAGTCTAGCCAGGTAGAAGGCAAGGGGGAGTGGAGTTGGGGAGATAGAGCTGGGCTGCAGGTAGGACTAGAAGAGGGAGCCTGGAAGGGCCAGGGTCGGGGCTGAGGCTGGAAGGGGGTGGGGACTAAGTCTTTGCTCCATCTGCTTACCGGCTTTCCAAGTGGCTGAAATCCAAAAGATTGAACTCGCGGTTATCCTCAGCATGATAGATGGTGTCCACATCCTTGGAGAGGGGGAACTGGATCACACCTGCTCCCCCCCTCCTCCCCTGCTCCCTCCCTCTGGGTCCCACCTGCCCACCTGCTGGATCCCTGCCCAACGTACCCATTGCACCTCCTCGCGGCAGTGCAGCCCATTGTAGTCACACAGAGCAGCATAGGTCTCGGAGAAGCCACCTGTGGGGCAGGACACAAGCTGGCTCCATGAGGAGTAAGGGCAAGGGGAATAGGCTTGGGGTTCAAGGAAAGGTCAAGGTCAATTTTATGTGGCCAGTGTCCCGGGTTCCTGCTACACCATGAACCTCTGAGGTCTGGGAGCTATGGACTCCTCATGGCAGGCAAAGCCCCAGGCGCAGAGGACTCTGGACAAGGGCAGAGTAGTTGAGGTTCCACTCGCATCAAGTCTGCCCCTGCTCACCGCAGACACTGTGAGTGGTAGATGTGGAAGTCTCGGAGTTGGGGGATGTGTCTCGGGGTCCTTCTGGAGTATCAGCATTTCCACGCCGGATTAGACATCTGGAAAATGAACAAATCCATCCCAGAGACGGGTGGGAAGAGGCTCTCAATTTTTTCCCTGTTATAGCTTCTGGGTCCCCGGGAAGAAGCAGGAGTGGGGACATAAGGGCTCTTCCCCTCAGTGTTCCAGGAGACCAGGGCCAGGGGAAGGAGGGAAGGAGGGAGAAGTCTCCTTGTTGTCTAACCCTTTCAGAGACTCCTCCTTTGCCACTCACCCAGGGCCAGGGCAGACCTTGGAGAGGGCAGAGCTCACATGTCGGGTCACCTGGTCTACGCTCTCAGCCGATGGCAGCCGCATGCTCACCACGCCACGCTCGGTCTCCACTAGGATCTGGAGGAAAGGGAGCACCAGGGCCTCAAATATCAACTCCTTCCTCCTGCTGGCCCAAGAGCAGGGCCCAAGTGGTGCCACTCACCTGGTTCTGACTGAGCGTGTTGAAGGCGCGGATTTCTAGGACATTGAAGGAGCTCTCCACCTGTGGGGTGGGGGGACACGGGGATGCCCATCTTGAGGTTAGGGCCTGGCTGCCTGATTCTGGAGGGAGTATGCCAGGTGCACCCCTGCTCCTCAGCCCGACTCACCTTGGCTGGGACTTTAAGGGGGAAGAAGTGGAGGCGCCAGGAGGTCAGGGCCTTCAGAGAGAGGAAGAGAACATCAGCAGCAAATGGTGGCTCCTGGGGCCTAGGCCTCCTGTCCTCCCTCAGTCCCCTCAGCCTGTGTGCAACCCCTGTCAGCAGTGGCCCTCTGCTCTCGGGTCCTCCCTCTCTCTCATGCCCCACCCCGGGCTCCTGGACATCCACCCAGGCCAGCCTGCCCGTTTCCCCAGGCTTCGTCTCCTCTGTGCTCCCACCATCCCCAGTCTTCCCTGCCTCCCAGTCTCCTTGTTCTCAGCAGCCCAGCTGCCCCTGATTATACCCCCTCTGCCTGCCCCCACCCCCCCAGCCCAAGCCCAGGGCCCTCACCAGAGCTCGATCCTCAAACTTCTTGGGCTTTGTCTCCAGCTTCACCCGATGTTGTTGGAGCACGGCCCCTTGGCTTAGGCACCTCCTGATGCTGTCTGTGGGTGGTTGGGGGACCTGCTCAGAGCTCCCCTTACCCTGGCCACCCCCACCTCCCCAGGGCTCTCCAGGAGTGGGGTCAGATGAGAGGAGAAATAAACAGGGAAAGAGAGCTTTCCTTCTTGGGTGGCTTTTCTCTTGCTATTAGAGAGGAGGGGTGGGGGGTGTGCAGAAAACTCTGGCTCCTGATGTTCCTGAGTCAGGGGACAGTTGCTGAGTGACACTGTCTGTGGGAGGGTGTGTCTTACACTTCTGAGGGTGTGAAGGATTTTTCCAACCCATGCACTCCAGCAGCCATTGACACATACATAGTGAGTCAGTGTGTGGGGGCGTGGGGGTGTCCCTTTGACTATATTCTGGGTGGTCTGGGTGTGAGCATCTGCCTTTTACTATGCATGTGTGCCTGCCTTCTGAGGACACCAGGGAGCCCGTGCGTGGCCTTGGCAGGGGTGGATAGGTGAATGAGTGTGCTGTGCTTGTAGTTGTGAAAGACAGCTCTGCTGCGGGGGTGGGGGGTGGTGGTGGTGGTGGTGGTGGTGGTGGTGGTGAGGAGTTAAGTGTTTAAACGAGCTCAATACCCATTTCCTAGCAAAACCATCCAGATATCCCAGTGTGTGTGTGTGTGTGTGTAGTGGGGGTGCAGTTTCTTTAAAGATGTGTGTAAACACACATCTGATGATTGTGTTTATGTGTGTGTGTGTAGGTATGGGAAACTGCCACGGTGCAGCATGCCTCTGAGTACCCTTGAGCGTCCTGGTTTCTGCGTGGGCTAGCCTGCGCTCCTCGGCCTGGGGCAGGGGGTGAGAGAGGGTTATGGTAGTGCTGGGGGGTCGGGCCTTGGTTTGGGCTGAGTCTGAGAACCACGTGAACAGGAGAGACCTTGAGGTGTGGGTGTGAGTAGGGAGAAGGGGCAGGCTAAGACGGGGCCTCCGGGAGGCGAGCTGCAGAGACCCTGCTCTTGGTTTTAGCTCCAGTCCGGGCCCTCTTCCCTGACTCCCTTCTTTGCCCCACTGGCCTGGGAGCTGCCGGGCTGCCAGAGGGGCTCCCAGGGCCAGTTCCGGGGCGGGGCCGGGAGGAGGGAGGGTGCTGAGCCAAGAGGCGGTCAGGACCAGGGGCAGCTCCCTTGGCCCGGCGGGGCGGGCGGGGCCCCGCCCGGCGGGGAAGCGGGGACTCTCCGGAGGAGAGACTGGACACCTCACCGAGGGATGGGCCAGGATCAGTGAGAGTCAGCCCCAGGGAGCGCCAGGGGACTGCACCTGTCACCGAAGATCGGGACGGGCGGCTCTGGGACTGGAAGGTCCTGACAGGGTGAGGCGAGGCGGGCAGTAGAGGATGCTCCGGGGACAGCGATGCCCCGAGCTAGGATGCAGGGGCAGGGGGCTGCCTTGGAGTCGGAATGCATGGGGCGCGGGGAGAGGGGGAGGCACCGCGGGGAGGAACGCACTGGGTCTGGGATGCTCCGGGACGGGGCGTCCTGGAGACCACCGCAGCCTCGTACCTTGCAGCTCGCGGGTGAGCTCCGCGCTGGGCTTGGCCATGGCGGCCGCTGCTGCTGCCGTTGCTGCAGAGGAGCCGCCGCCGCCGGGGAGCCGCGGCACATGCTAGACCTGGCTCCGGTAGGGCCCGCGCGCTGAGCGCTGCAGCAGCCGCCGAGCCCGCTCCTGTCAGGGGCGGCTGCGCGAGCGCCCCCCCCCCCCCCCCCCCCCCCCCCCGCCAAGCCTAGGAGCCCGCGTCTCCCGCCCCGCCCGGAGAGGTGCGGGACTGAGCATGCGCGCCGCGCCTCCGAGCCGCGTGAGACCCCGCGCGCGCTCGCGCCCACCCCTCCCGCTCGCTCCCGCGTGCGACGCCCTATGCGTGTCGCCTGGCGCCTGGGCTGTCTCCCGGCGGGGATGGCGTCCACTTTCCGTGCCATCCACTCCTCGGGCACCGTGAGCAGAACCCATTTCTTTCATTTGTGGGCCTGGGTAGCCCTCCCCGGATCATCCTTGCAAGGCCCCTCCCTTTTGCCCTATTGCTTGGGACGCGTCCAGCTCCTACTCGCTGACCCGCGAGGGAACTCAGGGCCGAGGGCGATGCCAGGAGAGGACCTGGCCAGATCTGGGGGGTGTTCATCCTTCCTCCCGCTTGCCCAGCCCCGGGGATCCCTGCAGCGTCCTTGGCACCAACCCCACGAGTGTGAGGCCCAGAGTAACACCCGGGAGTTCCCGTGCCACCTCCTCCCAGCTGGCAGTTCTGCAGACACATCCACCCCTGAGCAACAAGCTTAGGTCCTGGAGACAGGGAGGAGGATTAGGGGGATGCAGAGATGTAGTCGACAAAGAATCGCTGCTTGGCTACCACACCTATGTACCCCACAATGAAAAATGAACACACCAATTCAAAGCAACATGATCATCTGCATTTTATTTGCATCTCTCTTTGCAAGTTGTTGATTTTCTGCCCTGCTCTTTCACCCGAGTTCCTTCAGTCCCATCTCCCTCAAATTCCTCCATGTCCAGGGGGGAAAAATATTAGTTGGTTTTTGCCAAGGTAGACTCAGCTTTCTCAGCAGGCCTGCCCTTTGCTCTCAGGGCAAGTCTTTATCGGAGGCTCCAGCAACAGCGGAAATCATAAGACCATACCTTGACCACAGGGAAGGCTGGATCTTTTCACAAGACAGAACTGATTTGGGGGGTGGGGTGGGGTGTAAGGTGAACAGTATAATAGGCAGAGGTGGGAAAGGCTAGTCGATGAGTGCAGGAATTGGAGCCCAATCTCTGCCCCGGTGAGGTCTCTCCCGGTCCTCAGAGGCGGGATGGGGTCCCTCCACCCACTACCACTGTCTCCCCAGTGATGTAGCTGGCGTCTTCAGAGCACAGGAAAGACACGATGCCTGCACAGTCATCTGGCTTGCCTATCCTGGGGAAGAGGGGCAACACGGAAGGGAGTAAAAAATCAGTCAGACCCCCTGACCTGGCCCACAGGGAATGAATTTGCTTAATCAAAAAATATCAGGTGATTTATTAAGACCAGCGTACAAGCTTCCTGTCAATCAAACAGAGTTAGCATGAAGATAAGCTGTGATAATAAATACTACATCCTGCAAAACCCACCACACATTATATTCAAATAATACAGAGACATTCTGTTTTTTAGACAACTCAGGACAGCAAAATCCAAAGTCATACAGATAAACTGGTGAGCAGCGATTTTATTTGTTTCACACGTGTGTATACTGTTCAAGTGTCAGGAAGTCTGTGAGACAGTAAACGGTTTGTTTTAAATGGTTGCATTTGTATAGCTTCAACTCACAGACAACTTTTTCAGGAATCTATTTTTGTCCCTTAAAGTCAGGTTCATTTTGGGAGAATGTGCTAATTCTCGGTGTTTGTATCAGTGATTGCATAGTTAGGGAACGGTGTAACCTTAACTGCCATAGAATGCTCTAGAGGTGGGTAGAGTGGGCACCTCAAACCTAGAAGACCTGGAGTAGTGTGGTTCTCCATCCTAGCTGCACACTGTAATCATCTCCATCCTCTCCCCACTCCCCCCTACTCCCCCCTCTCCCTCCACCCCACCAAAAAAAGATGCCTAGGTCCTACACTGGACCAATTGAAAAAGAATCTTTGGGAGTAGAGCCTGAGCATCTGCAGTTTCACAAGTGCCCAGCTGATTCTAATGCACATTCAAGACCAAGAAGCATAGGTGGAGACATTCACCGGGGCTCCAGGATGACAATACCCTGACTTGTGAGTGAGCTGTAACTAGGTGTGCAGCTCATGCCTGACATCAAACAGCTTGGGGGTGCACCTGAGGGGGTCTGGAATGTCTGGACCAGTAAAGAGTAGGCATCGCTGGAATATGTCCTTGAGGGGACAAGACGGAGAAACCAAAAGCTGGAGAGAGGCAGGGAAGTTAGAGGAAAAGGAGCCAGACAAAGTGGCCTGAAAGGTCTGGCTAGCCCTGTGGGGAAGAGATGAGTGAGTTTTCTTAGCAAGGGGAGTTTTGGGACTTAGTGAAGCTCTTCATTCCTTTTATTTGGATTGTAGGATCATCAATCTGAGCTTCGGAAACATGGCATTTTATTCATGGTTTTGGTTTTGGTCTTGGTCCCCGGGTGCTAGGGATCCCCAGAGGTGGAGGCCACAGCCAGGTGGAGAGAGGAGTCAGGGCTTCTCCCAGGGCAGTGCTCTGCTGAAACCCGGAGCCTCTGTGTTTGGTTTTTGCAACGGAAGTGGACTGCTTGCACATGCCACTCTAGCGATGTAGTGTGCATGGACTCGTGAAGTGTGTGTTCGCGGGAGGACAGAGCATGCTCATGTTGTCTGTGGGACCAAAAGACAGTGAGCCATGGGCTGTGTGACGGACCAGACCTTTCGTCCTTGTCCTTCCTAACCTTCCCCTGTGACAGCCTTACCTTCTTATCTGCATGGTTTCTTTTATGCTCTCCTCTCTTGCCTTGTCCATCCACAACTGCAGGAAAAATGGACATCTCTTTATGTGGCAGAAGCGGAGACAGAGGGTCAGAGAGGGGAGAAAGTGCTGCCCTCATGTCAACTGAGAGGAAGGCTAGAGAGAAGCCCCTTCCACTTCCTAGTCTTCCTCGGTTCCCAGTCGCTCCCTACAGCCCTCTTCTGTTTCATTCTTTGCAGGTGCTAGTGAGGTTGTTGCTGGGTCTCCCCAGTTCTCATCCCCTTAAGGATATGGAACCGTGTGAGCAGAGTCTGAATTCCTGTCTCCACAGCACACCTCAAGAAAGGTGCTTGTGGGGTCTGATGTGGACAGGCGGCTGGTATGGGGGGGAATGTCGAAAAGCCCAGGGAGGGGGGCGGAAGATACTGGGCTTCGCCATCTAGGAAGATGCCCCTTTGGGGTCCCCGCGGTTCTCACCACTTGGCTGAAGCTAGTCTTAATGAGTCCCGGTGCCAGGCAGTTCACCCTAATGTTCCTTTGGTCCAGCTCTCTGGCCAGGTTCTTGGTGAGGCCCAGCAGGGCGGTTTTACTAACATTGTAGGGGCCCAGGCCCTGGAAAAAGGAGACAGTGGGTTAGTGTCTTTGCTTCCAGTTCATTCTTGGTTCTTATCGTAAGGCATAAAGGGCGGTCGAATAATAGGGCATCTCCTCTAAGGGAGGGTCCCAGCTAGAAAACTGTCTTGTGGGTGAACCACCCCTAGGTTAGGGTTTGTGGAGGCAAGGCATCTATTTTGTGGGAAGGGGCTTGGTGGTGTGATTCCAAAAGGGGACACACACTTCTTAGGGTGGCTGGGGACGAGTGGAAAAATGCAGGATGGGGGGTGGAATGGAAGTAGCAAAGAAGGGGGCTCTTACAGGAAACGGATGGTAGGCTCCTATGGAGGCCACAATCACCACTGAGCCGCCCCTGGAAAAAGAAGAGAGTGACCCTCTTCCCAGAGGGAACCCTGGCCCTCAGCCCACATGAGGTCCACCGCACCCAGGCTCTCTCTCACTGTCTGTCTGTACCCTCGTTTCTCCATCTCTGGCACCACTGCTTTTGTCATGAGGGCTGTGGCCTTCACGTTAATGTCCAGAATCTGAAACCGAGAGAGAAGGAGAAAGAGCATGAGGGACGGGCTGGAGAAGGCAGGGCGATGAGGACTCACAGCGGGGTTCCTGGGACATTTGTTGGGCCCTGGTGCAGATCTCAGAGATGGTTTACCTGGACCTGACAAGTGCAGAAGCCGAGGCCCAGGGAGAAGCCCCTTTCACCAGCTTTTGCAGCTAGAGAATGACATATTAGGCTCGGGTGAGAAAGAAAGGAACCTGGTCCCTCTTGTTTCCTAACCAGCTGATCATGATTTGGCCTATATTAGCAGGGCCGCTTTGGATTTGAGCTGGATTTTCTGTGTTTCTTCCAACTAGGGAGAACTTGGAATTGGGCTGGTCTACTGGACCCACCCCAGAATGGGCCATGTTGCTCTGGGAAAACGTGGCCTGACCTCGGGCACTGAGCTGGTTCCAACATTTCTCTGGCTTCTGAGCTTAAGGAGTCAGATGCTTTTGGCACTCCAGGATGGACTGTCTGGCTGGCCATTTATTGGAAAGTGGGATCATGAAGGGGCACTTTGGGGGGAGCTGGGACATAGTCTCCAGTCAAAACCCCACATCCGTCATTTAAAACAAATGCATGACCCTCTTTTACATTGTTCTAGGCACTGCGGGGATATTCCCCTTCCGTGCCCCCCCATGCTGACTTATTATTTTGAAATTTTTAATCTTACAGAAAAGTTGCAATAGAAGTACGATGAATATCCAGATATCGTTTACCTGGATTCACCAATTGTTCACATGTTGCCCCATGTGTCCTATGTATCTGTATAGTTTTTTTCCTGAATAGTCATCACAATGTTCTATCAGTAGAACTTTAGCATTTTTTCCAAAGTATAAGGACATTCTTACACACCTCCATCCATTATCACACCAAGAAATTTAACATCGGTAATAATGATTTTACCTAATAGGCTGTCCCTAACAAAATTTCCCCAATTGTCTCCCCACATGTCCTTATTTTAAAAAATCCAGAGTTTAATCAAGGATCAGCCATTGAATTTATATTTGATGTACTGTGACATTTTAAAAAATGCAAATTAAAAAGAAAAATCACTTGGTTTAAAACTGATTTTCATGTGGTCTTTATTCAGACTGCTCATGAAAGATGTTTCTCTACTTTAAAGAATATCAATCAGGAACTGACTCATTTAGGCACATTTGGCACTTTGGTCTTTATGTCTGTGAAACACTGATAAACAAACTATAATATTTTAGTATCCTTAAACTTCAGTGCTGAGAAGTTATTGATGACATCAGAGTGAAAAGCCAAACCAGGGGAGATCATAAAAAATTTAGCATTTCCAAATCATGTGGGAATATTAACCTTAGTAAACAAAGACAAATATTTTAATTAAGCCTTCATAATTAAAAGCTGTAGGTGTGTGAAATATATCATAAATGTAATTATGCATGCTCACATAAAACCCAACATTCCACACTTGAATTTAGACATCTGGATCTCAGATTTCCTTGACATTGCAGTTAAGAAGAAAAGAGCGCGGGTCTTTTCAAAGGTTGTAAGTTATAAAGCGGTAACTTAGGTCATTTTGCTTAACTAGCAGCTATTAAAGTTTTCCAGCTAATGCGAAATCGTTCTTTTTTGGCTGCTGAAAAGGGGATGGAGGTTGTGTAGCCTTAAGCGTATTAGCTATTAGCAGATGGCTGCCATGTCTCTGCTGGAAATACACCCGAAGAAGAGCCTGGATGTGTATGTTGGGGGGGAGAAAGCTGGAGAGTGAAGCAGAAGAAGGCTAGCCAGGAGGAAATGGAAGAGCCAAACTGGGGAGAAGCAGAAATGAAAGGGGGGCAAGGAAAGAGGAAGCCACCCCCCACCTGCCCTTTACCAGGTGCACTCCAGGTGTGTGCAGATCACAAGGATTCCTCACATTTCCATGGCACTTGACAAACGTTTTCTAAAAGCAGCCTGAGTTTGTTCTGGCTGTTTTCTGAGGCCTGTCCCCTTCTCCTTTAATTCCCTCTCACCTTGTCCCACACCTCCTCGGTGACATCCATTAGGTTTCCAAAGAAAGGGCTGACGGCAGCATTGGAGACCAGGATGTCAATGCCCCCGTGAAGGTTCACGGCCTAGAGAGAGGAGTAAGGTCTGAATTAGGACTGCAGGTCAGTAGGGGAGGTGCATTTATCAATGTGGATAAAGAATTCCTTCTTAGGAACAAAATGATGTCAAAATGACATCTCTTTTTCTTGAAACATCTCTCTCCCCAGCTACCCTAAGTTCTGCTGCTAAACATCTTGGGTCTAGTTTCTTTTGCAGGCTTTTCTTCCTGCCCGCACCCCCCAGGGCTGTTGCTGACCTTTTACTCTTTACACTTTCCCTTTTGGGGAGCTCCTCTATTCTCATGGCTTCAGGTCCCACCTCAAAATCCATTTCCAGACCCTTTCACTGAATAGTCATCACTGAGTTCCAGCCCCGTTTGTCCAAGTGCTTACTTTCCAGTTCTCCTTGACTGAGTTAGCATGATCTCAAACTCAATCTGTCCACATACCTGAATGGAGAAACTGTTTTATTTTATTTATTTATACTTATATTTTGGTAAAGATTTTATTTATTTATTTGAGGGAGAGTGAGAGTGCACATGAACCCAAGCATGAGTGGGGGGGGGAGGGGCAGAGGGCAAGGGAGAAGCAGACTCCCCGAGGAGCAGGGAGCCCATCACAAGGCTCGATTCCAGGACCCTGAGATCATGACCTGAGCGAAGGCAGACGCTTAACTGACTAAGCCACCCAGGCACCTCGAGAAACTATTTTAGACCAACAGAATGTCACCACTGGGAGGGGCCTTTAGATCACCCAGCCCAATGTCCTCACGGCACAGGGGACGAAACTAAGTTCCGTGGATTTCTCAGTAATGACATATGAGGGCTGGCTAAGGAACAGGAGGAAGCCTGCTCACTGGGTCTTTGGGAGAGGCAAAGTAATCTGCTCAGGGCACAAAGCTAGTTAGTTAGTGGTGGCAGATCTGAGACCGGTCTCCCTTCTACCGCAGAGCTAATCCTTCAGAGTCCTCTGAAAGTGAGTTGGGGTCACTGTGAAACTGGTTACCCAGGAGCCATGGTAGGGAAGACACCAGCCTGGGCTTAAAGCAGTTTCCCACTCAGTTATGATGTCATTTTCTCTCCCCTCCCCCTTTTGTGGCTTGGAGGCATGGAAGATTCAAGGCAGAAACCGAGATTTAAACTGGGGAAGCCAAGAAAGGCAACATCGCACCTTGCTAATAAATTGAAAGTAGACGGCGAAGGCATGTGCCAGCGTAATGAGTGGCCAAACGGAATCTGCCAACAGTACGTGACTCTGAAACCAGACTCTGCATTTGCCCAGAGCAGGCAATTCTGATGCTTTGGGCAAGCAGCACTAAACGGGCCCTCGATCAACTTTGTGCTTCATGATTTGGCGCACAGAGGGGTGTTATTAACAATGTGTGCCATCTGCTAGCTCCCGTTTTAACTAATTATTCTTGCTAACTAGGTGCTAAGCTCAGTTGCTTCCACACTGCTGAAGGAATGGCTTGGACTGTCAACATGTAAATTTAACAAAATTTAAAATCACATAAGCTTTTAAAACCGGTATCGATACTGTCTGGTGCTAAGTTTTGGTGTCTTGGCACAAAGCCCCAGTCACCTGCCTTGGCTCCGTGTAAGTCTCGCCTATGGACTTGTGATGAGCGAAGTGCACAATAAGCTAGAAACGGATGGGTGCGGGGCACCTGGGTGGCTCAGTCATTAAACATCTGCCTTCAGCTCAGGTCACAATCCCAGCATCCTGGGATCAAGACCCACATTGGGCTCCCTGCTCAGCAGGGAGCCTGCTTCTCCCTCTCCAGCTCCCCCTGCTTGTGTTCCCTCTCTCGCTGTCTCTCTCTGTCAAATAAATAAAGTCTTTGGAAAAAAAAAAAAAGAAAGGGATGGGTGCTGTGCTCTGCAGGTGTGTGGTTGGGGGGCAGGGAGCCTAGCAGCTCAGAGGGGGAAGTCTAGGTTTTGACTGAACAGAGAACCATAGAAGATTCATGAGAAAGGCACTATGACCACCCAGGTGTCTCCTAAGCCTGCCCTAAATTGTGTGCTCACTACACTAAAGAGGTTAGGAGTTGGGTGCTCTGTTTTCTGATAGGTATATTTTTTAGAAAAAGTATAGTCAAGTGGAGAAGCGGCTGATCTGGATTCTGCTCCCCTACGCCTTTGAGAAGCTTTGCAGAACAGATTAGGAAGCCAGTGGATAGTAACCATTCTTTTTATTTACTTATTTTTTGAGAGAGAGAGCAAGTGCATGTGCTTCGGCGGGGGGGGGGGGGGGGGGGGGAGCGCAAAGGGAGAGAGAGAATCTTAAGCAGACTCCCCACTCAGCTCAGGGCCCCACTTGGGGCTCATTCTCATGACCCTGAGGCCATGACCTAAGCGGAAATCAAGAGTCGGCCGCTTAACTGACTGAGCCAGCCAGGCGCCCCGGATAGTAACCCTTCTTAAGGAGCACCTTTCCCCATTGTAGGGTAACAGCTGACAACAGGCAGAGCCCATCGCTGATAGCTAATAAGTACCCTCTCCAGTCATTCTCCATCCTGACACTGGCCATACAGATTACTTGAGGGTTGTGTGTGTGTGTGTTTTAAGATTGTATTTATTTATTTGTCATAGGGAGAGAGAGAGTGCGCACAAGCAGGGGGAGCGGCAGGCAGAGGGAGAAGCAGACTCCCCACTGAGCAGGGACCCTGATGCGGGACTCGATCCCAGGACTCCAGGATCATGACCTGAGCCAAAGGCAGACACTTAACCGATTGAGCCACCCAGGTGTCCCTGTGTGTGTGTTTTTAAAGATTTTATTTATTTGAGAGAGAGAGCATGAGAGAGAGAGAAAGAGAGCACGCAAGTAGGGGGAGAGGCAGAGGGAGAAGCAGGCTCCCTGCTGAGCAAGGAGCCCGATGTGGGACTTGATCCTAAGACTCCAGGATCATGACCTGAGCCGAAGGCAGACGCTTAACGACTGAGCCACCCAGGCGCCCCTGAGAATTGTTTTTGACTCATCCCTCCTATTTCCCATTTCTTGACACTGGGTGAGGAAGAAAAAAATCTTGCTGGGTTCCCACTCAATGTCTCCTGGGTGTATCCATTCTGGTCCCACTGCCGTTGCTCTAGACCTGAATGACAGATACAACTTCCTTGCTAACATCCTTGGCTCAGAGTCTTTTCTACTCTAATATATCCTCTTACCGGTGCCAGATTATCTTTTTCAAATATATTCACTTTCATCTTGCTCAAAACCTCACGTGCCTTATTTCCTCCAAGAACATCTAAACTTCTTTGGGAGGCTACGGAGCCCCTGTCCCTTACTCTTCCCACCAGGCCATTTTCCAGCGGCAATCCCGAATCTGTGCTCTCTGCTGTGAATTCACAGTGCTCCGCTCTCCCCTTCGGTCCCTCCTTGGCTGGCTGCTCATTTTGCAGGGTCATGTGGAACCCTGTCCCTCCTCCATCTGCCCAGTCTCACTCCCTCCTGGAGGTCTACCTCAAGTCCCACCTCTGAGCCAGGGCTGTATCTCAGGGTAAGTGGACCTGGTAGGGGTGAGAGGTTGTTTCCCTGGCAGGATTTTGACATTAAGTTGCTAGGCATATTTCATATGGCTACTCAGCAATTGGCCCTGGATCCCAGATGGCTCTCTTCACCCTCAGGATCAAGGTCCCAATCTCAGGCTCTGTCCAGCAGCCTATGCCAGACAAGGTGACTTTCTTTCTTTAATATTTATTTATTTATTTTAGAGGAGGTGGGGAGGGGCAGAGGGAGAGGGAGAGAGAGAATCTTAAGCAGGTTCCACGCTCAGCGCAGAGCCCTCGATCTCGGGACCCCAAGATCATGACCTGAGCTGAAATCAGGAGTTGGGCACTTAACCGGCTGAGCCACCCAGGTGCCCCAAGGTGACTTTCTTGGACATACATTTGGCTTTCTCCAGTACACAGTTGGGCATCTGCCAAATGGTTCCCTAAAAATGGAATGACTTTTTTCTATCAAACCACCATTTACCATTGTTTAAGGGACCCCTCTTCTATGATTATGAAATTATTCCTGCCAGCCTTCCAGTCTGTTATACTTTCCATTTAGGGTAGAGTCTCCCTCCTACTCCAGGGAATAAAGTGTGTGTCCCGAGCCTGAGGGAAGAGCAGCCTCCTTTGCCAGATATTCACATTTTCTTGTGTCGCTGGAAGGCTGGTGCCAAGTACCAACTCTACACTGGCTTTGACACTTTCTTTGAGACTAACATCCAAGTGGGCATGAAAGGCCTGACCCAATGCTAATGGAGAAATGCCTGCCGGTCTGTAGTCAGCTTGGCAGGTCTGGATTGACTCACAGCTCTTTCTAACTGGCTGTGGGACCTCAGGATGTTGCTCCAGCTTTCAGAGCAGAATGTTCTGAATGTTCTGAAACTGGGAAAATAGTCCTTGCCTTGCTTGGATTGTTGTCAGGTTTAGAGATAACCAGTGAAGGCTCTGGACAAAGTGAACGACACACAGTAGGTGGCTGAAACATGGTGGGCTGCCTCCCGAAAGAGGTTCCCAGGGACTTGACTCTACAAGCTAAAGAACCGGGGATTGATTATTAGCCTGTGGGTGGAGACATCTATTTTGCAATTGTATTTACCTTTCTCATCTGCCCAATTAGATTGGAAACTACTGGAGAACCAGGGCCAGCTGTTGTCCTGGGTGACCCAAGGGATGATGCAGGGTTGAAGCATTAGAGTGGTTTTTGATTCTCTGACTGGGATGGGGTGATTCTCAGAGATATCATAGAAAGGCACACAATAAAAATGTGTTGGTGGATTGGTCTGCAGAACGTCCGGTTATGTTTTAGTTAACAGTGCTGGCTCGCATCACATCAGTGTTGTCTAGGAAAGCAGGGAAGGAGGCTCAGGCTGACTGCCTTCCGCCACCTCCTGGCTCTGTGCTCATGCCCTTGTTGCTCACCGTGGCCACCAGCCGCTTCCGGTCCTCGGCCTTCCCCACGTGGCACACGGTGCCCGCCACGCTCAGCCCCTCCCCCTGCAGCGCGGCCACTGCCCGGTCCACGTTCTGCTGCTTCCGGCTGCTGATGACCACGTGGGCCCCGTCCCGGGCCAGGCGCCGCGCGATGGCGAATCCGATCCTGCGGCAGAGAGAGAGGCCCGTCAATGCCAGTACGGGGGGAACGGTTTAGAGATGGGCTCCGGCGTCAGAATGCCCAGGCCTGAATTCCCGCTCTCCCTCGTTAGGACCTCCTGTCTGCTTTGTGTGTAAAAGAGCCATTACCATACAGATGGACGAGCTTAGCGTGTTTTTAGCACTCATTTACTTACTTTTCCTAGGGTTTTGGTCTTCAGGCTAGGTTCTCAGGAAATTCCCTTTCACAGGCATCCCCACAGTGACAGGCCCCACACGCTGTAGGGACTGAGGGGAGAGAAATGAGCCAGAGGGGTGGCAACAGCCCCTTGCATGATTGGAGGGTCTCACTTGAAAGAGCCCCTGTCCCCAGATACCTCCCTTACTGGTCTACATCTTCTCAAAATTGTTAAATTGTGTGGGTGCATGTGAAAGGGTGGGTCTCTAGTAAAAAATGTCATTTTTTTACATTATGCCCCTGGGAGTAAGGGTTCCACACTTGGCAGGTGTGAGTCATTAGCATTTCGCATACATTTGTACTTTAGATCTGTGTAGTGCAGGCATCTAGCAAAGTCCTGTGGGGATGAGAAACAGACAAGAGCGGTGGGTGAGAAACAGGTCGGGCAAGGGCAATATGTACTGAGCTAAACAAAAACCTGGACACGTGGGTTTTGTGTCCCGTCAGGTAAGGGGCGCCCAATGGGGTGTCTGGAACATTTCCACAGTCGATGGAGGCCGTGGGATAGGGTTTTTGAAATCTGGACTGTCTTGGATTTCTTGGTGTTTGGTCTTCCCAGACTAGCTGGGGCCGCTTGACTCGGGCAGCCCAGAGCCCTGGGAGACTGAAGTGGCGCAGTTGAGCCAGGGGCAGCAGTGACAGGAGACTGGCAGCAAGTGGGGCCAAGGCAAGCCGATTCCGAGGCGCTGCAGGCCGACCACGTGGTTCCTTTCTTCCGCAGTCAGACTGCCTGGCAGTGAGGTCTGAGGGCTCGGCCCGGAAGCAAAGGTCAAGGGGTTAGTACCTGTTTCCAGATAGCGGGGGCCTCAGAGACTCCGCCCCGGCACTCACCCGTCGGTGGAGGCAGTGACTAGAGCCACCTTATTGGCGAGCGGGTCCCGGCGCGCCATCCCGGAGCTGGCCATCCGCACAGAGCTCCACGCCCGGGCGCAGCTGGCAGGCAAGAACCCCGCCTTCCGCATGGCGCCGTCTCGCCGTAAACTCAAGGGCGGTAATAACCCGAGAAGGACGGGAACGTGGAACGGGCCTCCTCCCCGCCCCGCTCCGCCCCCCGCCCGGCTGCCAGATCTCCGCCCCGCTCCCCGCCAGCCGTGGCGCTGGACCACTAGCTAGTCCCGCCCGGCGCCGGCTCCTCGCAGCCCGAGCGGGCTGTGGCCGCGGGGCGCCCCCTGCCGGCGCACGGCCCGCCGCGCCCAGCTGTCCTCGGCTTGGCCCCGGCCGGCATGGGACGGGCGGTCCCCCAGGTTTCCTTTAGGGCCCGCTCCTTTGCGGGAACCCACAGACTTCCCCGCCGTCGGCAACGTCCCGCCGCTTGACCCTGCTAGTTTTCCGGGGTGGGGGAGCTTTGAGTTGGTTGCTTAACCTTCCCGGAACTTCAAGATGGACCTCCATCTCCAGGAAAGTCTGGGTCTACGTACGTGATAGCTCACAAGAGGGCAAATGTTTTGAGATTGCCCATGGAAGTGAGGCCTGTGGGCCACACGGAGTCACCAGGTGAGGGTCTCAGGTGAGGGTGGAGGAGCCTGGGAGAGAGATGTGATGAGGAGGAGCAGCTGGGCTAGGGTCTGGCACTGCCCTTCACACTGGCTCACGGTCTCCTCCATCCTCACAGGCCTGGAGGGCAGACTCTGATCACTGTGGTCACCAGGGTGCAGGGGAAAAGATCCTGACTGGACTAGACTTCTGGCACCCTCCACCCCAAGAGGACTGCCCCCATTGTACAGGGCCTAAGTGGTAGCAAGAGGTGAGAGGGTCTCCCAGCCAGTGGTGGAAATACAAACTCAGGGGTACTCAATTCTCCATAATCACCACGTCCCCAGGTCTTAGCCTCCATCCCGGTTCAATAAATATTTACGGAACGTAAAAGCACTTTATAAACTGGAAACTACTAAACACATAGTAATTATTGCCACCATAGAGTTACTATTATTGTTGCTACAGGCCAGGCTCTTCATCTGTAAACAGAGATGCTGGGGGAGATGATGAATAAAGTCCTCTCGAGCTATAAATTCTGTGTCCAAGACTTCACCCTACACTTCTGCTGAGCAGGCTGAAATGATCTCCCTTCTGGGTTTCTGGGAGAATTAACAAATCTGGATGGCTTATGGGATACTGTAGAAAGGCCCCAACAGACCCAAGTGTCAGTGGCTGAATTAGCTTAACCCAGGGGCCTCCAAATGCCAGACTGAGAAGTGGTGCTGATCTATGGCAAAGTTTGCACTTGTTCCAGGCAAACTGAGACAGAGAAAGACAATATAGTGAGTTTCATAAAGCTAAGCTTATTTAACTTGACAGTTCTTTATTTGGGGATACGCTTTTGCTCCTTTGTGTGTGTGTGTGTGTGTGTGTTAGTCTTTTTGTTAAGAAAAGATGATGAAAGTAGATGGGTAGGTTGAGAAAAGTGTTGTTAGCTGGTGAAATCACCAGTCTGGCAACTCTATGTCAGTCCTTACAATTAGAGGAGAGAGAATCCTGGGCTGTGAAATTCAGTTCTGGGAATCGCTATTTAATAGAATTCATACTTGCTAGAGATTCCTTTAGTATATGTGTAGTTCTGCAGAGCAGCCAAAAAGGTATGTTCAAAAGGGGATGTCTGGGTAGCAAGTGATTTATCAGGCGTGCACTGGATTTAGAGTATATTCCTCAACCAAGAGCTACAGCTGCGGCACTCAGCTTTGGTACTCAGCACATCCTGATGAGATAAGAGAGCTTGAGTCTAATTTTCCCCATGTCCGGGGAAAACTGACTCTGACTGGTGCCCCTCAGTCTGAACCTCATGAATTATTGACAGCAGAGGCTGGATAGCATGACACTCTTCTTCCTCCTCCCCTGTTCAGAGCTAATGCACTGTGGGAACACTTCCCAGTGCTCTCCACCTGTGGGCCTGTGGGGAGAGTATGTAGGAGGATGGGAGCTCGGGTTCTCAGGGCTTTGGGTTCACAGGGACAGGCCTCCCAGGCAGATCTGATCTCTCTTCATCTCCTGCCCAGAAGTGGGCAGCCAGATCCAGGGGCTGAGGTTGTGGGAGGGAGAGGGAGACCGCACCTCAAAGAGCAAAGTGTTCTGAAAAAATAGAATTCTGGCCTGGGAACTTGGTGAATATCACATGGCCCCTCCTTGTCTGGTCAGGGTTGATATTTGGTCTCCAGCACCATTTTTTTGGGGAGAGCACAAGGCACATTAGGGAAAGGATCTGTGGGCATGAAATGATAGCGGGAAGAAAAGGGGTGTGGGAGTCTCTAGCTCCTACTCTTCAACAGGCTGGTTTGCTGGGGACTGGGGGTGGGGTGGGGGGATAGGAAATCTTTGGGGGAAATACATGGGTGTGTAGGAGTCTCTTTGAAATGGGGAACATTAATAGGCAATGGGATTGCTCTTGTATGTATGGAGGTGGTACCATCTGCAGATCCTGAGGAAATGCCTTCATTGTTGGGAAGACGTTCCCATCTTCCCTGAGGGCTGATGTTCACCTGGGATGGTATTTAAATCTTGCATTTTGCAATAATCATCCTAGATGGGTCATTGACACAAGTCAGGACTGGGCAGGGTAGAAGGGCTGGGGGATAACAGCAACTTTTGCTGAACGCCCACTTATTAAGTGTGGCAAGTGCTTGGTGCTTTTTATAAATTTTATTGAACTTTTCTAATCTGGTGAGGCATTTTTATCCCCACATGTGAAATCAGAACGAATCATGACAATCTGACCTGCTGTGTATGTTGAATAGCTATGCTTCGTTTTTCTGACATTGTTGGGGAATGACAGTTTTCATAGAAATTAATTTTCTCTGAATTGGAATTTTACTTTCAGCACTGTTGTTTTCATCATTAAATACCTAGTCTTTAAGTTATTCAAATAACACATGTTCAGGATTTTAAAAAGAGACAGAAGGTTTTAAAGTGAAAAATAAAAAAGTAACTCTTCCCAATGCTGCTTCTACCTGCTCCCCATATAGCTCCTGGTCTGGTGTATCCTTCTAGAAGTTTCCTATGCATTACATGCATTTTTCCCTTAAAAATGTTTCTTACAAATGGAAGAACACTCTACATACTGTCGTTCAAACTGCTTGCTTCTTTTCTTTCTCCCTTTTTCTCCTTTATTTCTTTCATTTCTTAAAATACATTCTTAGAGAATGTTCTGAGTGGTACACAATGGATCTACTTTTTTCTCCCCCTTTTAAAAATAGCTGTACAGTATTCTATTGCGTGGATATTCCATAATTTATTTAGCCAGTCTCCTACTGATGAACATTTAAGTCACTTCCCGTGTTTTGCTATTTCAAACAATGCTACAGTGTACAAGCTTGGGTGTATGTATTATTTGTGTTTGGTGCAAGTACTTTTGTGCCCTGGGTCAAATGTTTTCAATTGAGGGCTATGATCAAATTACCTTAAAAAAGGTTTCTTTTTTTTTTTTTTTAAAGATTTTATTTATTTATTTGAGAGAGAGAGAGAGCAAGAGCATGAGGGGGGGAGGGTCAGAGGGAGAAGCAGACTCCTCGCTGAGCAAGGAGCCCGATGCGGGACTTGATCCCGGGACTCCAGGATCATGACCTGAGCCGAAGGCAGACGCTCAACCAACTGAGCCACCCAGGCGCCCACCTTAAAAAAGGTTTGACCAGTTCTGATGGATTCACCTATTGTCCTACCCTCTTCTACCTAGTATCTAGAACGGTTTAAATTTGGTTGACGTCAGAAGCTCGTAAGAATGGCAACACAGCGTGGCCTCGGTGGCTGGGAGCCTGTAGAGATTGCTGGGTCCTGCTGACCCACAGCCTATACACTTGATGTGTACTCCTGCCCATGTTTGCCATTGAAGATGCCAGCCCCATGATGCCAGGTCTTAGGATTTTTTAAACAGAAGGTAGAAATCTGTATTTTAATATGAACTCTTTGATTTTTTTAATGTAGGCAACTAATTTACTTAAAAAAAAAAGCAAAAACACCTCTCCCCCAAAAGCCCCCCCAAAACAAAACCCAAAACTAAAGCAGTGAACGTATCTGTCAGTGACAGAGACTGACATGGTTTCTGCTTATTCAAATGCTATGGCTTGCTTGGGGCGTCTGGCTGGCTCAGTCCGCAGTGCATGCGACTCTTGATCTCGGGTGTGAGTTCAAGCCCTGTGTTAGGTGTTAAGTTTACACAAGACAAAACAAAACAAACTAAGAAAAAATATAAATGCAATGGCTTATTTATCTTGTGAGATACTGACCTATCTAGAATCTCCTAACTCTGTTGCATAGCTTATTCAATTTCCGGTTTTTCAATTTTTATCCCCGGTTGCCCTGTATTTAGGCAACTGTTCATGAACACCATTTAGTTTCATGCATCCAGTCTTTGTACAGGTCCTTTACAGGAACTCTGTGCAGTGGTGGACAAGAGATTCTTATAAGACATAAGACAGGCATTGGCTTCTCTTTTCCCTTATGCCCAGGATCGCTTTTTGCTGCTGTATTAGGAATGGGTGGTGGTGGTGGTGGGTGTTCCCCAGTCTATTTTCAGGTAGCACTTGGCCCCATCTTGGGCTTCAGCGCTCTCTCCTACTGGTCACTTCTGGGAACTCCAGGATTCTAACTTTCTTGTGGTTTCCACATGGATGCTGAGATGCAGGCTTTGGGGCAGGGACAAGGTGAGGAAGGCCACACTTCCCCAGCTGCCTCATTCTTTATTCTTCACGATTCCATCACACCAAGAAATTGATGGAGGAATTATGGGTAGCGTGAATTACAATATAGAGGGACAGATCCCCCAAAAGGAATGCCTAATATGACTTCCTCTTGGGTCCCTTTTAGGCACAAATTCCCTATTTTCAAAATTGTGGTTTCCCCCTTTCCTCCTGCAGAGATAGTCCTTGTGAGATGCAGATGTGGCAATGCAGAAAACAGCTCAGATTCTCCTTCTAGAAAGGACTCATGCTGGCTGCTGGGAGCCTGATTAGCTGCCAGCCTTCAGCTGACAGTTAACTCCTTCTCAGGCTGGCCTCAGCCATTGACTGAGCAGGACAGCGGAACAAAGACCTTCCAACGGGAGGTCCAACGGGAAGCTTGGGTGTATGTATTACACCTGCCTGCCTAACATGGGTCTTCTCTAACACACCATCTTTGCTTTAAAGCTTCCTGTTGGGCTGGTCTAATTGTCAGATCTGCGTCTTTGGGTCCAACAGCTCCTCCTCCTCAGTCCTGCTTCTTCCCTCTCCTTTTGCAGGTGTTTATCCCACTCAACACTTCTGACTCCTGACTCTACCCAGGCATTTGCTTTGCTGAGGACTCACTGGCAGCCTCTTTTGTTACCAAAACCCAAGGTTGGCTGCTTGGCATTCGAAAGCCAATACTCTAGAGACAAGTGTCGGTTGGGAAGGAAAGGTTGCTTTATTTAGGAAGTGGGTAACCCGGGAAGATGGCGGACCATCTCCAAAGTCCTGGACCAAGCAGGGAGTTTTTAAAGGAGAAACAGGTGAGGGTCCACATGCAGGGGAAGCAGTCGTATAGTTAATTATTCTTGATACGATCTCAAGCAAACTTGCTAGCATCAGGGAAGGATAGTTTCTAGTGTGGTCAAGATTGATCTTCTTAGAATATCTGGCTCTTTATTTCCCCAGAGTCGGTATTCTGTTGATGTCTCAAAGAAGCTGTAATTAGTCAAGCTATCAGCTAGAGGGCACAGGTCAGGGGGTTAAAGGTATAGAGCCCTGAAACACAGTTAACATTTTCTTTAGACTCTTTCCAATGCAACAACACGAGTTGTTCTCCCGGAGAATCTGTCCTTGTCCTGGAATCAGAGCCTCCGAGTACTCTGAAGCAAGAGTCTCCCGAAGCTATTAATTCCTGCCAGTTTGACTTACATGATGGGGGGTGTTGGTAGAAAATTGCAGGGTGGGCTTTGGCTGGCTCTGGCCAGCACCATAGCGCAAGTCCAGTTCTGGAACTCCACGTGTTTCCCGTGAGATCTCACTGGTAGGATGAGATGAAGAAATGTCCCCTTGCCTGAGGTTAGAGGAGCCTGTCCCCACTTTCCTGTGAGGAGCTGAACACACACACACACACACACACACACACCCTTCCAAGAACCAACAGCCATTCTTAGGGACAATGCTACCCAAAGCTACATTAAAAAAAGAGAACCGAGTTCCTAGAGGTGCCAGGCTGCCCTCTCTGGAGATAACATTTGACATTATTATGCAAAGCAGTTTCAGTTCCTTTACCCTGCTTTTAGAACAGTGTAAGAAGCCTGTGGTATGAAATGAATAAGCCCTGTCACAAGCCTTGCCAAAGGACAGAGCAGTCTACTTCTGAGGGCTTTCTCTTTTGTTGGGCCAGATCAAATTCTTGAGCAAAACTGCACTCCTTTTAATCTCTGCAAAGGAAATGGGGGTCGTTTAAGAATTTATTATCCTTTTGTCTCAAGCAAACCCTTGGGAGTGAAGGGGATGGTTGTGTTTGTCCTTCTGGTTGCATATGTTCTACCCACTCATTTTGAATGTAATGACATAGGGATTGTTCTTACCTGTTGGTACTTCTTAAAAAACCCAAGAATCACACAATACACACATTCTGCACCTTGTTTTTAAAAAAGCCTTTTTATTTTGAAGCAGTGATAGACTCCAAAGTAGTACCTAGCGTCCCAGTGTATGCTTCTTTCAACTTCCCTCAATGATGACACCTTACAGAGGTGACATCTGTAATACAATGTCAAGACCGGGACATTGACATTGATGCAATAGAGTTAACTAGAACAAAGGCCGTATTCAGTGTTCATTTGTTATGTGCATTCATGTGTGTGCATGGGTGGGCATCCGCCGCTCAACCTGTTTGGTATATCTTGGAGAGCTTTGACTAGCAGGGCCATACAGACCTACTTTATTCTTGTTCCTTCTTAAATTATCTGGACGGATTATCATTTGTCAGTCCCCTGTTGTTTTTAGTTGTTTTTGACTGTCCTCAAATACAGATGATGTTGCAATAGCACCTTTGTACACATAGCTAGGAGAACTCCTACTAAACCCACATTAATAGTTGAGTCATTAAGCCGAGGGTATGTACCTTTGGCATTTGATAGAAATTGTCAGTTGCCCTCCAGAAAAGCTTGCCCTTCTCCGGTCTCAGGGAACCTTCCCAAAGGGCAGTTCAGTGTGATGGTGCCCAGTTCCTTGCAGCCTCCTGGCGTGTAGTTTCACCAAATATCTTAATTTTTGCCAATCTGGGTGAAAACATTTTTTTTAATTTACATTTCTTTATTAAGATGATTGAATATTTTTTCATATGTTTACAGGTATTTGTATTTCTTGTTTCATAAACTGCTTATTCATGTCCTTTGTCCACTTTTATTGGGTTGTTTACTCTGTTTCCTTATCTATTCTTATAAACTATGAAAGGACATTAACCGTTTTATTGTCATGAGTTGAAAATATTTTTCTGTTTGACTTTTGAATTTATGTCTTTTTTTTTTTAAGATTTTATTTATTTATTTGAGAGAGAGAGAATGAGAGAGAGAGCACATGAGAGGGGGGAGGGTCAGAGGGAGAAGCAGACTCCCTGCCAAGCAGGGAGCCCGACGCGGGACTCGATCCAGGGACTCCAGGATCATGACCTGAGTCGAAGGCAGTCGCTTAACCAACTGAGCCACCCAGGCGCCCCGGAATTTATGTCTTTTTTTAAAAAAGATTTTATTTATTTATTTGACAGAGAGAGACACAGCGAGAGAGGGAACACAAGCAGGGGGAGTGGGAGAGGGAGAATCAGGCTTCCCATGGAGCAGGGAGTCCGATGTGGGGCTCGATCCCAGGACCCTGGGATCATGACCTGAGCAGAAGGTAGACCCTTAATGACTGAGCCATGCAGGCACCCCAAATTTATGTCTTTTTAATGTCATGTAGATGTTTTAAATTTTTATGGAATCAAATTTATTTTTCTTTTCTCTTATGGCTTCTGAGTTTTATGTCATGCTCAGAAAAGCCTTTCTTACTCTAAGAGTATAAAGAAATTCACTCATGTTTTCATGTAGTTACTCAATATCTGTGTGTATGTTTAAATCTTCGGGCCATCTGATATTTGTTTTTGTATGAGAAGTTAGATAGAGATCCAGATTAACTTTTTTCCCCAATGGTTAGCCAGTTATCTCAGCCCTGTTGGAGTTTTCCCCCCATGTCTTGATTTCTTTATTATTCCCATATGTATTGGAGCCTATTTCTGGATTCTATTTCATTCCATTGATTTGTCTATCTGTTCCCAAGTCAGGACTTTAATAGCTATTGCAGAGAGGAAAAAAGAAAGTGGAAAAAGTGCCATAAAATAATTTCAGATAGAATGCCATGTCAATTCAAAGGAGGGAGAGAGTATTTTTAGTTCGGGTGGTCTGGAAAAGCTTCATGAAAGAGAGACATTTAAGATGGAGCTCAAATGAGCTTCATTCGTCAAAGGGAAAAAAAACAAAGATGTGGAGGCGGGTGGTGGTGAATATTTGTGCGGATGGCTGTTGGTCTGTGCAAGGGAGCCCGTGGTGTATGTGCATGTCTTGGATACAGTCACGAGCACAAAGAAATTTTTGTACTACTCTTTTGAGTCATTTTGAGGGTACATTTATTGACCATTATAGCTACAAGTTGAGCACCTACTCTTTGCTGGGATACCTATGTCAATTCTGATTCTCACCACAAGGAGCAAGGTTGATATTATTATTCTCATTTTAGGAACGAGGAAAAGCCTCAAGCAGGTAAAATAACATCGTAAGTGGCTGCGCTGAGTTTCAAATCCATGGCAAATAAGAAACCAAAATGCAGCAATGAAAAACCAGAGTAGAAAACGTAGCAGTCTTTCTTCTGCCCACGTCACTTGGGATCCCTGTCCTTCCGGGCGCGGCCGGGGAAATCCACGCCTGCTCTTTCCTCAAAGCCAGCATGTTGTTGGAAGGTACGGGAGATCCAGGGCCCTGAGAATGTCCCTTCCCTCCCTCCACAGCTCTTAACCAAAGACAGATGGGGCTGAGATATACCTCTAGCTCTTTTTGTCTTCTCACTGAGATGCCTTTGACGTGTGACCCACAGTGTCCCCCGAGCCCCGCCAAGTCCAGATTACCCTCTATGTGACTTGGCTTGGTTTTGCACCTTACATGGTCTAGCCTCCTCACCTCCTCTAACTCTTTTCCCTGAAAATATTTATTAATAAATCTCTCTCACGTGCATCTTTCTCTAAGGCAGTACTGTTTTAAGAAAGCTTTGTTTCAGTTGTGTAGCGGTGTGTGCATGCGTGCATGTGTGTGTCCGTACATGGTGTTGCCGTTTAACCTGCAGTTCTTCCTGGGGACCTAAAAAGGTCGAAAGCCACTGTCTCATAGCATAGTAAGCTGTCTCTATTTGTGTTGAATTCACTGAGCTGGAAAGTTTCCTGGGTGCTCCAGAATCAGAACTGCAGATCATTTTCCAGGTCTTGTTGCCTCTTTGAGTACAGCGACTTAAAATATATTGAATAAAAATGTATTAGTCATGGGTCTAGAGAACACCATCAACTTTGACACAATTGGTTAGGCTGTTCTTTGAACTTCTTTGGGCAGTCAAGCCTGCCGAATAGCTTTCAAAGTCCAGATTTCCTTTGCTAAGTTTGATAAATACGGTATAAAGATCATGATGGTTGAGTGTTAATTTTTTGCAGACTGGCAGAAATAGGAAAGCCAAGTTTGCCTTGGAGCAGAGCCAGAGGGCATGCCTGACCGCACAGCAGGAGAGTCATCCCAGAGCTCCGGCCTTCTGCGGAGAGAGGTGGGGTGGTCAGAATTGCTCTGCATTGACCCTGAGGGGATAAATGCAGCACCTAAAAGGAAGGGAAGATGACACATCACAATACTCACCAACAGCCAATGAGACCTAGCAAAGAGGTCTGGCGAGTTTCTGTTGGTCGGATCAGTAGAGATCCCAGGGCAGACCTGGAAGCCATGAGTGGAGAGAAAAGAGTACCAGTTCCCAAAGTACACAGCAGAGATGGAATCAGGAAGGCAGTGCAAAGAAAGGGCAAGACATCCAACTTCCCAGCAAAGCCTTGGGAACCCTGTCATCGTGGTGTCAGTTGAAGATCCTTATTTGTCAGTACATGATATAAGATGAGGTCCATATTTAGCAAAGAGCTAAGGTATGTTGAAAATTCAATGGAATGGTTAAGGAAAAAGGAAGCAGAGCTCAGCTTATGAGGTTTTGACTGAAGACAGCTGTAATTGAAGAATTTATAGGGTTTCTAATATTGTCGCAGGGAAGAGCCATGTCTTCTGGTAGATGTGGCCATTCTGGTCACCCCAAAGGTGGGCTGCCGTGTGGGAGATGGGTGCTTGTTAGCATGGTCAAGTTCTGGTTGAAGGATCCTTCAGCACCAGCCAACTCCCTCCCCACTGATTCCGCATTCATTCCACTGCTTTCGGATTGTTACTCCAGGTAGGAGGTGTGGATTATAGCTAACACTTTTCCTGATCACTGGGAGCTAATTTTCCCCACTGAAATCTACTCCACTGGCTTTTGAGACTAAATCAATTTCATGTGAGTTTGGGTTGTGAGAGTCAGTATCATATTCCCCCCCAAGGTGTTGACTATCCAAGTCCTAGGCAGACCAGTCCAGAGAGCTATGCCAGGGGTCAGGACCCTGTGAGGCCCAGCCTGAAATGCGCAGTCAGATCTCACAGGTTCCAAGACCACAGAGGAGCATCAGACCCCTGCCCGGCTGAGGGGCAAACCCTGAGGGACGCAGTATAAGCTGGTTGCTGACTATTGGTGAGACTCTAGAATTCAGCCATAAAGCGCGTGTTCACATGGGGGTGGGGCAAGAGAAAGCTTTGACTTGAGGGAGCAGAGCAGGGGTGGAATGTGTGTGGGGGTTAGTTTTGTCCTCAGTTTCTGTCCTGACTACAGTTTCTGGGAAATTAAGTGAGAAAGAAGCCTTTAGGCTCTAAATTCCAGTGGTGAAGAGAGACTCCCTAGCTCAGAGTTCTTTCTCTGTCGGATATTCAGGTGGGGTGGGGTGGCTCCCATGAGGCATGGTGGGGCGGGATGGCTCATAGTGCCTAAGAATATATTTTAAGCTTTATAATATTCACACAGTACTTTCACATAAATCTCATACTGTAATTGTTGCAAGGATACACATTTTTTTTCCCTAAAGCAGATTCTAATTAATCAACAGTATGCTGATTAAGCATCTGCAGGAGAAGCACTGTGCTAAACACTGTAAGAGATTCAAGATTTACAGCATGAACTTAGTCCTTGCACTCAAGGAATTTACAATCTAACTGAGGGGCTAGGACATGTCAAATGAAACATGCAGAAAACAACTGCTAAAAAAAAGTGCTAAACTAAGTGTTATTTATCTGCACCTCTTTCCCACCCTTCTATTGAGTCTCCCCACCCCCATCCCCCAGTTCTCCCTGGCCCCAGGGAGGAGGGTTTCGGAGGCTCCAGGCAGATAACACAATCCTTCCTCCCCTGCCCCACCAGCTCCTCACTCCAGTGTCTTAGTACCCTCCCTGCCCACAAGACTCTGTAGGGGTAGTTGGGAGTAGGCGTTCCTGGAGATCTCTCCTGAAAATGGACCCTGCAAAGGTGATCAGGTCAGATAAAAATAGGTCTAATGTTTTTGATCCTTTTCTGTTAAAACTGAATGGATTTGGTTCGTGGAATGGACACCTTGTTAAGTTGATAAGCATCCGCTGGGTCTCACACCTGCATTAGGAAGATAAAAGGCCATCAGGAGACCAGGGTGTGGACTTCTTGGGGGCTCCTTTCGTTGCTTTGCCAGGTTCTCTCATTATGCCTTTATTATACCCATATTCTTTTTTTTTTTTTAAGATTTTATTTTTCTTATTTATTTGAGAGAGAGAATGAGATAGAGACAGAGAGCATGAGAGAGGGGAGGGTCAGAGGGAGAAGCAGACTCCCTGCCAAGCAGGGAGCCCGATGCGGGACTCGATCCAGGGACTCCAGGATCATGACCTGAGCCGAAGGCAGTCGCTCAACCAACTGAGCCACCCAGGTGCCCTATTATACCCATATTCTTAAAATAAACATTCCTCCCAGACTAGTGCTAATGCTGTGAGTGTAATCATTTGTGTGTGGTCCTTTGAACTAGACAGGTTCAAGAGAGTGACAGAAGTATTACTGGAACCAGTTTCTGCTGTTGGGCCAGCCTTACTCAACAGGAGCTCCCAAAAGAGAATTGAGGTCTACAGAATATTATTCGGGTGACTATTTTCTCGATTCTCCCAAGGATGGTACATAGCTAGGACCATTCTAGAAGCAGGTTAATTTGTTACATACAGTAGATGCCTTAGGGCATTAGGGCTTCATTTTCTCATGGAGCCCAGAGTCTCAAGCAACACCTGGACTCCCTCCTTTTCTTGGCCTGACTCAGTTACCATAACTGACCCATCATGACCTTTTTTTTTTTTTTTTTTTAAGATTTTATTTATTTGTCAAAGGGAGAGAGTGAGAGAGCTCAAGCAGGGGGAGCGGCAGGCAGAGGGAGAAGCAGGCTCCCCACTGAGCAAGAAGCCTGATGCTGGACTTGATCCCAGGACCCTGGGATCATGACCTGAGCCCAAGGCAAGAAGCTTAACTGACTGAACCACCCAGGCGTCCCACCCATCATGACTTCTTGAGTCATGAGTTTTGACACTGTGAGTAAATGGAGTTCCAAGGCAAGACCAGAGAGCCCTGTGGGTTGTAGTATGTTGAATTGGAATGTTATTAGTTGTACTAGGGTCTAATATGAACCTAGACTGGGCAATGAACTTGGAAAGAGGAGAAGACTCTCAAACATGCTCTCTCCCTCATTCCATATCAAGGAACTCTGTAAGGCAGGGTAGCTTGGAATGGCCATACATTTGAGTAATGACTCTCGTCTGTAGTCTGCAGTTGGAAAACCTCCATTCACAAAACATATTTTAGATCTTGTAAACAGTGATTTAAATGGCCAAGGTTAAGGAAGTATGTCTGCCTCATCTGATCTATAAGTTTAGAGCTTTTATGATTTGGCAAGAGGAGTCGAGGTATTGAGTGACTCTGGACCTCGTCAATACTGACGGGCTAAGCGGAGAAGATCAGGGTGCCCCGAGCTCAACAGGACAACAACAGGAACCTGTCAAGACAAGACTAGGAGCCTGTTGGTTCACAAGAGCTCAGCACCTCAGCCACTGGCTCCCCCATCTTTCACTCTCACCGTGCAGGGCTGGGCTGGGAGGATGCCTAGAAAATCCTGTCATGTTGCAGCTTCAATGTTCGGGAAAACATTTTCTCTGAGGTGGGGTTGGCCTGGGCATTGTCTGACTTCCATGCTTTTGGAGGTTGCCAGGGGGGATGGACGATAATTCCTCCATGATTCTGGTTCCTCCCCTGGCTGGACCAGGCAGAGCTTAGCTGGCAGACAGAACAACCCCATGCCTGCTTCTCTGTGGCTACCAGGAACGGAATCCTGCTTGAAAGCCCCCGCTTTCCCCTTTCGCTAGAGACCCTTCCTTTCTTCCCTGCTGGAGCCAGGGAGGCTGAGAAGCAGCGTTCACACTCGCCGTGTAGCCACCATCACTCGGTGTAAAGACCACTTACTTAGAGTCTACAGTGTTATCTGTGGAGCTACAAAATTCATTCGTATTTTAGATCAGGTCTCTCTGCTCCACGTTCCTATGTAATTCCCTTTTGAAATACTTATACTAAGATTGTTTATTTAGTATTTGTTTTCTGTGATCTACTATGAGCAACACCGGTTGGGAACTGAGCCTGTCTTGCTCACTGCTGTATCCGTATTCCCAAGTGCAACAGCATCGTCCTGGGCACTTCAAAGAGGGGATTTAAAATGGAATGGATCACACAGGTAAGGGACAGAGGGGAGAAGCTGAATGGGCTGAAGAAACAACCAGCTCTTAGCACCCGCAAGAAGCTGTTGCTACCACTAGGGCTGGAAGGACACAGGGGAGGGATGGTGTCGCTAAAATCAGAAGCTGAGGCTGTACCCTGGCAGGGACTGTCCGGGACCCTGAAGGGAGGGGCTGTCTGGTGAGGAGGTGGGCCCGTTGCAGGAAAATGATGCTCAAAATATGGAGAGAGGGATGGAAAAAATAACCTGGTTTCTCTTCCTTCCCAACCTCTCACCCGTTGCTAGGGCCTCCCACTGGCCATTCCAGCTGGAGGGCAGTTGGCGAGGGTAAACAGGGAACAGTGTTTGCCGAGGGCACAGAAGAGATCTGAGAGCAGATAGCCATGACAGGCACAAGGTGAAGAACAAATATTTGTTGCTTACACAAATGAGTAGGCAAAGGGACGCGCGCTCATTATTGGCTGATCAGTCTTTAACGGAGCCACATCCTCCCATTCACAGGCTGGCAAAACTACCCCACCCCTCACTTCTCTGCTAGTGGCTGCCGCAGGTCTTCTCGAGACACGAGTTTGGCCCATGTAAACGAAGTATAACTGAAGTTCAAAGGAGAGGCAAGAGCCTGGGGTCGGAAACTTCATTCTGAAATGACTGAATTGAAAAAAATGTTCTCTTGCGGGGATTACCCAACATACCAGTGAAGATGTTAGGCCCTTCAACATCGCCCAGTTTGAAATCCCCACCTAATTTTCTTGAGCCTCACATCTAACAGCTGCAAGGATAGCGTGCCTCAAAATGACACAAGTCCCCCATTTCTGAGGCAAGCACCTAGCCTGTCCCTCAGGGGTAGGCCCTCGGTATGGGTTTAGGTCACTCGGGCCGAGCCACCAGAGGCTTTCTTCCCAGTGGGCTCCCGTGCCCTTGCCAAGGCCTGGAAGGCTGCGATTCCACAGTGTGTCCACCAGAGGGCCTCAGGGCTGCCCCTCAGAGTCCACACTGGGTGGGGACTTGGTGCCTCACCCAAGCTGGGCTGTGCGTGCTGTCCTGTGGGCTCGACTCTTCGGCACCTCATGTGGTGGAGCCGATCTCGGGGAGCAGAGCTCCCATGCTTCTAGAGGTTCAGTTCCCTCACTGTCTCTTTCACAGGTTCATTTTACGTTTAATAACAGTTGATTTGAAAAATTTACAAACGAGGAAATCAGAACAGGTCTGTGTGTGGGTGGGTGGGCATTTTGAAGGTGAGGTAGCAGGAAGTGGGGATGATTCTGGTCACATCAATGAATGCCTGAACTTGCAGGTTAAATATTATTTAATGTTGAAGAAATTCAGAGCTGGAAGAAGACCTTGGAAATAATTTAGCGTCTCCCTTATTTGTAACTAGAGAAACCAGCATAGCCTTTGCTGCTTGCAAGATGCCTGGTAGGTTCAGACACTTTAGGAATGCAGTTAATAATTGAGTTATTAAGGGATTTGTGGTAATATTTTATTTCAGTACTCCATCTTTGCTCCCATTTTCTTAGGTCTAGCATGAACCTTAACAGCAGCAACAAAGCACAAAAAGGCATTTTTCGATTTTCTGTTGAAAAAGGTTGGCTCTCGGTTCTAATCCCACCTTTGGCCCTTGGGTTCTTTCCAGACTATTGAACCAGAGGATAGAAAGACCTGACAGGGTAGGGAAATTATCCAGGAAGATGGTGGAGGAATAGAAACCCAATCAAACTCCTAATCACAAATTCTATTAAAATCAATCAGGAATTTTACTAAAGAATTTCCAGTAATACAGCAGATATCAGTCACTAGGGTAACTTAAGGGGAATGCATTAAGATGGAAAAATTAATGTGGCTCCCTAAAAAAGTGTCATCACTCAAAAAAGAAGAGAGAACATACAAAAAGCTTTGTTTTAATTAACCCCGACAAAGAGCAACCACAGGGAGCCACACACAGAATTCAGAAAAAGGTTGGAGCCTCTTTTCAAAGAAATGAAGTGGATACCATATCCTCTCAAGCGAGAGAAGGTCAGAATTAAAAAGAATGAAAGTAATGATCATTGCGAACTGAGGGTGTTGTTTAGGCTGCACAAAGCAGAAATTGCACTTAACTTGGTTAAAAAAAAAAAAACCCCAAACCCTTGAGCAATATATCCAGAATTTTAAGAAACTAAACTAAGAAATGAAGCATTTCAGGAGGACCATTCTGAGGAATAGAGCTCAGCACGGCAATTTCTGCATAGTTAGACTTCCTGGATTAGCAGACAAAATAAAAGGCACTGAGTCAATAGTTAAAAATGCAATAATATCTTCTCCAGAACCAATAGGAGATGAGATTTGAAGTGAAAAGAATCATATGATTTCATAGAGTCCATAGAACATTTCAAGAGCGACTTGCTATTTACAACACAGTTCTCATGCTCCTGCGTCTTCTCATTTGCACTTTACAACAATTATGTGAGGTGGACAGGTATTATTTTCTCTCATTTTACTGATAGAAATTAGCCTCTGAGAAGCTGAGTGATTTGTCCAAGAGATATAACTAGTTAGTACAGAGTCCAAGTTCAAGTCCAAGTCTCGCTCTTCAAGGTGGGAGAGTCTTATACACATTTTACACACTAAGGAAAAATACATCTGCAATGACACTCAAAAAGAGAAGATCACTTTTAAAAGAATGTAGATTGGGAAGACTATTGCCCTTTCTAGTAACATAAAAAGAGCATGGTGGATATGGAACAATATCACCAAGGATGGGTGGGGGTAGAGAGAGAGAGAGAGAGGGAGAGAGATGGGAGAGGGAGAGAGAATGAGAATGTGCCCATTCACTCATGACCCTGCCAAACTGCCCTCCATGTGGGACACCACAAACACCTCTCCAAGGTCCTAGAAAGCCAACCTGTCACCTTTTTCCAATTAGCTCTAAGGACTGCTTCCAACAGAAATCAACATGAAACACAGAAACCTAAATTGGCATTGACCTGAGTTATCTATTACAAAAATATGTAAGTGAGAACGGTATGAGGAAGCATTTTTTTGTTGATAATTATAATTATTATATTTTATGGAATGGAAGTAAGATGCAATATGAGGCATTGCAAACTTCTGTCACCTTTCTAAGAGCTATTTGGCTAAATGTGACAGGAACTATCCCTTACACTCAATACTACCACTCTGGGAACTTATCCCAAAGCAATAATTCAAAGAAGAAAGTTATAGGTGGTTATACTGATATTATTTATAATTGTTAAAACTTGAAATAAAAACCCAATAATTGGGTTTTAGCCCAAATGAATATTACATAAACCATTAAAAATGATGAAAACGAAATGTGTGTTTGAAATTAGCAATGGGAGTAGATCTAAACTCTTCACATTACCATGATTAAACAATGAAAAACGTGTGCATATAGATAAAAATTAGAATGCAGTTTAGAGAAACGACATGAATTTATTTAGGGCGTGGGATTGAAGCTGAACTTTCTAATTTCTTTCTTTAAATAATTTTTAATTTATAAATGATTAAGAAATTGCCAGTGCTGTTGCTGAAATATGGCCAGTGCCATCCAGGTCAGAGATCTGTGGGCTCTTTGGAAGGATGAGAAATTGCTCACATTCACAGAGTCTCAGTCGGGGAGCTGGGGGCCTGTGGGCCTGGGGCCAGGGCTGAGAAGAGACTTCATTTGCACTCTATCTTCTTTGATGCCTTTTGAATTTTGTATCCTGTGTGTGTGGCACCAATTACGAAAATGACATCCAGGTGCAATAAATCTCCATTGACTCTATTTCTGATCCCAAAATTGGGCCAAATGGTCTGATGATGGGACAGAATAGTTGAAATCAGTGTGGCCTTGGAAAAGCCAGAGCATTTCATCAGTGTGCCAAATCATTGGAAGGGTGGGGAGTGGAAGCCATGCTGAGGCTACAGAGGGCACCGGGTGGGAGTGGGTCCTCCTGGGAGTCCAGCTGAAACGGTGGAGATCCGGTCAGATCTTGGAGTTGAGGGCCAAGGAGCAGAGAGCTGCAGTGTGAAAGGTGAAGGTGAGTAGAGATGGTGATAAAGCCCCAGAAGGGCCAGTGCAAGGGCCGCCGTCGGCCAGCAGAGGGCGGTGTGGGCCGCGTGGCACGGGAGGTTAGCGCCGATGGAAGCCACCGGGGTAGGGCTTGGAGGGGGCCAGAGCCTCTGGCATGTGAAGTGGGGACACCGCGGAGGCTTGGAACAAGGGGAGGGTCCCGGGGCGGGTTGCTGTGGCCAAGGTGAAGCGGGAGGACGCAGACGCTCCAGGCTGGGCCCAAGGATCCAGGGCCACGGGCACTAGGGTAGCAGCAGATTGTTTTTGGTTTTTTTTTTTTAAAGATTTATTTATTTTTGAGAGGGGAGGGGAGAGAGAGAGAGAGATTGTACGTGTGAACAGGGGGAGGGGCAGAGGAAGAGGGAAAGGGAGAATCTCCAGCAGACTCCTCGCTGAGCACAGAGCCCCATGTGGGCTCAAGTCCTGCCTTGGAGACCAGCTCTGTGACTGTAATCCCTGTTTTGTCATCTTCAAATATGGGTTAATATTAGCTGGAGGCAGAATGGGGAGGCAACAGTGAGGCCACCTGCACGCATTTGGAAACGGGGAGCTAAGTGCTCTCTGATCCAGAAAATCTGAGCTAGAAAATCAGCAGAAAACAGATCAAAGCAGAGAAGCGCCAGGTGACTTGGAGGCAGAAAGACTCTCAGGCCACTTGAGAAGGACTGAAGCCTGAATAAAAATATTAAGTTGTTTGAACAAGAGCTGAGGAACCACAGAGCCCTGAGGAGTGGCAGGTGTCTACGCTGGCTAGGCGCTGCTCAGGTGAGGGACAGATATGGTGCTTTTGTGGAAAGGGATGCCTCTGACTACTCTGACCCCATCAAACATTTGAGTCATGGTCACATGCTCCCCAAGGAACCCTTGCCTTTCCCCATAGCCTGCCCCACAGGGAGGATAGAACTTCCTATTGGAGGGTGAGAGTAACCGGTCCCCTTGGGAGTTGTTTCTCATTGTTCGCCAAAATTGTTAAAAACACCAACTTCGGAACCAGGTTGAAATTCCAGCTCTGCCTCCCCTGTCTTCAGCGGCCCCCAAGGAGCTCCGTCCTCCTGAGGGAGCGAAGGCCCCGTTGGGTGAGGGCGCTGCTTCATCCCGTGACTAGCTCTGGGCCCGGCAGCGCTGCCCAGCACGCGGCACCTGGGCCTTCTTCTGGGAGCTCAGCGGCGTCTCCTCGGCCGTCATCCTGCATGGCAGCGAGGTGACAGCCATGGCACCGTCGCAGCGGGAGGTCCTGCCCCTGGCACCACTGTCCCCGCTGAGGAGAAAGTGGACGCAAAGAAGAGGAGAGCAGAGAGCAGGCATAATGGACAAATGGTAAATGAATGAATGAAGTTGCCTGCTTACTTACCCCATTCTCCAGGGTTGGCAGCCCCCTGGGAGACAGATATGCGTGGAAATTATACAGGCCTATATGAAGAGGAAGGAGGAATCAATCTGTTGTGTCAGGGGAGGGAAGCAGAGGAGATTTCATTTGTTTTGAAGAAAAGTCCAGGAGTTTCCTAGAGCTTCCAGATAGAGAATGTGGTTTGCATGAATCTTGGAGCGGGGAACGGGCTGCAGGGAGCTGAGGGGGCTGCAGCCTGGGCGCGGGTGGCAGAAGGGTGGGAGACAAGGCCCAGCAGTCTGATGGGGACCAGATCCCATGAGTATGAACGGTGACAAAGTGTGCTGTGTTGATAGGTTTTGGTTTCATCCTACAGACAATGGGAATTTCAAGCAAGTGAGTGACAAAAGGAAATTTGCATTTTCTTGTTATTTTTTAAAGATTTTATTTACTTATTTGACAGAGAGAGACACAGCGAGAGAGGGAACACAAGCAGGGGGAGTAGGAGGGGGAGAAGCAGACTCTGCTGAGCAGGGAGCCCGATGTGGGGCTCGATCCCAGGACCCTGGGATCATGACCTGAGCTGAAGGCAGACGCCCAACCGACTGAGCCACCCAGGCACCCCGGGAATTTGCATTTTAGATGTGAGGTCCTTGAGAGCTGGGGAGATGCCTTATCCACCCCTGTGTCTTTAGTAAGAGATATACAATTTCATTCCTGGTAAGACTTCAACATTTGGTACATGCATGAAAGACAGCGCTGGTGGTTTTGGAGAAGAGGTGTGCATGAGGGAGACCACAAAGGAGGCCAGACGGGGAGCGCTGAGGGTGTGAGCAAAGGGAGCAGTAGGGCTCAGGAGTAGGTGATGACATTTGAGACCTGTAGAATCAGACCGTTTGGTGACTGGCTGTGGTGGGAGCCCGGATGGATGAAGATAAAGCAAAGATGACTATGATTTCTGGCTAGGGTGATGGCAAAGCTACTAAAAACTAGAAAGAAAAGGGGAGGAAGAACCGACGTGCTAATGTCTAGGACAACACAGTATGAAGTGCTCAGTGGACATAATGATTTTTTCTTCTCTCAGTAATGTTGCCTGAAAGCAAGGCTGTCATTGTTAACACTGCTGATCAACTCTTCCGAGGCTTTGAGGGAACTAAGAGTTGCAGTTTCAAGGTACCATTAAAAAAAAAAACCACGTTACAGGGGCGCCTGGGTGGCTCAGTTGGTTGACGGTCTGCCTTCGGTTCAGGTCATGATCTCGGAGTCCTGGGATCAAGTCCCGAGTTGGGCTCCCTGCTCAGTGGGGAGCCTGCTTCCCCCTCTCCCTCTGCCGCGCCCCCTGCTTGTGCTCTCTCGCTCTCTCTCAAATAAATAAATAAAATCTTAAAAAAAAAGTTACAATTATCACCCATATTATTTTAGGTCGTATGGATGATGGGACATCTCTGGAAAGGGCCAACTCTAAGCAACTGTGTTTCAGCTGGAACATTACAAATACACAACTGAATGAAAGGTACAGAGATTTCCCTTAGACCCCCCACCCCCACTCCCCAACCTCCCTCATCGTCAACATCTGCCACCAGAGTAGCACATTTGTTACAACTCATGAATCTACATTGACACGTCTTTATCACCTGGAACCTAAAACTACTCTAAAATATAAAATCTATCAGTTACAAGAACCCCAGACAACTGTATACTTGCATACGTTGCGCATGTATGCATGTACAACTATACACCGCCACCTGTGGTGGAGACCAGTGGGACTATCTGGTGTGGGACTCTGACCCTGGGCCTCTCTCTAAGTCGTGTGGCAATGAGCCAGCTCTCAGATCCAACGTCCCACGGGATGGAGGGCTATCAAGTTCTCTGAGGAAGCTGAGGCATGTTGGAGAATCCCCCGAAACCGTAGGCACCTAAGATTAGAACTGCGTGGTGTGCATATCTAAAATATTTATTTCCCCCCATGGGGCCACTTTTATACACATCCCATAAAACAGCAGAGTACCAGGCGCCGGGGCGGGGAGTGGGGAGCACGGTGCTGGACATCTCCATAGCACACGCCATTGATTTGGCCCCAGCACACTTCTCCTTGGGAGGCTGGGAGGGCAGGCAGCTGGCTCCCCATTCCACCTGCACCAGGTGATGCTGGTTGGTATCCGTCCTGAGCCCTTTACGGAACTGCTGTGCTGTCTTATTCCTGATCCTGCTTTCTGTAGATGAGAAGACAGTCTGTTGGGGGGCCGGCAGCACTGAAGTCCACTGTAGTTTGCAGAGCAAAATTTACTGTTTCATCTGAGTCTTGGTTATTTCTACCGCCGGATTTAACAAAACTCTAATGTTAAATTTAAAGTAGCATGAGGGTTTTATAAAGACCTTGCATAATAAATTCCAGCCCATATGGCCTCATTCGCAGAATCTGAAAGACTGGTATTTACTTTTCTTACTATTTCCAAGGGGAAAAAAGGTTTAGATCTGCTTCTCCCCAGGCCTCCCAAATAATGGTGGTGTATTTTCTGTCTAATGGCATGGACAGAGGCCCTCTTCTGCTGACTTTATTGATCATGTTTGAGTTAATGGTAGTGGTTTGTTTGAAGTATAGATTTTTGTATGTGTCTGTTTGAGGTAAAATACACGCAAAGAGACAGATAGAATAGTCCTTGGGGTTCTCGCTGTGACCAGGAAGTTTTTATCTTTAAAAAAAAATTCTCTTTTCTTTGAGAATGAAAAATAACACTTAACAATCTTAGTTGGCTTTAGAGTTGGTCCAACTGGGGGATAACAAAATCTCATCAGTGACATTTTCAGGTTTAATATGACTATATTTATATACTTAGAAGGACCAGGTGTATATAAAAACATTCATTTTTGATGAAAACTATAAGTGCTTATTAAAGCACTTTGACTTCTTTCTTTTCCAGTCACTGCTACCTGAAAATATCTCCGAATATTATGTTAAGGGAAAATATTTTGAAAAAAATGGAAAGTTATGTGAGAAGATGCATAATCCCAAATCACAGAAACAAAACAGAGGCAATATATGTAAACAATGTGTGTGTGCATGTGTGTGTAAATTATGTATGCCACATATTTCCTACCGTCCACTCTGCAATAGAGAATATTCTTCTTTTTTTTTTTAAGATTTTATTTATTTGAGAGAGAGAGAGAGCACATGAGAGGGGGGAGGGTCAGAGGGAGAAGCAGACTCCCCGCTGAGCAGGGAGCCCGATGCAGGACTTGATCCTGGGACTCCAGGATCATGACCTGAGCCAAAGGCAGTCGCTTAACCAACTGAGCCACCCAGGCGCCCCTAGAGAATATTATTCTTTTCTTGTAGATTCAGGAACACAATTGGCAATGACGGATTTCTAGTGACCTCTAGAAATCTTGATAAGGTCAACCCAAAATGGGAACCTATAGTTAAGCTTCGTCTTGGTGGCACAAGATAAAGGAGGGAGCTCAGGAATCGAGGGGCAGGGTCTGTGGTTTTATGTGGTTCTTGCCAAACTGGCTCAGGCAGAAGACAGCGTGCCGGGGGTATAGACCTGGGGATGACTCAGAACAAAGCCTCCAACTCTCAAGTAAGTGCACGATCAGGAGCTCTGCACCCAGGAGAACAAGGAGAAAAATGCTAGCCAACCCATTCCTTTTCTTTCTCCAACTTCCAAACATTATAATACCCCTGTTTTTTTATGTATTTTTCTGGAAGGAATGGTTAGAATGCCTAGGGTGGTCAGGGAGAGAGGAAAGTGGTTAAAAGGCATTTGCTGCAAAGCGACGGGGAAAAAATGGAATTGCTCTGTGCATAGCTGGTTGAGTTCTTCCAGCTGTATCCATGATAAAGAGAATAAACAATCAGGGATTTTCCTCCTGGACAATTACTATTACATAGACTACCAGTGGGATCCGAAGCATTGCCACCGTGGACGGCTTGGAAGAGAACCATTATGAAGAGTCATTTGTAATGGGATTTTACTTCTGGTCCTAAAAAAATTTGATAACCAAATTTGTAATACAAATGATTAGAAAGGCCTGAAGACCGTTAATGGCAGAATTTGTTAAATGATATATTCACCATGAATACCCCATCTTTCTAATTCACGTGCCTTGCTTGGGCATATTGAATATATCAACTGTGATCTATCTGGACTGAAATGGGCCTGATTAAGACAGCATTCTGGAAGAGGAGTTTTCCACCCCCCTGCCCACTACTGACTTGAAGTTTGACTGTAGTCACTCCTAAAAGACGTTCAACAAAATTTCTTAGATGAATTGATCTCAAGCACAGCTCAGGATTTACTAATTTGTGGGGAATTAGTGGGAAGCTGTAGGGAAGCTAAGGAGTGTCCTCATCCACAAAAGATGTGAAAGGAGGGGGTTTTGGCTTTGGGGAATGCTGCTTATGTCAGCGGCTAGTTTTTAAGAAGTATGAAAGGCAGAGGTCGGGGCACCTGGGTAGCTCAGTTGGTTAAGCAACTGCCTTCGGCTCAGGTCATGATCCTGGAGTCCCTGGATCGAGTCCCGCATCGGGCTCCCTGCTTGGCGGGGAGTCTGCTTCTCCCTCTGACCCTCCTCCCTCTCATGCTCTCTGTCTCTCATTCTCTCTGTCTCAAATAAATAAATAAAATCTTAAAAAAAAAAAAAAAAAGAAAGAAAGGCAGAGGTCACCAAAACATCAAGCGCACACTGGTTCTTGAGCAGGAAGTTCATGGCAGGACTTTGTTAGATGTGCAGATGTGCAGGGCTTGAGGCCCGGGGTGGGGGCTGCGTGTGCAACACTTCCCAGACGCAGATGACTAGTGGTGGCAGTGTGGCCAGGAAGGGGAATACCAAGACTTCACCCCAAGTGGTGTGAAGGCCAGTAGAGAGAGCATGCTTGACACTAAGTCTCTGGGGGCTACCTGGAGCCTACCCGGCCATCAGGTAACAAGATCTGAATTTTGAGCTGCCCAAAGCCAGTGGTGTTTGCCCACATCTTAGTTTTGAGACAAGATTTTTTACTCCCGTTGACGAGACATTCTTGGATTTGAAATTAAGAGTGGCGAACACAAAATATGGCCTGGATTCTGTTTCATCCCCCCACTGGTCTGACACCACCTGTGTATTGTAATCCACTTCTGGCAATAACCACCCAGAATTAGCGCTGACTCCACGAGTGGAGGGCTCAGTCCTCCACAACACTGCTCCTACTTCAGATGTCAGGCACAGTTTGGGGGTTCCCAGGTCACCTGCCCTATTGACCAATGGGTTACAAATTTGGGAGGTTCCTACAGCCCTCTCAGGTTTGATAATTTGCTAAAAGCATTATAGTTAAGGACTATACATTTATTATAAAGGATACAAAACAGGACCAACTAGATGAAGAGATAGATGGTGCAAGGTCTAGAAGGGTCCTGAATGCACTCTCTGGGAGAATCCAGGAGCTGTCACCCTCCTGGCCCATCAATGTGCTCACCAACCAAGAAACCCTTCTGAGCTTCTGTGTCCAGTTTTTACTGGGGTTTTATTATGTAGGTGCGATTGATTAAATCATTGACCAAGTGATTGAATGTGCTCTCCAACTCTCCTCCTCACCCTGGAGGTGGGGCTGTTGCTCAGTCCCAACCTTCTAAGGAGGTTGTTAGTCTTTGTAGTGACCAGCCCCCATCCTGAAGCCATCCAGGAACCCCCACCCCCAGCCCATCATCTTATTAGCATAAACTCAGGTGTGATCCAGAGGCTCATGAATAGCAAGTACGCTTCTATCACTTGGGAAATTCCCAGGATTTTAGAAGCTCTGTGTCAGGAACCTGGGACAAAGACCAGACAAACTCTGTTATAGCATGAGAATACAGGTCACGTGGGCATGTTTCTATATAATGAACTTTAAATGATATAGAGAGGGTTCTGACATGTTTTCCACACTGGAGCCAGCGCACAGAGAAAAGTCCATATGAGGACACAGCAAGAAGATGGCTGTCTGCAAGCCAAGGAGCGAGGTGTCAGGAGAAACCAGACCTGCTGATACCCTCGTCTTGGACTTCCAGCCTCTAGAACTGTGAGAAATAAATGTCTGTTGTTTAAGCACCCAGTCAGTGAGATTTTGTTATGGGAGCCTTAGCAGACGAATATAGGGCCTTTGTTAAAGCATTTTCTCAAAGTTTGCCTTGCCAGTTTTGTTCCTGAGGAGACTCTAAGGTGTTCTCCAAGGTGCGTGCTGCTAATTTGCTGGCGTGGGGACGGCTTCTGGCTCTGTGTTGGGGTGGGGATTCTGCCTGTGAAGTTGTTCCGTGTTGACCCTTCTGTGCTCTATTCTATCCTTTTCTGTTCACGGCTGTGCTGTCCAAGGTTGTTCTTTACCTGCATTTTGTGAGAATTCTTGTTCATACCATTAAATCTGCCCTGGACTGGAGCTGCCCTGGGGCTGTTTTGGTTGAATGACCTTATGCCCACTGTCAGGTGGATTAGTCTTGTCAAGTATAATCATTCTGTTGGGAAGCTATAGGAAACAGATGCAGAAGAATTAGGTGAATTCTACCTGAGCACATATAGCTAGTTAGTAAGATAATTGAAATTAGAATACCAAATTTTGACCTCATATTTAACTGTTCTTTCCACTCTAACCCTGAACAGTCTCACATTTGTGAGTAAAAGAATGGAAAAATTTTGTTGACAATCTTCACACCTCTCAAAATGTGTGGAACCATAGCAAGCTACTTGTCCTGTTAGTGTCACCTCATTAGAGTCTGGGACTACAGGAACCAGAAGAAGCAATTAATAGCAATAAGCTCGATTTTTCTTAACGTTCCCCTTCAGAGGTTCTAAGCAAAGACAGCTAAGAATCCAGATCACCCAAAAGTGCCAATTAAGGGAACTTGACTGCATATCCAGATGACAAAACTGCTACCAATCATCCAGAGATTTCTCTTTAGTGTCTACTTTGTAAAAAGTGGAAGGTGAATTCATCCATACCAGGTGCTGATATGTTCATACCTTCAGCTTTAAAAATCAATGAGAAAGAAGACTTCGGTTTTCCCACCTGAGATAAAGTGTTCTAAAAACATCTTATTATAAATTACTTGTTTGTGGACACCTAAAAGGTTCCATAAAAGATGAGATATGGATATAATTTAAGGGAGATGTAGTTTAAGGTTTTATGAGATTAAAAAGCAAGGATGCACAGAAAGTTTCCAGCTCTTCCGATCGATCTGATGGACCCTTGAGTTCTTCCCTTGATTATCTTGTTCTTTTGCCAGCAGTTCTCATGTTGAAATGAATAAAATGCAGATGATTAACTCAGAAATAGGCAGGTCATCTGATGAAGAGGAAGAATAACCATCTGCCAGGAGGACCTGTCCTACTAAACCTTCGGCATTTCCTCTAAGGTTTAAAGGCTTTTGTGTCTTTCTCATCCAGCTTGTCCGGGGTCTTCAGGCTCAGGCCTTCATGCTGGAGATACCTGTCTCCTTTGCTCATATTCACACAAATCCACAAGTACCGTGTTTCATGATTTAGAAGAGTTTTTCCCTTTTTAACGAGGATCCAATCAGGAGAAGATCGGCAAATGCAGCAGTTTTAGAATTAATCATTTTGTTTGTTTTGTGTTTAAAACCCAAGTTATTAACTACTTCAAAATAGATCTTCAAAATGGAGTGAACCAATTGTAATCAAAATTCTAGTGCACAGCCCCGCACATCACAAGGCCCTGCCTCCCCTCAGCATATTTCTAAATAGTTGTAGATTGTTTTCTCAATCTGTGTGCGTCATTAATAGAGGCAGATGGAAAAGCAGCTTAGCTCCTTGTCCCTTTCCTCTGTTGGCTCCTATACTTGAGATCTTCTTTTCGCCCCTACAGACGCACTTTCCACCCATCCACTCCCAACCAGGGAGGCTGGCCCCTATGGATGTCATCAACATACTCTGATGCCTTCTGGCTATAGCTGGGTTTGGTTAATGGAAGCCATCAGCAGGAGATGGAGATGGTGGGTCCGGAGGAGGTGGAGGTGTGTATTCCAGAAGATTGCTTCCTTCCAATTCAAGAGGGAATGCTGTGTCCCACTTCCGATGAGTGGCCCTTTCCCTGCAGCTACGCTCTGTGGGTGCCCAGAATCTCCCTTTCCTGACGCCCTTCTGACCTAGAGGGGGTAACCAGGGTATGAAGTATCCATTGTTGTTTCATAAACCCTGCCTGTGGCTCTGTGAACAGTGCCTTTATTAAAGTCTCCACCAGCCTGGTTTGCATGAGCCATGTGTTAATAGCTGGGTCTGATCCCACTCTTTGTGTTCCTCTCTCTTTTTGTCCTCTCTCATTCACCCTGTCCCTTTCCTCTCCTCCCATTCCCTCCCTCTGACTACCATTTTTCCTTTCTATCCCTATCTCCCCTCTCTGATCTTCATTTCCTTTTTTTTCTCTCTGTCACTTAGTTTCATACTTTTCATTACAGTAATACTGCATTTATTTACCTTACTTAGGAGGTGGAGTTGAGTTTCACTTAACGAAAATCTTAAAGAGTTTGAAAACTATAAAAGCAAGCTGTTATTGCTGCTGGGAATGTAAAATGGTATAACCACTTTAGAAAACAGTCTGGCAGTTTTCTGAAAAGTAAAACACACATCTATAATATGATCTAGCCATTCCACTAATAGGTATTTACGCCCCCCCCAATTGAAAGCATATAAAGATTTTTACATAAGTGTTCATAGCATTTTTATTTATAATAGCCCAAAATGGAAATAACTCAAATGTCCACCAACAGGTGAGTGTATAAACAAAGTGTAGTATATCTATGCAATGGAATACTATTTAACAGCCAAAGAGAATGAACTATTGATATGCACACAACATGGATGAATCTTGAAATAATGAGGTAGAGTTGAAAGAAGCCAGACAAAAAAGGTGCATACTGTAGGACTTCACCTATATAAAATGAACTAATCTGTAGTGAGAAGAAAAAACTGGTGGTTGCCTGGAGGGGGTGGGAGCCCCAGGGAGGGCAGGAATGAGGGATTGCAGAGGTGCATGAGCTAACTTTTGGAGGTCATGAATATGCTCACTATCTTGATTGTTATGATGGTTTCATAAGTGTATGCATGTCAAAACTTATCAAATTGTGCACGTTATGTGTAGTTATTCCTCAATAAAGCTGTTAAAAAAAAACACACAACGATGGGCTTAAAGATGGTATATTATTACCAAATTGCCATAAACGTAGTGGTTTAAAATAATACACATTAATTCTCTTATAGTTCTGGTGGTCAGAAGTCCAAAATCAGTCTCACTGGGCTGAAGTCAAGGTGTTGGTGGGGCTGGTTCCTTTTGGAGGCTTTCAGAGGAGAGTCCAATTTCCTTGTGTTTTTTAGCTTCTAGTAGCCACCTGTGTCTCTTGGCCTGTGGTTCCTTCCCCCACCTTCAAAGGGCATCCAATCTCTGCTGCCATCATCACATCACCTTCTCCTTCTCTGTAGTAAGAGTTCCCTCTGCCTCCCTCTTATAAGTACACTTGTGATCCCATTTAGGGCCCACCCTGATGACCCAGGATGACCTCCCCATCTCAAGATGCTTTTTTTAAAAAATAATTTTTTAAAAAGATTTTATTTATTTATTTGACAGAGAGAGACAGCGAGAGAGGGAACACAAGCAGGGGGAGTGTGAGAAGGAGAAGCAGGCCTCCTGCTGAGCAGGGAGCCCAATGCAGGGCTCCATCACAGGACCCTGGGATCATGACCTGAGCCAAAGGCAGACGCTTAACGACTGAGCCACCCAGGCACCCCTTCCCCATCTCAAGATCCTTAACCACATCTGCAATGTGCTCTTTGCCATATAAGGAAACATTTATAGGTTCTGGGGATTAGGACATTCCTATCTTCAGGGGCCATTACTAAGCCTGCCTCAGATGGAATATTTTTTGCTCTGCAAAAAGCATGTTAAGGGGTGCCTGGGTGGCTCAGTGGGTTAAGCATCAGACTTTTGGTTTCGGCTCAGGTCATGATCTCAGGGTCATGGGATGGAGCCTGCTTAAGATCCTCTCTCTCTCTCTCTCCCTCTGCCCCTCCCCACCCCCCACTCATGCATGCACTCTCTCTCTCTCTCTCTCCAAAAAATGCATGTTGCTTAGTGTCTGGGAATGCCTTATCCTTCTCTGTTTTTGCACTGAAGTATTTATAAATAGCCCTGGCTCTTAGAGAAGAGGACAACTTCCAGGTTGGATACTACCTGGAAAGCTCCCTGTGCAGGAGTGAGTCACCACGTTATTCCAGTGCACCATTACAAGGCATCCCCAGTATAGCGACTTAAACATTTTAAACCCATTCTCACATGGGCCATGCTTTTTCTTGCAGAGAGGGCTCAGATGGCTAGGGGAAGGATGGCCATTTAGACAAATATTACCATCCTGTCCAAAGCTATTTCCTATTTTTACAGGCCTCTATCTGCCCTTTGTTAACTCATCTGTAATCATATCCCCCTTTAAAACACTGCCTTTGTCAGTCTGACTGGTGAGGTGCTGGGAAAATCTTCACCACCTGATTGCTCCGTGGCCCATATGTAGAGATGCTTCTAGAGAAGCTGCTGAGATGGGACTGTCATTCCTAGAGGAGGATGGACCCTTGGGCTTTGCTGACCCTCAACCTGGCCTTGTGGAGCTTTCTCAGAGGAGGGGAGAGGCTGGGGATAGGGTGTGTTGTGCTGGGAATGCGGTCAGAAAGAGACTTTGCCTTTTAAGAAGCCCCCAAGGTGGCAGATGGAATCAGAGAGATGCTCTTGCTGCTCACCACCTCTGGGGTGGCTGCCTCAGGTCTGTGCTCTGGCCCATACCCGCAGGAGGACCAATTTGTAGAAGCAGGCTTACTCAGTCAAAAATGTCTCCAAACTGGGAGTTCTCCAGGGTATGATGGCCTCCAAAAGGGAGACAAATGCAACACTTGAGTCTAGGCTAGGGAGTTAGTGCTTAAAACAAGGGTGCCTCTAGCAATGTCTTTGGGGCCCACAGGATGGTTCTTGGTCTATAAAATGAGGGGGATAGGCCACCTTTACAAAATACTCTCTCATAGGTAGGGGAGATAGTCCTATTTGTTCCTACGTGCTTCCCTGACATGCTGGGATTCATCCATGCATCATGCAGCCTGGGGACTCTAGCTGTCTCTCCTATGCAAAGGGTCGGGTAAGGGAGATGCAGGGTCCAGGGAAACGGGAGTGTTATGTTGGAGCGGACACAGCTGAAGTTCCTTCCCTTGCCTGAAGGGGTCAGCAAAGGCCCAGGAAGGGTGGAGACCTCATGACTCCCAGGAGAGAAACAATTTTGAATAGGCCATCAGGCCCAGGGGACAGTCCCTACCTAGCTGCTGTGTGATTTCTCTGCTTGCACATCGTCGTCGACAGATCCTCCCACAGGCTTCCCCTAAGTGCCTAGAGATGTTGGGGCAGGCTCTGGGGGTTGGAGAATGGCCGTCTATGTGGGATACAGGAAAGGGAGTGGGCCCAAGGGCCGGATTGAGGAAAGCCACAAGGGTGTAGACCCCCTCCCAGCTCTGCCCTCTTGGATGCTTCCCCTGGAATGTCTGTGCCCGAGCCAGAGCCTGTAATCAAGCCATCAAAGCTAATAGGATGATTTCCACATAAAATGAAATTGTGGATGAAGAATGGGGATGCAGGAAACAGACTAATGGTTCTAATGCTTATTCCTCAACCTTTCACTTCTCAATAAAGTGCAGTCATCGGACTTCTTGTTTGTGTGCTAGGAAAATGATGACTTCTCTGAGAGGCTCTTAGCAACGATCATTGTGTTCCTTGTTGCCTGTGTCTAGTTGGGTGGGGACAGGCAGAAAAGACCTTGACAGAGATGGGCAGAAAGTCACAGTCTGCCCTTTGATGAGCATCTGGCTTCTTTCCCAGTCTCACTGATTGCTACATTTTCAATAGTCAGTAATATTTCTATTTTTTTAATTACAAAAGTATGACAAGAATATACACTTATTATTTAAAAAAAAAAAGAGGGGAAAAGCAAAAACCTATTTTACTCGACTCTTCCGGTCTACTCCCTTCCTCAGAAGTTTCTATCACTGTTGATTTGGGAAAATCCTGTATGTGTGGTGGTTTGAAAATATGTCCACATTATTTGATCCTACTTCCTTCAAAAGGTGGAGCCTAATTCCTCTCACCTTAAGTGGAGGAGGTACTTAGTGACTTGCCTTTGAAGTATGGAATGTGGCAGAGGTGATGGTTTGTGATGTCTGAGGTTAGGACCTGAGTGGCATTAGGTCTTTCTCCTCTTTGTCACTCTCTTGGACTGCCTGCTCTGGGGAAAGCCAGCTGTTTTGTCGTGAGGACACTCCAGTAGACCTGACGAGAGGGCCGTGTGGTGGGGAACTGAGGCCTCCCACCCACAGCCATATGATTGAGCCATTAAAAAATTATTGTAATAGGTTCTGCCACCTCTGAGGGCACAGGTTCTCTGATGTCAGATACTGTGCCCCTCGGGATTTGCCTTTCTTGGGAATAAGCAGGGGACAGAGCACATAATCCCCAGGTACACTTTTCTATTGATTAAGGGTACCTAAGGGTTTATATAATAGGTACATCTACTTCCAGAGCTTGAGTTATGTGGTGGCTGCTGATATCTGCTGCTAGTATTATCCTTCGGGATGAGAAGATTTATTATCTCAGCTGCTGGGAGTGCTGCTGGCAAAAAACCCTCAACAATCAAACCCTTCAGGATTTCTTTAGCTGAGAAAGACACCATGCCGAGGTCTTGACCCCTTTCCAGCAGCCCACATCTCATGATTGACGAATGAGCGGTACGGAGCCCAGACCTCTCTCTCCAACTCAGGGGAGCCCTGAAGGGCCATCCCATCTTCAGATCCCCCTGCAGGATTCCCTGAGGCATTCCATTAAGACTGCATTGCGGCTAGACTCCATCCCCTGCCCACTCTACCTCCCACCTTCCCCTTTGACAGGTGCCAGTACCAGAGGGACTCCCTAATAAACCTCTTGCAGTTAGTCTCCAGCTCAGAGCCCACTTCCTGGGAAACCCAAGCAGGGAAGGAGCATTCTAAGAAAGCAGATAATGAGGTCGGGTTTTAGAGCTGGATGACTGGCCAGCCAGCTGGCGTCGCTTGTGGTGGACAGAGCACTGATAGAAGATGGTGGAGCCATTGTCCTCCGCTGGTTGCGAACCGTGATGGTGTACTGGTGGGAGGGAATGCCTCAGCTGTTGCAGTGCATTTGAGACCTACAGGGAGAATCATAACCATGTTGATGCTCTGGAAGAGGTTACAAAAACTGAGGGTAATCATTCAGTTATTAAGAGCTGAGTGTCAGAGCTGGAGGACCTCTTTGGAGGCATATAAAGAGACTCTTACCTCTTGAAGTGAGAGGGTAAAGAAAGCCGAGAATAAGGCTCAAGGCTTAAGCACAAGAGTAGAGGAGCTCCAAAGAAGGTTCACCTCCCAACGGAGGTAGGTCTGTTATGCCAAGGACAGGGCCCTTGATGGGAAAGAATGGGCCCCTGCACATGAGATGGGCCATCAGAGCTGATACTCCAGAATTATGAATCCTCATTTTCCCCTGGGAAACAAGGGGTAGAAGCAGGAGTGGCCCTGTTTGCCATCACTCCCAGTGACCAACTTCGGGAAAATCTCTTTCCCGTTCCTACATCCCTGGGCTCTTTGAATTTACAACATTCCCATGGAGGAAATTCTTTCATTTGGAAGAATGCAAGAATTCTATTGAACTATAAACTATGGCTGCCGTCTGGATACTTTGGGCTACTTGTGACAAGGGACAGCAGGGAAATAGAGGATTCTTCATCATCCTGACAGGACTAACTGACCCTGATCATTAAGCAAGATACAACTGCAGTGGTGCGCCTGGGTGGCTCAGTCGTTAAGCATCTGCCTACGGCTCAGGTCATGATCCCAGGGTCCTGGGATCGAGCCCCACATCCGGCTCCCTGCTCCACGGGAAGCCTGCTTCTCCCTCTCCCACTCCCCCTGCTTGTGTTCCCTCTCTCGCTGTGTCTCTCTGTCAAATAAATAAAATCTTTAAAAAAAGAAAAAAAGATACAACTGCAGTTACACAGTGGGAGCAGGAAGGATCACATTGAGAAGGCTCTATGGGAAATCTCTTCAATACAAACCTCTCTATTTGTTGTAGAAATTTGTTTTATGGGTATATGTAAATATATATATTTTATTATATGTATTTTATTTTATGTAGCCATATTTTATATATGTGTATATATATATAAATGTTTATGTTGGAATTATTTATATTGCAAAACAGAATAACCTACTTGGAAACTACCTAATACTTATTAATATGGAGTTAGTTAAATAGAGTATGATGTATCTCCTCTTATCATGGAACATATGCATCTTTTAACAGAATGAAGTAGATCTATATGTGCTCATCTCCAAGACACATTAGTGAGTGCGAAAAGTAATGTTCAGTTAGGAAAAAAAAAGCAATGTGCAGAATAGTCTACATAAATCTTTTGATATAAATGAAAAGTTATAAATATGCGTGCTGATATAGGCACACACAATAGTTTTCTGAGTGATACATAAGCATTTTTTTTTAAGTAGTGGTTGCCCTTAGGGAGTGAAATTGATAAGTTTAAGAAAAAATTTTTATATCTTTCTATAATATTTGACTTACCTAACCATACCCATGTATTGTATTGCTTTCATTTATACTTAATAGCAAATGTCTGGAAAGTGGTAAGCCATTTAAATTTTATTCTTTACAATTTTTGTTTTAAAAATGATTGCATGCTACTTAAGAATATCCAGAAATCAGTGGGTGCCTGGGTGACTCAGTCGGTGAAGCATCCAACTCTTGGTTTTGGCTCAGGTCATGATCTCAGGGTCATGAGATCGAGCCCCACGTCAGGCTCTGTGATGGGCATGGAGCCTGCTTAAGATTCTTTCTCTCCCTCTCCCTCTATCCCTCCCCCCGCTCACCTGCGTGCTCTTTCAAATTAAGTAAATAAATTTTAAAAAATCTTAAAAAAAATCTAGAAATCAGGAAAAGAAGTGGAGAGTAGGTTAATATTTTGCTCCTCCCCTCTGAGCTTCAAATCATTTGTGAATTACATTGTAGGACTTCAGAAAAAGCAGCCTGGTGAAGAATTCATTTTTGTGTCATTGCCCAGAAACTCCTCAATCCCTTACCCCACCACCTCAGCCTTCCCAGTAAGAGGAGCCACTTTTTACTGGGTTATATGTAGTTATAAAAAGTGTGTGTGTGTGTGTGTGTGTATCCCCAGGGTTATACCCAGTCAAAGGGGTACCACATAACACTGACACAGTCTTCCCATATTACCGCTCAGAGCCACTCTAAGCCCTTTGGGTGGGGCATAAACCTGATTTTGGGCTGTCGGGGAAAGAGTAGGTTCTCAGCATCAGCTGAGCTCTCTTTCTACGGTGACTTCCTTCCTGTTTCCCTCTCTGCGGATTCTCTCTCGGGGGTGCGTTAGTAGTCCTGCCAGCTGGTCTCAGGCATGCTGTAGTGACTTTGGTGGTCAGAGGGACTCAGGTTTCTTCCTCTTAGGAGCTCTGCTCCCATGTCAATGTCTGAGAGCAAAGAGAGATAGGTTTGGGTTTGTTTGGATACCTGGTAACATCTGGGAACCATATGTCATATTCCATTTGGTACATCAGGGGAGGGCTGATGTGACTCCACTTGCCTGTAGAGCCTGAACCCAGGCCCTCATTCAGTTTAATATCCTTTTATCGCTATATGAATAATTCACAAAGGGATGGATTGCTCCATTGTTAAATCCTGTTACATTCCTGGTCAGCAGGGTTGGTTCCCCACAAAATTACCGGGTTTGGTCGGTGCCTTTAGGTTCCATCTCTCTTTCTTTCCCTGGAAAAGTCATGTCTTCACAGAAAGTGCCAATTTTTCAGGGGCCCCAGGGTATTATTAATGATTCTGTATCTCCAGCATTTTGGTTCAGACACAGGAAATGCAAGGGGATGATGGGAGGTTGGGGGAAGGAAGAGCATTTTCTTCCTTCTAAGCCAGAGTTTCATGATTCTGCAGTTGACCATGGTACCCCAGGACCTACTGTGGGTCTGGGTTCTTCTCTTTCTGCCTTGGGATCAGGAGGCCAGTGGCTTCTCTTCAAATTTGATTTGAGGATGCTAAGGTGCGCCTCTAATCCATGCCCTCCGAGTCGTCCATATTAATTCAACAGGAATGTATTGAGTGGCCACTATGTGACGGCCAAATGATCCCACACTGCCTTAAACTTAGAAAGTATAGATGCTATTGGTAAACAACACCACTGCAGTGAAAAAAACCAGGCAGGTGTCCAGGAACAGGGAAGGGCACCTGAGAATCTGTTTGTAGCTTCAATGCCTACAGGGCATAAAGCCACAGGATATTTAGGATGGAGCTGGGAGGATCATGGCAAGTTCTAAACAAGTGGAATAAAGAAATCTACATAATTCATATCCCAGATGACCTCTGGAAATAAGCTCCTACCTATGGTGCTTGGGTGGATAGCTGTCCATTGTAGTATTATGGCATTTGAGTCTCTGCATTTGCTTCTCCCCTAAAGCTGTTCTTCCTCCTGCAGTTGGTAGTGCCACCATTTATCTGTGGGGGCAATTAAGGAGGCCATAGCCCTGTGAACAGGGGGGTTTTGCCTGAAGGAGAAGCCATGACCATCCAGGGATGATAACCACGGAGGCTTGTGGCAGTGGCCATGGAGAGGCGCCTGCCCTCTGACTAAGACCTGTCTAGGGAATCCAATTCCTTCCTTTTTCTGGGCTTCAAGGAGTCTTTTTATGCTTGAAGTCACTACCAGTGGCAGGGGAAGTGGCTGCCCGACCCTCCCGGCTCCACGCTTGCCCATGGTCATAGGGCAGGCTCGGCTATGCCGAGTAACAAACAATTCCCAAATCTCAGTGGTTTACCCCAAAAAGCATTTATTGCTCGTGTCACAGGCCAGTGCAGGCTCTGTTGCTTTTCTTCCAGTACAAACTTGGGGACTCTGGCTGTTTCCCTCTGGCAACTTCATCATTTCAGAATCTTTTACTTCCAACCATACAAACAGGAGAGAGAGGACGGGCCGAGGTTCTTGCAGGAAATTTTAGGGGCCAGGCATGGGCAGAAGTTGTTACTTAGCTCTGACGGAATTGACAGGGTGGCCCTTCTACGTTTGCAGGAGAGGAAATGGGATGGACGAGCACCGAGCCAGTCTCCGTTATATTCACACAGAAGCTTCTCCCTCCATCACAGTCTACCAGCTTTCTTGATTTTTTCAAAACGTTAATGGCACTAGTTTACCAATGGCACATTAACAACTGAGGCCTAAGGTACTGCGTGATTAACGTGGCCACCGAAGAGTTGGTGTTCCATAATGTTTCATTGAATTAATGGAGAAAGCTAACGTTGTTTGGATTTAGCTGTCTCCCCGTCAGATCTGAAGAAAAGCCAGGCTCAGGGGTCAGACTGAGCTAAAAGCAAGAAAAGACAATCCATTCTGCCTACACCCAGAGATGCCTCCAGAAATCCTTATCTTCTAGAACCCTGCTGTGGTGTAGTGAGTCCACAGAACATGAGAAACTGTAGTCAATTGCAGAAGCATGGAGTTCTAGCTTAAAGGTAGCAAATTTTTTCCTCACCAGGCTTTGCACATGGGCCTGGTTATGATTCCCCTGAGTCATGTCTGAGCCAGCCCAGGGTTAATTATCACAGTCCTCAGCTCCCTGTTTGATTCTGTTTGTCTGTGTGTGTGTTGACCTGGGCTTGCTCTTCTGGATCAACCAGACAGAAGATCCTTGCTGGTCATTGTCAATGCACAGAGAGGGTAGGTACAGGAGGCCTGAGCTAGCCTGAGTCCCAGTGTAGACTTGGCCCTGACAGGTGCTGAGTTATAAGCCTTTTTAGTGGCTGCCTGAATTATCAATACATTTGATCTTCCTGTTCCTCATCTGTGCTAAAATATTACAATGACTATCGATAAAGAGCTTTACCAATAAATGTAAAGCCCTGGGACCTGTTTACCTCTCCTTGGTGTGGGCTTTGCTTCTGTGTACTGTTCACCCACATCCTCCTCTCTGCTGCTGATGGCTGTAGTCTGGGGTAGGGTGTCTCTCATTCTTCCTGGCATATTTATTAGTGTGATGGACTGGGCAGTTTCTTTTCTTTTTTTGGGGGGGGGTGTGTATTTCACTATTTATGACAAATATTCCACATCTATGATCCTCTCCAGTCAGAAGCTCTTTGAGAGCTGTCGGCCTTGGCTAGTTGGGGAATGAAGTCACCTGACTCATTCACCCTGAGAATGGTCCCACAGATAGCAGAGGGTTTAAGCTGGCTTTCGAACCTGTCCATCACCTTGTCAACCTCAGCCTTATTTGTCTGAATAGATGGATGCCTGGTCCTTGGTGCTGATGATGGTTGCTGGCTGAGCATTTCTGCCAATGTACTGGTCCATGAACCCATTGTCGTGTTGTTACGGGTGCTGAGGCCATGCCTGGTACCCCCACAACCGGGGCATGCTTGCTGATTCCTTTTTTCAGCTGTGTGACCAGAGACCACATTGCACTCAAGCCAGCTTTGGAGAAGAACAGGACAATAGGGCTAAATGCTTTATTCCTCTGTCACAAACGTCGTCTTCTCTGTGCTGAAGCTCTGGCTGATTGGAGTGCTTCACATATTTTATTTTATTTATTTATTTATTTATTTAAAGATTTTATTTATTTATTTGACAGAGAGAGACACAGCAAGAGAGGGAACACAAGCAGGGAGAGTGGGAGAGGCAGAAGCAGTTTTCCCGCTGAGCAGGGAGCCCGATGTGGGGCTCGATCCCAGGACCCTGGGATCATGACCTGAGCCGAAGGCAGACGCTTAACGACTGAGCCACCCAGGCGCCCCTGGAGTGCTTCACATATTTTAAACCACTCTGCTAACTTGGGGTCTAGCATATTCTGGTGTTTAACTAGAGTGAATGTTACTGAATGCAGTCCCCTTGGCCATTCCCATGACTCTTAATCCTCTGGGGCTGCTTGCTTCATCAAGAGGAGGTGAATTCATGTGTCTTAGGGAGAACCTTTCCTAGTTCTTCTGGAAGCATCTCTCTTCCTTAGTTAGCACAGCCTCTGAACAAGTGAGCCGTGCTGAAGTTGGCCTTCTGGGCTCACTGCAGAAAAGATCTGGGCAAAGGTCTTAGCTCTGCCTTTGTTCCATGTCCATGGAAATAGCACGTACCTCCCACCCTGGATTTAGGGCACGATGTCTGCACTCTGGCCCTATTCTCATTCTTCTCTACTTGAGTTCCATCAGGACTCTCTCTCATCCAAGTCTTCTCAGTGTTGACATTAGTAGGAAGGCTAATGAAAGTAGTCAGGGGAACTAGTAGATCCATATTGCTAGAGGAGGTATGGAAAAAACTTTTTTAAACTGTCACAGGAGATGTAAAATCCTAGATTAGCCACATTCAAGTAAAGACTATGAAAAACATGAGAATCATTTTAAAGACTGGTTTTAAAAATTATAATATATATATATACATATATATGTATATATATATATATAGCTTAAAGATGAAATACTCCAGAAAAATATCAAATGAAAAGTAAAATCTCAAATCCCCTTGTATTTCAGTTCTTCCAGAGGCTAGAGATTAGGAAAAACAAAAAAGCTGGATCACTACTCCATCTTTCCATAATAAAATTAATTACACAGAAATCAAGTTGACATAAAAATGAAACTACAGAAGTACTAGAGGAAAATGTGAGAAAAAACATTTTAAAAAACGTTCTTAACGTGTGACACTTCCCTAAGCATGACTTAATAACTGAAACCATAAGAGGAAAGGCTATATCATATTTCATATTTATCTATTTTTGCCTTCTACTTTTTTCTACGATAATGTCAAATAGAAGTGATCCTATCAGGTATCTGTCTTGTTCTGACTCCAGATGGAAAGCTTTCAAATGACCTCATTAAGTTATCTGTGTGTTATATATATATATTTTTGTAGATACTACTTATGAGGCTAAAGACGTTTTATTCTTAGTTTGCTACTAGTTTGTCATGAATAAATGTTGAATTCTAGTGAACAATTTTTCTGTGTTAATTGTTATAATGTGATTTTTCTCCTTGAATCATATGGTGAATTATATTGGTTGATTTTTATTATTTTATTTTAAAGATTTATTTATTTATTGAGATCATGACCTGAGCCAAAATCAAGAGTTGGGCGACCAACTGACTGAGCCACACAGGTGCCCCTGGTGCTCCAATAGCTCATTTCTTTTTAACATTGGATTATATTCCATTGTTTGGATGTACCAGTGTTTATTTGTCCATTCCCGTACGGAAGAACATCTTGGTTCCTTCCAAGTTTTGGCAGTAAACATCAATGTACAAGTTTTTGCGTGGACATAAATTTTTGGCTCCTTTAGGTAAATATCAAGGAGAACAGTTGCTGGATCATATAGTTAAGAGTATGTTTAGTTTTGCAAGAAATGATAAACTGTCTTCCAGTGTGGCTGTTCCATTTTGCAATCTTTCAGCAATGAGAGTCCCTGTTGTTCCATATCCTCCCAGCATTTGTTATTGTCAGTGTTCCAGACTTTGGCCATTCTAAAAGGTGGATAGTGGTATCTCGTTTTAATTTGCATTTCCTTGATGACATATGATGTGGAGCATCTTTTCATTTGCTTATTTGCCTTCTGGATATCTTCTTTGGTGAGGGGTCTGTTAAGATTTTGGCCCATTTTTAATTGGGTTGTTTGTTTTCTTAGTGTTGAATTTTAAGAGTTCTTTGTATACTTTGGATGACATCCTATATCAGATGTGCTTTTGCAAATGTTTTCTCCCAGCCTGTGCCTTGTCTTCTAATTCTCTTGATACTTGAACAGAAGTTTGTTTTTTTATTTTAATTAAGAGCATCTTATCAATTATTTCTTTCAGGGATCACTCACTCCCCATAAACCATGTTGAGATATTAAAAATAAAAACTTTCACTTCCTAGGAAGGTCTATAAGACATTTTTTTCCTGTTTCTAGTAAAGATTTAAACCCCTACATTAAAAAAAAAAACTAATTGGCTAGAAGGATAAAGAAAAAGCATTGAAGAATGCCAGCAATTTTCCTGTTTTGTTAAAGGTGTAAGTTAGAATTCATTTTTGGGAAGCAGAGGCCTTGCTTTTTTAATATTGTAAAAAAAAAAATGTCAATGGGCCTTATGATTCTGAAAAGCCAAGCTAAAATACTATTCTGGAGTGGAGAGGTACAAGACAGCAAAGAAACAAACTGCTAAACAAGTAACTCCACAGTTCAGTCTTCCCTGTGGGTAGACGTGGCATTGTGGATGACTATGTTTGGTGGAAAGCTGGTCTTAAACTTAGATTTTCTTTTTCACTGGGTTCAGAAGAGCTGGAAGGTCTAGTTTCCAGGCAGAAAAATGGTCAAAGGCCTATCTTTGGCCCCTCCAACTGTGCTGCAGGTGTGGGGCAAAGGAGAGCACTGGTCAGTGGGTATGTCCTATGGGTGGTTAACCTAGGGAATGTAGGAGCAGATACAACTAGTTCTTTCTTTACATTTCCTTCTCTGCAGAGTTGCTGGATCTTGTTATCATGGAAAGCTTAAGCATGGTTTTGTGCAATGTTATATCTGAGGAATACAGTAGTGGACAGAAATATGGATTTGGAAGAAAGTGGTTTGAGGGGAGAATTATCTGTGGGGAGAAGCTAGTGATGAAAAGAGACAGGTGGCAGAGATGGGTAGCCATCTAGACACAGGCAAGGGGGACAAGGGACAATCTGGATGGATTTGTGGGACTGTTAAGCATTCCTTGGGGATCATCAGAAATATTTGGGAAGGGAAACCTGGTAAAAGATGGGATTTTTCTATAAGCAAGCAGGATGGGGATTCAGGGTTCTCATACTAAAGGAAGCATGATCCCTGGTAGCTAGAAAGTGGGAATATCTGGGTTACATCTAAAAATAATTGCTCGGGCGCCTTGGTGGCTCAGTCGTTAAGCGCCTGCCTTCGGCTCAGGTCATGGTCCCAGGGTCCTGGGATCGAGCCCCGCATCGGGCTCCCAGCTCAGCAGGAAGCCTGCCTCTCCCCCCTCCACTCCCCCTGCCTGTGCTCCTCTCTCAATGTGTCTCTCTCTGTCAAATAAATAAATAAAATCTTTAAAAAAATAAAAATAAAAATAAAAATAATTGCTCAATTACCTAATAGTGGGCCATACACTGGAGATGATAGGTGTTCAAATTTGTCATGAAAGGTGGCTTTGGTTTGGGGGACAGCAGATGTCAAATCAATATAACAGATGAAGAGGGAAATGAAAAATGTTTCCTTACCTCCCCACCTCTACAACATGATGGGTACACTAAGGAAAATGCTATGGACTCAGAAAACAAGGGTCTGAACTCTCCTCTGGTTTTGCTCCCAATCAATATATAGCCTTGACCATGTTCTATGATCTCCTATTCATCAATTTCCTCATCTGTTAGAAGAAGTGAAAAGTGATGACAAATACCCTTGAGTCTTGTCCTATCCCAATGGTCTATGATGCTGACAGTAAGTTAAAACAAAAACAAAAACAAGACATCCTTGGTCTCTTGGGTGAGGCAAACCTGGCCACAGGGGTAGAGATCTCAAACTTAAATATTTCAGAGAGGTCAGTCCGGTAATCTAAATAATACAGTGGGCTGGAAATCTAGAGATTTTATATGGATTTATGTGCTTTCTAAAATGTTGACAACTAGTTCAAATTTTAAATCAATAGTTTGGATCTCAAATCACATCTGACCAACATATTACCAGTTTGAGGGTCTATTCAAGGAAGGAAAAGGGGGAGGAGGAGAAAGGAGGTGCTGGTGTACTAGGAGTGTGTTGGAGGAGGACACAGAGACTTAGTTTTAGGGGAAAGAAGAGAGTCCTTATTCTTCTATTACAGCTTGTAAATAGGTAGGATTGGGAGATCTTCCTCAGTCTTCCACTGCTCAGTCTCATGCACAGAGGGTGTAAATATTTGTTTTCTACTGCAAGGATGTTTAGAGTTGATGGCATGAACCATGTTCTTGACATCCTGTACTTTCAAATATTTGAATCTATATTAGATAATAATTCACTGTAGTTGCCAAAGAACCAGTCTCAGGGCAACTAATATAAGTGTCTTCTAGTGTCTCCTCTAGAAGGGAACTCCATGGCTCTAATCCTTATGTCCATACACCCCAAATATACAGAGACACTCCCTTCTCATAGTTCAGGGAGACTTTGGCACCATTATAGTTAGTCCTTCAGGAGCTGTAACACACACAAAGTTCCTTGTACCTAGAAAGCTCTTGGGATTACCATCTGATCTCTTTCAGAATCACTTGAAAATGTATTTTGGTTTATATGGATGTGGCCCATAAAACAAATAAAAATAAGAGGTTCAGAGTGGTTTTCCTCTTCCTGTCCCTTTTCACTACGGTCAGTGCGTACACCCATCACTACTCTTACCCCTGCAAAGCCTCACTTGCCGTCCCCCTATGGCAAGAAGCTGTACCTCCATCTGATGGCAAAGGCAGATGTGGGTGGAAAGAAGAGACTGGACTGCATGCCTTCGCATCTGTGCCTCTCCATTCTCCCCTACCTCCACCACCCACACTCTCCTTCTTCTTTCACCCCTCTCCCTGTCAGCTACTAGCCAGCAGGAGTCGCCTTCTTGGAGTGAAGGCTGCCTGACTGCATGGATGGTTGCAATGCTGGCTTTGAAGTGGAATAATGATGCCGTGTGATTCTGCTCACTCAACTGCCAGCCCTTCTGGGAGGCTCATGCTGTCCTAACTTTTAATGAAGCAGAGGCCTCTGTATTTCCTGCTTCTTCCCCATAGCCAAATACTGGTTTGGGTCCCTGGCTGAAAACCCACCACCTTGTGAGTTCTGCCTCCCATCTTCAGCATCAGCCTTGGGACAGAACTGTAACTCACTGAGATTCAGCCTGGTTTCAGCAGCCTCAGCAGAGCTGGTGTAGACGGAAGACCCTGGGATTCAGGGGCGGGTGCACCAAGCCCTTTTCACCTTCATAAGAGCAACAGGATGAACTAAAGTATCTCCAAGGAAGAAATCATGGACGCATGGGGCTCGCTGCTCTGCTTGGTGCTGGGATTCCTGGAGCATCTCACCTCAGTAGGATAACCACCAGTCTGAAGTCTTCCCTTAGCTCAATGGGCCCAGGTCATCATTGTCCTCTTACTCCTGAGCGATCAGACCATTGGCAAATTCCCCAGCTCAGGAACTTACTGAAATGGATTTGTGGCAGGATATTTCACTCCCATAAATTTACCAAGTAAAGGGTTGATGATGTCATGTCAGTCAAGTCAGAGCTTTTTACTCCTGACTGAGAACCTAATTCTTATCAGAAATTTGTTTGGGAAATATGAACTCACTAAATGGAACTGGATTATTTTAGGAGACATTTTGTTCAAATTGAATGCCAATTTGTCATCCATTTCAACTAAGAGTTTTCCCACGGGGGCCGTTTGTTTCCATTGCCTTTCTCTTTGCAGATTGCTTAAAACTCGTTTGCATTGGGCGCCTGGGTGGCTCAGTTGGTTAAGCGACTGCCTTTGGCTCAGGTCATGATCCTGGAGTCCCTGGCTCGAGTCCCGCGTCGGGCTCCCTGCTCGGCAGGGAGTCTGCTTCTCCCTCTCCCACTCCCCGTTTGTGTTCCCTCTCTCGCTGTGTCTTTCTCTGTCGAATAAATAAATAAAATCTTAAAAAAAAAAAAAAACTCGTTTGCATTTTTTCACTCTCAACCATGTCTTTCAACAAGACTTCATAACTTGTTATAATTTTTCAAGTTTGTGTGTAAAAATTTGGGTTGTACTTAGATGTGCCACTTTATGGCCCCTTATGTATGATGGCCCCTTAAACTCCACAGTGAGGTTCGTGAGTTCATACTGCATTATACTATCAGGCTGTTAACACTTTCCACTTGCCTCACTTCCATACATTGAAGAAATTAGTCCTTTTATCATACATGTTACGAACATTCTGTCTCAGTTTTTTTTGTCATTACCAACCAGAAGTTTTAAGTTTTTTCACAGTAAAATTGGCCAATCTTTTGTGGCTTGGAAGATTAGATATTTGAGTTTTGAAATTATTGGTTAAAATGTCTTAAGTGAAGGGAGAAAAGGAAAGTTGTTGAGACAGTTTGCTCCGAAGGGCTGAACAAAGAACAACAAACAGGGAGATTCTGTGTGTGTGTGTGTGTGTGTGTAGTATGTATGTGTGTGTGTATGTATGTATCTAATCTCTTATGGTGCTAAGAGACTATGTCTTGCAGACTTCCAACTGCAGTGAGTGTGATTGACTGAGGCCCCAGCTGCTGTACTCTGAAATCAATCTTGACGTTTCCTATGAGTCCAGGTTCTCCCCAGCTGCTCCCAGCCGATGACTGAGCCTGGCAAGGACACCGAGGTGGGCTTGTCCTGGGAAATACGAGACTCCTCTAACAACCAACTTTGCTCAACTTTCCTTAGACTGGACAGCAGTCTAGGACACTTCCCTTCAATGTTCTTTTCCTCTCTTTTATTTAGAGTTAGACCCACATGGTGGTCTGATGGCTTTCCCAGCCTCTCCTGGTTCCTCCTTCACTATTTTCCCTCACGAGTATTGTTTTGGTGTCTGCTTCTTGGAAGACCCTGGATAACATATGTAATGTGATGTTCTCTTTCCTTTCTTACTTGTGTAGCAGTCACCTAGCTACTCATGGTAATTGGGATCAATATCCTCTCTTACCTACTAAGTCCTCTCTTTTCCTACTGACCCATTGGTGTGAGAAGCCCAAAATGACCAGGAAGTACTCATAGCTTTAAGTTCAGATGAAGAGGCTGCTTACTGACGCTCTGGTAGAGAAGTGTCCCCCTGCTCCCTGTTGTCCAGGAACTAGCACTTTGGGCCAACAGAGCCTAAGGTTTTGGGGACAGAAGTGTATATTCCACCAGTGGGTCACTAGGATTGATGGTAAGAGAGGACATTACTACTTCTAGTCCTTGGGTTCCAGGCCCATATATTCTAGATATTGGTAACAAGTATTATACATAACATAATATATATAATAATTATGCATAATACAATATATGTAATTATACATAATATAATATATAATACTTGTTAGCAATATCTCTGTATACATTATATATAAAAATATATAAATATAGGTACATATATACCTAAATATATATAAAATATATGTACATATATAGTATAAAATGTAAATATATATATAAGATATATACATGGCATACACTGAATCCTAACCCTACAGTGTCTTATCTGTAAACTGGTGCCCTAATTTAGCCTTTGATAGGCCATCCCATTGTTCTATTAGATGGAAGCTTCTAGGTGGTGCTGTGTATGGCAGGACCAGTGGATATCTTGGTCATGCACCTATTGCTCTATCTAAATGGGTCTCTTGGTCTGAGGCAATGTGGTACAGAATCTTGTGATAATAATTCAGCCATCCCATAAACCCTCCGATGGTAATGCTGGCAGAATCATGCAGGTAGGGAAGGCAAAATAGGTTGAGTCTTTAGGCAGAGACTTTGGACCCAGGACCCATTGGAGGAGACAGCCCAAATTATGCTCAGTTAAAAAAAAAAAAACATGGTGACAGCCAAGGGAAGTAAGAATATGTTGTTCTTTCTCCCCTATGAAATGACCTCAAAGATTGTAGAGAAGAGACCTGACTTTATCAGACCTATGGAGGCTCTGGCTTCCCCACCAGCTGCTAACAAACCAGGAAATAGAGGAGAGAGTTCACACCCCATGGGGTGAGCTTGGAGCAGTGAGAGACGGGAGCTGGGAAGGTGCTGACAGATGAAGTCATTGTCCTTTCTGTCCCAGACAGATGGTTCTGAGGCATTGTGATTCTCGCCAGCCAATCCCAGGTGCCAGGCATGACTGAGCTCCTGGCAGAGTTCCTTGCGAGGCTGTGGACAGCCCTGCAACACGCCCTTTTGAGTTCGCTTGTGCTCCATCCCCCACTCACTGCCCTCTGTGCTTCACGTTTGCTGCCTTGCCATTCAGTAATGTGTGAGCCGATAAGCTTTGCCTTGACTTCTGATTTCTAAGGCTCCCGCCAAGACTTAGGGCGAGGGGGTTTGGACTGGACGGGGTTTGGATTCTCAACATAATGACAAAATGCAATTACAGCCTCAAGTTCTGTCCTGCTCGGTTCTGTCCTATGAGTTTCAGACCCCCAAAAGAGGCAGGTACTAGAAGATGGATGCTTCCGCATCCCCAAAGGTGAGGCTCACACTGGGAGCTCAGCCTAGCCAGGCCGAGTCTAGCCCAGGCCTCTGGGGTTTGCTTCCCTGCAGTGGGGATGAGGGCTAGCAAGGATCTTTTCTCTTGGCTATATCCAGGGAGGAAAAGCCAGAGCAGCACCACAGGGATAGCAAGACTGAGATCATTAACCACATTTTGTCTCAGATGAGGCGCAAGCCCAACCAGACAAGTGTGTATGGCAGGGGAAGGGAAGGAGTGAGTTGCTTCCTCTTGAGCCAGAACTCCATGCCTCTAGAATTGACCACAGCACCCCCATGTCACCTGATGTCATTCCTCTCTCTGCATCCCAGCAGTTAGCTGGTGGGTTAGGATTGGCTAGCTGGTAGATTTGGATATGGCAGCACAAAAGGCAAGAGGGAACTTTGAGGGGCCAGGCCCAGGACCCCAGGCATCACTGGTCTCTTCCTGCTTTTGGCTCAGTCTGACCCTGACTGGCTTCTCCTCAAATCTGATTTGGCAACGGCATAAGGTATAATAATTTAAACAACTTTAGCCTTTCCCCTCAGTTCAGTTCAATGCAACAAATATTAAGCAGGTGACCGCTCCTGGATGACCAAGTTATCACACTGAGTACCCTAGGCCTAGCCCATGCTCTGTGCATCCATGAATGGCTCGGCTTGATGAGGCAGGGGAAATGAGGGAAGGGGCGGCAGAGAGGAGACAGATCTGCAGGAGCTCCCCTAGGGCATGAAATGCCTGGAGAAACAAGAGTGAATCTGGAAGGCTAAGGAGCTTGCCAGGTTTTCTGTGTATTCTCAGCAAGAAAGACGCCCAGAAGCCCAGCTCCAGGGCGCTGTAGCTGCTTCTAGCTGCCTGGCTCCTCAGCAGACATGGCCCCCCAAATTCACCTTCCTCCTTTCAATCTCCTCTCTCTCCTGTGCTCGTTATCCACCATCTCCCCCGTGAGACCTCTGAGAGCGTAACAAAATAAACTCCCTGCTACTCTTACGCTTACGTCTCATACGGTAACTGGTTACTTGTTTGCACGATGACGTGGCTGTCCTGTGGGGCCGTAGGCTCAGGCCATACCTCTCTGGCGTCACTGAAAGCAGATGGCCTTGGGTATTTGTGTCGGTTATCAGGGAGCCCCTGGGCCCTGCAAAGGGATGCCCCAGGGAGGGCTTAGGCAGGGGAGAAGAAAACTCCTTTCTCTTTCTAGACCTTGCTCTCTTGGGCCCAGCCTTTGAAGAGTCTAGTCATGCTTGAGGCTGAGGGAAAGATGGCGTGGGCCACATGGGAATTATGTGTGTGGCAGATCCATATCTGAGACTTCCAGGCAGCCTGACATGTGAGACGGAGACAAGTCGGCAGAGTTTCGAAGCCACCACATCTGCCTGGGCTTAATTTGCCCCAGGGGTTCTGCCCATAGTGTGCATGAGCTTCTTTACTAATACACGAGAAGTCCTGGGCTTTGATGGCATCCCGAGTGCCTTCCAGCCTCGATACGGGTATTTGGCTTAATTTGTTTGTGCCAGGTTATCTGGGTCAACTCGGTGTCATCCCCATCCCTTTCCCTGTTGTCCCTTGCACGGCAGGCAAGTCTGGGGCCCTGTTTCCCGCTCTCACTTTCCTATATGCCTCTGGGTCAGAGTCTGCCGATTAAAGGTATGCACAGGACGTCTGGAAGGCAGAAGAGAAGTCAGTGTCTCCTTTGGCCGTTGTGAACAGATGCTTGGACATATGGTAGACATCTGATTTGCTGTAGCCTGCAGCTACCTCCTGAGAATCACCTGCTTTGGTGTTTCAGACAGCTGGGATTACTGTCAGCAGCTTCCTTAGGCCGCCCCCTTCCTGATTTCATGAACCAGCTGCAGTCTGCATACTGCTTCCCCAACCCTTCCAGTTATTGTGCAAGCTTCTAAGTCCTTTCTCCTCAGGGTACAGAAGTGCTTCTCCTCCGCCGAGGGCCCTGACCCATGAACGAGGCTGCGGTGCCCCCTCGCCTTTCCCGAGGGAGGTCCCAGGGTGGTAGAGGGCAACTCTCACTCCTGGCAGATTGATAGTATAGTAGGCCAGGCAGCTTCTGGATAATTCCTCCAGCTCTATGACCAGAGGTCCTTCCTGTACAATGACAGTCACTTTTTTTTTTTTAAGATTTTATTTATTTATTTGACAGAGAGAGAGCGAGAGCAAGAGAGCACAAGCGGGGGAAGGGGCAGAGGGAGAGGGAGAAGCAGACTCCCTGCTGAGCAGGGAGCCCAACTCAGAACTTGATCCCGGGACCCCGAAATCATGACCTGAGCCAAAGGCAGACCCTCAACCAACTGAACCACCCAGGTGCCCCAGTGACAGTCACTTCTGATGGAGCAGGACAAATAGGGCCAGTTCTTATGGCCTCTCCTCTCATAGCCTTCTTTGGTTTGTTGGAGCCCAGTCTGACTGAGGCCCTTTGCTTACGATGAGCTGGTTGGCTAACGCGTGGTGTGGTTGTAGTCTAAGATTACTGCAGTGAATGATACTGAATGAAGGGACAGATGTCCACTGCTAGGGTCTGGACCATATGGGGATGCTTTTCTTAAGAGAACAGGTGTGAAAGTATGTGTCACACAGGAGCTCTTGTCCATTATCACGGACCCATAATTCCTTTTTAAATTTGTATTTATTTCTTTATTAGCACGGCACCTGAGCCAATAAGCCCTTGGGTAAGTTGACCATTGGGGCCAAAGGAAATTAAGGACAACATAGGGATGCGAGGACTCAGGGCATGCCAGCCTTGTCACGTGGTAAGGCCCGTTGTAGCTGACACTGTCCGTGCCCCCTCAGTTTGCCCTTAGCTCCCAGCATCCCCCAGACAGCAGTCTAAGACAAGCAGCTGTGAAGATGCCTGAGGGCTTTGGCTGGCCCGAGTATGTTCAGCTTGGGAGCAAGGAAGGCCAGAATTGCCAGGGCAGTCTTCAAACAAGGGTGAATGGGACTGGGTGGGTAAATAGCCCCATCTTCTTCACCCTTCACCCATGGACAACTCTGGGCCATGTTCCATCTGTGAAGCATAGTCCATGAGAGGTTTTCAAGGGGGACCGAGCCCCAGTAGCTAGGGTTGCCAGATTAAGCAAGCAAACAGACAGGGCACCCGGTTAAATGTTAATTTCAGATACATGGTAAATATCTTTTTTGTATAATTATGTCCTGTGATATTTGGGACATATACATACTAAAAACTTATTCATTGTTTATCTGAAACTCAAATTTAACTGAGAGTTCTGTATTTTATCTGGCAAACCTACCAGTAGCCCAAAGCAGTGACTTGCTCATTGAGGCACCCTGTCTTCCTTCCTTCCTTTCTGTGACTCCTGTCACCCTCACTTGTTGGCGCTTCCAGGCATCACCTCTGAAACGAACTGCTTGCCCTCATTCCTACTTTCAAGAGTGTGATCACATGGTTCCTGCCCAACCAACACTGTGGCTCTGGGAAGTCTGGGAAGTCTGAAATGAAACTGGACTGCCACATGCAGAAGAATGAAACTGGACCATTTCCTTACACCATACACAAAAATAGACTCAAAATGGATTAAAGGCCTCAATGTGAGACAAGAATCCATCAAAATCCTAGAGGAGAACACAGGCAGTAACCTCTGTGACCTCGGCTGCAGCAACCTCTTGCTGGACACATCTTCAAAGGCAAGGGAAACAAAGGCAAAAATGAACTATTGGGACTTTTTGCAGAGCAAAGGAAACAGTTGACAAAACCAAAAGACAACCGACAGAATGGGAGAAGATACTTGCAAATGTCTTATCAAATAAAGGGCTGGTATCTAAAATCTATAAAGAACTTATCAGACTCAACCCCCAAAGAACAAATAATCCAATCAAGAAATGGGCAGAAGACATGAACAGACATTTCTCAAAGAAGACATACAAATGGCCAACAGACACATAAAAAAAATGCTCAACATCATTTGGCATCAGGAAAACGCAAGTCAAAACCACAATGAGATACCACCTCACACCAGTCAGAATGGCTAAAATTAACAAGTCAGGAAACGAGAGATGTTGGTGAGGATGAGGAGAAAGGGGAACCCTCCTACACTGTTGGTGGGAATGCAAGCTGGTGTAGCCACTCTGGAAAACAGTATGGAGGTTCCTCAAAAGCTGAAAATAGTGCTACCCTCCGACCCAGCAATTGCACTACTAGGTATTTACCCTAAGATACACGTATAGTGATCTGAAGGGGCACCTGCACCTCAATGTTTATAGCAGCAATGTCCACAATACCAAACTATGGAAAGAGCCTAGATGTCTATTGACAGACGAATGGATAAAGAAGATGTGATATATATATACAATGGAATATTACTCAGCCATCAAAAAACTTGAAATCTTGCCATTTACAATGACATGGATGGAACTAGAGGGTATTATGCTAAGCAAAATAAGTCAATCAGAGAAAGACAATTATCACTGATCTCACTCATATGTGGAATTTAAGAAATAAAACAGAGGCTCATAGGGGAAGAGAGGAAAAAATAAAACAAGATGACACCAGAGAGGGAGACAAACCAAAAGAGACTCTTAATCTTAGGAAACAAACTGAGGGTTGCTGGAGGGGAGGTGGGTGGGGGATGGGGTAACTTGTGATGGGCATTAAGAAGGGCACATGATGATGGGGCGCCTGGGTGGCTCAGTCGTTAAGCGTCTGCCTTCGGCTCAGGTCATGATCCTAGGGTCCTGGGATTGAGCCCCACATCGGGCTCCCTGCTCAGCGGAGAGCCTGCTTCTCCCTCTCCCACTCCCCCTGCTTGTGTTCCCTCTCTTGCTATGTCTCTCTCTGTCAAATAAATAAAATCTTAAAAAAAAAAAAAAGGGCACATGATGTAATGAGCACTGAGTATTATAGAAGACTGATGAATCACTGAACTCTACCTCTGAAGCTAATATACTATATGTTAATTAATTGAATTTAAATAAATTGTTTAAAAAAGGAGTAACTCCACATCCCCAACGGCATCACCTCCCTTGTGGGTTTCCCTCCCTCTCTCACTTCCTTCACCTTTCCTTTCGTTTCAAATCTCTATTCTCCAAATGACAGTCCCAATCATCATTATTTCCCACTTTTTAGAGTCAGCTATGTAGGCAAGAGCCACACCTATTTTGGTGAAGAGAATCTTTTCTGGCTCCAGCAGGTCCGCATCCCTGCCCAGGAGGTCCTATGCTGAATGGAACTGTGGTCCCACCATAGTACTCATTCTGCTCCTACAATCCTTTCTAGCCCCTACCTGCTCCAAGCAGAGACAGTGAGTGTGAGTATGCTTGCCTGATTGTTCCCTGTTTTCTCAGGGGGCATCCCTCTGTTCATTGTATTACATCTGAATTACAAAACCAGCTTCAATCCCTGTGCAAACACCTTCTTTATTTTTGTTCATTGTTCTATTCAAGAGATTTATTTTCTCCCCCTGAATTTCCAAAGATTCTTTCACTGAGGCCTAGCACATAATAGATGTTAAATAAATGTTGAACGAGAGAATGACTAAATGACATCGTCTATAAAAATTCCAGTTACTTAACATTTCTAGGCCTACACAGCAAAGAGTCTGTTGGCTAGTCGTTTGTTTAATGTGTAAGTATCTACACATTACTTACATGTGTAAGTATCTACACATTACTTAACATGTGTAAGTATCAGAAGGGAAGAAGGTAAATTGCATCAAGTTTCTTTTAAATGTTTTCACTAAAACAGTGTTTTTCACCTTCCTCCTTCCTCCTTTACCTCCACCCACAGAAAGAAGTACATTTTCCACTGCAACCCACCATACCCCCCGCCCCACACCCCCACACTGACTCCCACACTCCCTCCCATCCCCCTCACCCCCCACAACCCCACTCACACCAACTAAACAAACATTTCACAAAACAATTTTGTGGGTTCAAGCCCCCCCAGGGAGCCCTCCTGGAGCCCCACCTTGGGCTCCGTGCTCAGCAGGGAGTCTGCTTGGGTTTCTCTCTCCCTCTCCCTCGCCCCTCACTCACCCCCCTCCCCCCTCCACGTGTGTGCTCTCTCCCTCTCAAATAAATAAATAAATCTTTAAAAAAATTTTTAAAAAATGATAGTGGAAGACTGCTTAACATATTTTATAAATGCCATACCTAGGAATATGTAAAATTTTGAAAATATTAAATTCCAAAAAAGTGGTATGATGTTGGGGTGGGTGAAGAAAAGGAGATCAGACCCATAACCCTTAGGTTATAGGGTTCAAATTTGGGAGGGAGAATAAGAATGGGAGTGGAAGATAAATGGCACAGACAGGAAATAGATTGAAATACTAATAACTCCATTTAACAAATTCTGCTGGTAACAGTTGGATACACTCCTGAGTCAGGGGACCTAAAAATGTCTAATTCCCAGATGGTATCACCAGCACACTGTGAAACAATATGTTCTTTTAAATTTAATTCAATTTCATTTATTTGTAATGACAAAGTAACACATAAATACATTCTTGTGATAAAAATTAAAATTATACAGAGAAAAGTTCCTCTTGATACTGTTTCTCTTGTCTAATCCCCTTGACTTTTCAAGAATGAATTTCAGGGGCACCTGGGTGGCTCAGTCCGTTAAGTGTCTGCTTTCGGCTCAGGTCATGATCTCACCATGGTCCTGGGATCGAGCCCGATGCCAAGCCCCGCAACGGGCTCCCAGCTCAGCAGGGAGTTTGCTTCTCCCTCTCTCTCTGCCCCTCCCCCTTGTGCTCTCTCTCTCAAATAAATAAATAAAATCTTTAAAAAAAAATTGGAAAAAAAAAGACAAATTTCAATTTGAAGATACTTCCAGACCTTTTTAAATACATGTATGTTGTGCTGAAAATGTAAATGTACATGGATCTATAGGAACATATTAAAAACTTGACTGGTATTATAATGAATGTTTTGTCCTATAACTTGTTTTTTATGTAGTGTGTCATAGAGATGTTTCTACATTAGTGCATATAGACATACCTCATTCTTTCTAATGTAATTATTTATAGGTCTGGGTTTAGGTATACCATTTCATAAATTTGTTTTTGCTTGTTCCCTCTCCCCCTTTTTTGCTGTGATGTTGTGATACAAGAAATACAAAGTTGGTCATCTTCCCCAGTTCTTGGCTCAGAGCTCCTCTCTTAGAATCTCTATAGCGATAAGTGTCATTTTGTATGCTAATGAGGTGACTCTCGGATGCTGGGGGCTGGTTGCCAGAAGAACAAGCTTGTGATTAGAGGGTTGGAACTTTCAGTTAATTACCAATGGCCAAAGACTTAATCATGCCTACATAATGGAACGTCCATAAAAACCCTAACTGAAGGGGTTCAGAGAATTTTCTGGTTGGTGAACCCCTGGAGGTGCTGGGAGGGTGGCGTGGAAGCTCCATATTCCTTCCCACATACTTTGCCCATGCATCTCTCCCATTTGACTGTTCCTGAGTTATCTTTTTTATAATCAACCAGTAATTATAAAGTTGTTCCCTTTGTTCTATGAACTGTTATAGCAAATTACTGAAACTGAGGAGAGGGTCATGGGAACCCCTGATTTATAGCCAGTCAGTCAGAAGTATGGGAGGCCTAGACCTGTGATCGATATCACTGTGGGGGCAGTTTGTGGGACTGAGCCTTTAACCTGTAGGGTCTGCACTTGGAGTAGTTAATGTCTGAATTGACTTAAATTGTGGGATACCCACTTGGCATCCTCAAAGAATTGGAAAATTGATTGGAGTCGAAGACCCATACATTTTATGTCAGCGTGTTCTGGATTTAGAAGAAACTCATTTTCTTACAGTTGTCTTCTTTTGAGTTATTTGAGTATCTTTTAAATATTCCATTTCAATTTATCTATTTTGATTTTTATTATATCTCCTTGTTTCATTTTTTTTTTTTAGTGGTTGCCCTAGTGATTACAAAATATGTAACTTTTTTGGCTCTACTTAGAATCATTATTACACATTAATTGGAATGTAGAAAACTTACTGCCTTATAGGACCCCTTGCCCTCCCTACTTTATGCCACAGTTGTCTTATGTATTACTTGTACATACACGAAAATCCCATCAAACAATGTAATGATTGATGCTTTCAAGCATCACACATATTTTGCAGAATTTAAAAGAAGAGTTTGATATATTTATTCAGTATTTATCATTCCTATTGCTCTTACTTCATTCCTGATGTTCCAGGTTTCCTTCTTATATGATTTATCTTCTGTCTGAAGGACTTCCTTTAGTAATTCTTTTAGAGCAGATCTGCTGGCTGTGAATTCTCTGAATTTTCTTTCCTCTAATAATGTCTTTATTTCACCTTTGTTCCTGAAGGATATTTTCACTGAAAATAGAATTCTGGGTTGATGGTTATGCTCTTTCAGCACTTTAAAAATGCTGTATCACATATTTTGTGATACATGGTTTCTGATGAGAAATCTACAGTTATTTGAATTGTTGTTCCTTCTAGGTAATACATTGTTTTCCTCAGGCTGCTTTCAGATTTTTTTTTTCTTTGTCTAGTTTGCAGCAGTTGGATTATGATGTGCCTGAGTGTAGATTTCCTTGTTTGTTGTTTGCTGGATTTCCTATTTGAGGGTTCTCTCACTTTGAATCTATAGGTTTATGTCTTTGGTCAAATCTGGGAAATTTTTAGCCGTTCTTTCTTTCTTTTTTGTTTTTTTTTAAGATTATTTATTTATTTGAGAGAGAGAGCACATGAGAGGGGTGAGGTCAGAGGGAGAAGCAGACTCCCTGCTGAGCAGGGAGCCTGATGTGGGACTCGATCCCAGGACTCCAGGATCATGACCTGAGCCAAGGCAGTTGCTTAACCAACTGAGCCACCCAGGAGCCCCTAGCCGTTATTTCTTTAAACTTTTTTTTTTTTTTTCCCAGCACTGTTCTTTTTCTCTTCTCCTTCTGGGACTATCTTCAAGTTCCCTGATTCTTTCCTCTGTTATCACCATTCTGCTCTTGAGTCCATTGAATGGACATTTTTATTTCAGTTATTGATTTTTTAGTTCTAAAATTTCCATTTGGTTAATTTGCTTATTTGAACTGTTATACAGTGTTCATTGTATGAATACACCATGATTTATTTATGCATTTGCCTATCAATGGACAAAGGTTTCCAACTCTTCTTTATTACAAACAATATCTTAATGAACATATTTCTTCTTGCATATGTATGAAGAATTCTTTGGAGTGTCTACCTCTAAATGGAATTGATGGGCCATAGGGCATACTCTACCCAGTTATGCACCCCCTTCCTGGATTCATTCGGTCTCACTGTCTCCAGACCTAGGCCTCTGCTCAATGAAGCACTGTCCTCCTCACTTCATCCTACACCAGGTTGTGTGAATACCCATCAGCTACATGAAGGGTATCCACCAGTGCATGATGGCTGCAGCTGGGCAGTGGCTTCTCAAGCAGCAGGTGGGTAGCAAATTTGGGCAGCTGCACCACACCTCCTACACCCAGTCTGATGAGCAGCTAAAACTTGACCTGCACCAGGATCCACAGTTTTGCATATGTTCTTCTGGTCTATGGCCAGAAGATTCTCTGGGTTGAACTCTAGCTCTAACTTCTCATTTCTGCCTTCTGATGCTCTCCTTATGCCAGGAGATCTTTCAGGTTCTGACTAAACATGGCCCTGGCTTTGCTCACCACTTCTGGACCCAGATAAAGGGTTGTATTGCTGTGCCACTGCCCAGAGGAGCCAAATGGGAAGCAGGGGTGTAGGGAGATTATGTCCTGTGGGACAACCTTTAACCAGTGAGAGAAATGGAAATATAAAATGTAAGCCATATGTAATTTAAAGTTTTCTAGTGGCCATATTAAAAATATTAAAGAGAAACAGATGATAATAATTTACAGAACTAGTTATACGAATACAAAATAAAATAAAAGAACATATGTTGTTTAACTTAATTTATCCAAAATATTATTTCAACATATAATCAATATAAAAATTTTAATGGGATATTTTACATTCATTTTTTAATCTTAATTTTTTTTTAATCCAGTATATATTTTATACTTACAGTACATCTCAATTCAGATGCTAAATTTCATCAGAAATACTTGGTATGTGTTTAGATTTAATAAAATCTATGGTTGCAAAAGTAGGTTCACATACCCAAGCTCTTCCAAACATACCTAAAAATTTTCCAATAACAACTGTCAGTTTTAAATTAAAATTAAAAAAAAAATTTAGTTTCTCAGTCATATTGGCCACAATTCAAGTTCTCAGTAGTCACCTATCATTAGTGGCTAATATATTGAACAGTACAGTTTTAGATAAAGACTTAATTTCTACTTGTTTGGAAGGGAGTTTAGAACTTTCATAGCAGAATGAGGGTTGTTTCTATTGGGAGTCAAATCTTTACCAATAGAAGAATGTGATGCAATAACAATTTGAAATATTGTGTTAGTTTTCTAGAGCTACCATAATAAAATACCATGGACTGGGTGTCTTACACAAAGGAAATTTATTTCCTCGCAATTCTGGAAGCTTAGAATTCTAAGATCAAGGTGCCAGCAGGTTTGGTTTCATTCAGAAGTCTCTCTCCTTGGCTTGGAGCTGGCTGCCTTCTCCCTGTGTCTTCACATGGTCATTCCTCTGTCTGTGTCTGTGTCCTAATTTCACCTTATAAGGACACAGGTCACAGGAGGTTATTATGACTCACCCCAAAGACCTCATTTAACCTTAATTACCTCTTTAGAGACTCTATCTCCAAATATAGTCACATTCTAAGGTACTGGGGGTTAGGACTTCAAAATATGAATTTGGAGGGGGAATGCAGTTCAGCTTATAAAAAATAGAGATCTGGATGTTCTTTTCTTCTCTCTTTGATTATGTCCATTCTGGCCATGAGACAAGATGTTGCCAAATTTCCCCCATGTTATTAGTTATTATTGTTGTATAACAAATTACTCCTAAGCTTAGTGGCTTAAAACAACAAATATTTATTAGCTCACAGTTCCTGTGGGTCAATTTGTCTGGGTAGTCTGGCTCATAGTTGTGTTGTTGCAATCAAGATGTCAGCTGGGACTGAAAGGGGTTGGAGTAATGTGCTCCCAGATGGCTTGCTCACATGGCTGTTGGCAAGAGACCTCAGCTCTTACCACATGGGCTTCACCATAGGCTGCCGGAACGAACGACCTCACCATATGGCAGTTGGCTTGCCCCAGAGTGAGAGATCCAAAGGAGAATGAGCAAGAAGTGGCTGTACTTTTCGTGACCTACTATCCCAATTTGCACATTGTCCCTTCCACTTTATTCTATTCATTAGGAGCAAGTTACTAAGCCCTGTCCACACTCAAAGTGTTGGGAATTCTACTCCACTATTTGAGGGAAGTTGGGCCAATGAAGCTGTGAACATATTTTAAAACAACCATACCTAGTGAGGAAGTAGAAGGTTAGGAAGGTTCAGTAAATAAAGCACCATATTTTTAGATTCTGAGTGATGATCCAGGTCTTAGATCAAAAAAGATCAGAAAAAGATGCAAGCCAGTAGAACAGACTAGAAAACTCCCATGAGCTGGTGCAAGAGAAGAGTTTGGAGGAGAGATGAAGTATGGGGGTGATGTAAAAACACCCTGTCCCTGCCTAGTCTAGAGTGGGGATAACCAATTACCTGATAACATTCCCCTTAATGCTTAGGATCTGAGAATAGAGAGAATCAGGTCATACTTCCTGAACAACAGGAAGAAGTCTTCCTGGCCATCAGGCCTGGAGTCACACAGACAACAAGTGCTTTGCATTTGGGATAAGTGAAGGCCAGAAACAGTTCTACACTTTCCAAGGCCCTAGGCCACGGTGGGAACAGGTGAGGAAAGGTGTCAAGTTTCATGAGTCTGAGGTGAGTCACAGAAATTGATAGAAGAGAGCCAGCAAGCCTTCAAGGGTGTCCTGGTTTGGATGAGGAAGTAAATAGATGTTCATGGAATGGATGCTCCTGCTATTAAAGGGTAAAAGCATTTAAAATTTTAATTGATGTCAAAATATTTTCCAAAAATATTGTATTAACTTGTAGCTCAAAACTGCCATCTTTTTGCCAGCATTTGTAGTAGCAATCTTTTAAATTGTGGTCATTCTAATTAGTAGAAAATGGTATATAAATTAGGATTAATTTTATTTTCCATAGTAACTAAGAGTTTGAGGATCTTTTATATTCTTATTTACTGTTTGAGTGTCTACTTCTATGAATTGCATGTTCCTGAATTGCGTGTTCTGGCCACATTTCCATACTGTCTTTTCCTTACATTTGTAGGAGTTATTTGTATATTTGGAAACTAATCCTTTATCTAGTATATATGTTGCAAATGTGCTCTCATAGTCTGCCACTTGTCTTTTAAATTTGTTTAGGGTGTCTCTTGCCACACAGAAGTTTTCAATTCAAATATCCTCAAATGTATTGATCTTTTCCTTTATGGTTTGTGCTTTTTGTGTCTGGTTTAGGAAGTTCACTCATGTCCAAATCATAGAGATATACTTCTATATATTTTTCTTTTTTTTTTTTTTTAAGATTTTATTTATTTATTTGTCAGAGAGAGAGACAGAACACAAGCAGGGGGAGAGGCAGGCAGAGGGAGAAGCAGGGTCCCCCCTGAGCTGGGACCCTGATGTGGCACTGGATCCCAGAACCCTGGGATCATGACCTGAGCCGAAGGCAGATGCTTAACCGACTGAGCCACCCAGGCATTCCTTATATTTTTCTAATGGGTTAAAATTTTTATTTGCTTTAATTGATTGAAAATTTGTTTTTTTTCTATTTGTAAGGTTACGATCTATTTTTTTTTTTTTTTTATTCCAAAAGATGAGCCGGTTTTCCAAGTCCTTTTTTGGAGTAGTTTATCCTTTCCTTGCTGTGTTTTGATGCCTTCTGTACTGTCCACCGGGTTCCATGTGTGCAGGGGTCTGTACCTGGGCTCTCTATTCCATTCCACTGATCTACTTCTCTCCTCCCATGAAGATACTACACTGTTTTAAACTCTAGAGCCTTTGATACGTCTGGTTTAATGGGGCAAGCAGACCTCCCTCACACACACATACCTGCGTTCTTCTCTTTTAATGTTGTTTAAATTATTAGTGTGCCTTTTTTTACCCACTCCATTTTAGAACAGTCTAATTAAGTTCCCTAAAAATCCTGCTGAGGTTTCAATTGGTAATGCATTGAATTTATAGACTAATTTGGGGGATAATTGACATATTTACAATGTTAAGTTATCTCATCCAGAAAACATAAACATCTGTTTACACTCCCCTTTTGTTCTCTATCTTTTGATAAGGTTTTTTATTTGTTCCTATAAAGATGTGCATATTTTATTAAGTTTATTTCTAAATATTTTATATATATTTACTGATGTTGTCTATTTGATGTCAGTTTCCAAAAAAAAAGTGTTAAGATCTCCTCCTATGTTTATGGATTTGCCTTTATTTCCTTATAATTCTATTTTTGATTTATATATATATATAAAAAACAGGATATTAAAATAGAGATTTTGAGTAAGGCAACAAGATGCTACAGATGAGAAATTCCAAAGCCAGGTCACCATATGCAAATATTCAAAGAAAATGTGTAAAAACCTGTTTCATGACTTTTAAAACCTTGCTCCCAGTTTAGGAACATAAAAAAGGAATCAGGGTATGGGGAGGAGCATATTCCATTTCTGAAGAGATTTGTGAAAAGTTTTCTTTAGAAAGAGGTGATCCCTTGCTGTTAATACCCATCGCACCCTGAACCTTGGGAAGAAGAAGGAGGTGCTTCATCTCAATTTTCTTTAATTTAAACAAGCACTTCTCTCCCCTAAAGCTCTGGCTTTCCAAACCTATCATCCGGTCCCCTCCTCAAAAGGCTTTATTTTAAATTGCCAGGTAATTTATGCAGTAGACGTCACAGGACCACACAGCTCAACTCCCAAAGCCTCACTGTGGCATTAGGAATAGGTGAAGGTAAACATATCTGATGGTATATGATGGTCTTATTTATTTATTTATCTATTTATTTAGTAGGCTCCATACCCGGCATGGAGCCCAATGCGGGGCTCAAACTCACAACCCACAACCTGAACTGAGATCAAGAGTCGGACACTTAACTGACTGAGCCACCCAGGCACCCTGATGGTCCCTTTTAGTCTGAGTCACAATTTTCTCACTACCGCATCAACATAGTTGAGTTCATAGAAAAATCAGGTTTTCCTCATAAAAGTGTGATGATAAAGGTGTTGGAAAGTATGTCATTGATTTGATTTAGGTAAAAATGGGCTTCTGTCCAGATCATCAGAATACTAACTCACTGTACTCAACCAGGAAAGCTAGAAGTTGGAATGTTTATGATCTTATTCAGGCAGAAAGAAAAAAAAATGTAGTTTTGGTCTTCTTTGCACCTTTGACGAGGTGATTCATGCAGGTAGATGGGGAATTTATGATGACCAAGTCCCTGGGTGGGGTGAGAAGGGCTATCGTCTTCAATGAGAGCTCTAGGGAGACCTGTGAGAAACAGAATACAGAAAGCCCAAGTTCCTTCCTTTCCCAGGGTTCCCCATCCAGCTGAGAAGCCAGGGACAGGTTTCTGAATGTTGGAGGCAGGAAGTCTCCCACACGTTTATTCTGGGAATACATTTGAGCCTGTAGCCAAAGTACCAGAACTAAGGGAATGATTCTTAAGTGTGATCTCATGTCCAAATGCCTTCACAGCAACATCCAGACTGGTATTTGACCGAATATCTGGGTACCATGGCCTAGCCAAGCTGACACATAAAAGTGACCATCACAGAATACTAGTTGTGTTACTTAAGCTCTTTTGATTGCAGAAGACACTTTCACCCACTCTGGAATTTGCCCCAGGACCAAGGCAGTTCTCAGGGATGCTGAGTCTTTTGCCACTTTCCTAGCTGGCATGTCCTCTCTCTCATGCGAGAATGTCTGATTTGTAGTGAGAGGAATGGAGCAGAGATGCAAGGAGAAGCAGATACAGAGTTCTCTGGAGCAGTGGTTCTCAGCTGGAGGAGTGTGTCAGAAATGTCTGTGAAGCTTTATATAGATAGACATGCTCAGGGGCCCCTCCCTAGTCTTCCTGAATCACAGCCACATCCTATTTCTTGATGAGGCAGCCCCCATTAGAAGCAGGCTATATTTGGACAGAAAAGGCATCTGATTCAGGTACTGAGACTGGTCTAATTAAAGGTACACATGTACCTTTAATTCAGGAACATTCACTGCTATCGTTGGGCTATAGGGATGAAGAGGAGGAAAGAAAGTGGGGGAGGGGTGCTGTCAAGCATTAGCATTAAGAGATCGATCAGCATAATTCACTATAAAGCATAATAATGGACAAACACTACATTATCTCGATAGATGCAGAAAAAAGACAAAAAGCATGTCTCAATATATACAGATCAAAGGTACCTTGTAATCAAACACATTACATTTCTCTAGCAAAATATACCAGTATTCCCACTGAGTAGGATAGAGACTATAAATAGCCTTAGCATCTGTTCATGTCAAGATTTGCTGCCAAATGAAAAAAAAAAACTTTCTTTTTGGATTTCAGAGTAGTGGATAAGGGATTATAGGCTTGTATCAAAATAATAAAGAAAAATAGCAGATTGGGGATTCATAGAAATGCTCACTTAAAAAAAAAAAACCATAATGCTAGTTCTTGATTTACAGTGAAAAAATAATGTTTATTGATCAGTTTAATATCTTGCTAGAGACAAATCTATAAGGGAAGTTAGTTATAATCAGAAGGTTGTTTGGTGATCCTGGAATCAGATCTTAATGGCTAATGTTGTTAAAGGCAATATATCTTTTTTAAAAATAAATTTCTAAACATAAGTTGTTTTTTTTAATTTTTATTTATTTGTCGGAGAGAGGGAGTGCACAAGTGGTGGGAGCAGAGGGAGAAGCAGGCTCCCCACTGAGCAAGGAGCCCAATGCGGGACTTGATGCCAGGACCCTGGGATCATGACCTGAGCCAAAGGCAGACACTTAACCAACTAAGCCACCCAGGTGTCCTGCAGTATATCTTTTGTGACAATAAGGACACTGCTGCCCCAAGACTGGTTGAGGATGCCTTCCCCAGAGATACACTGTCAACACACATACATGTTCTCATTCAGGAAACATGCTGATCTCAATGTTAGCTCAAGTGAGAGACCAGGAGCATGAATGAAGCAATAGCAACGATCCATGTCCACTTGTGATATTTTATAAGATTTATTTATTTATTTTAGAGAGAGGAAGATATATATATATAGAGAGAGAGAGCAGGGAGTGGGGCAGAGGGAGAGGGAGAAGGAGAGAAGCAGCCTCCCCGCTGAGCGGGGAACCTGCCGTGGGGCTCGATTTCACGAGCCTGAGATCATGACTTGAGCGGAAGTCAAGAGTGGGACGCTTAACTGACTGTGCCACCGAGGCAAAATTATAAAATGCAAATCTGGTCATGTCTCTTGTCTGCATAAAGTGAAGCTACCGGCAGTGGCTTGGAGGTCACCCTCCCACTCGAACTGGATGTCTGTCCCCTTTAGCCTTGTGAAGCGTTTAAAGAAAAACTCCTAAAAATTCTGCTTAATATCTTTTTTTTTTAAATTTAAATGTAAATTAGTTAACATAAAGTGTCGTATTGGTTTCAGGAGTAGAATTCAATGATTCATCACTTACATATAACACCCATTGCTCATCACAAGCGCCCTCCTTACTGCCCATTACTCATCTAACTCAGCCCCCACCCATCTCCCCTCCAGCCACCCTCAGGTTGTTCTCTTAACTAGAGTCTCTTATGGTTTGCCTCCCTCTCTGTTTTTATCTGATTTTATTTTTCCTTCCTTTCCCCTATAACAAAGACAAATATATGATTTCACTCATATGTGGAATTTAAGAAACAAAACAGATGAACATAGGGGAAGGGAATTCTTCTTAATATCTTAAAATATTTTATTATTCTTAATTTTATAGCTACTGAATGAGTTGCAGTTTGGGGCACTTCTTTTTAGGAAGGCAAGCAACATTGCCTGTTTGGTCAACACTGTCACTTCCCTTTACTTTTCTTCTTTTTAAGAACCAGAGTAGCTCCTCATCTTCCATTTTTTTTCTCCTTTAGGTTGTCTTTTTTTTTTTTTTTAAGTTTTATTTATTTAAGTAATCTCTACACCCCACATGAGGGCTCGAACTCATGACCCTGAGATCAAGAGTCTCAGACTCTTCCGACTGAGCCAGCCAGGTGCCCCTTGTTCAGGTTTTCAGCTGTACTGATTTCAACATTCAAAGCAAAATCAGTTACTTTCCTGATGGTATTTGGAAGTTAGTACACATTCGTCAATAAAAATAACTATGCCAGGCACATTATCTAACTAACTACAACTCAAGTATCACATAGTGCTTCTTTGGGCAGCCTTGGCATAAGGCTGCTGGCTGACCAAGGTTGTGTTTAGACAGTACAAAGCCCTTTCTGTTTCCTCCCCACAAGAAATGTCAACTAGGTATGGTAGGTCACACCCTTGCACTCAGTCTTCGGTGGAAGATACCACCCCACCATCTGGCATTGCTTGTGAGAGGCGGGAAATCCAGAGCGAAGCCCGAGGGCGTGCTCCTTTGAACATGACCCATATTTTCCTGCTTGAAAACGTGTCAGTTTCTCTTTCCCTGTAGTTGAAAATGTCGAAGAAGCTATGTCTTGGAGTTTCTTGTGTTGGTAACTTTTCTAGAGACTCTGTTGGTATGATTTTCAATCGGTAATTGATAGATTGGTTGATTTATGTGCAATTCTAGAGTTTTTCTTTTTTTTAATTTAATAAGTTTTACTTCCTTTATTCTTATATTTTTGTAAACTTCTGCTGATTGAGGATTGGATCTTTTTGTTGTGTTCCTATGTTGATAACATCTCCCAGAATATTTTCGTATCTTAATTAATTCCTTAAAAAAAAAATCTGCAGTGGTCAGGAAATGATGAGACCTGGGAGAATTGTAATGGATAAGCAAGAGACTTTATTTTAAGGATCACTTGTTGATATTTGACTGGCAAAATCAGAAATTAGAAGGGGTTGGAAAACCAACTACCCTGTCTTCTTTCCATGGAGACCCCTAGACTTTCAGTTACCTCTCCTTTAGTGAAGACAGGTGGACACCTGCAGCCCAATGCAGACTAGGAGAGCAGCTCACACAAGTGTGGGGTTTCCAGAAATTCTTTTTGCATCTTGTCGAGTATGTCAGAGGGAGATTTATTTTAAAGAATCTACTCACATGATTGTGGAGCTTGGCAAATTCGGTCAGATGAGGTAGGCCAGCAGGCTAGAGACCCAGGGAAGAATTGCAGTTTAATTCCAAAGGCGGTCTCCTGGCAAGATCCCTTGTTGTTCAGGGAGGTCAGTCTTTTTTCTATCAAGACCTTCAACTGATTGGACAAGGCTCACCCATATTATGGAGAGTAATTTGCTTTACTTAAAGTCCACCAATTTAACTGTTAATCTCATCCAAAAAACACCTTCACAGAAACAGCCAGAATAATGTTTGACCAAATATTTGTGCACCATGGCCCAGCCAAGATGATACATAAAATTAACCATCACAAGCTTGCCTTTTGTCAACTTGGCACCCATATGCATCTCCTTAAACCATACTTAATCTCTAAATAAAGACAACAATGAGGTCATAATTCCACCTAAGATGATACAGTTATCCTGTGTACAATCAAAAACACACTAACCCTTTACCCATTCCTGCATAGCTTTGGGTTTGAGGGACAATAAAGAAGAAAGAAAATCACAGGAAAAAAAACGAGGGAGAAAGGGAAGAAAATGATTGAGTGGTTCAAAAGCCATTTGACACTTCAAAAAGAGATGGTAAAATTCATGCTATCAAAAAAAGAGGCACCGGGGCGCCTGGGTGGCTCAGTCGTTAAGCGTCTGCCTTTGGCTCAGGTCATGATCCCAGGGTGCTGGGATCGAGCCCCGCATCGGGCTCCCTGCTCGGCGGGAAGCCTGCTTCTCCCTCTCCCACTCCCCCTGCTTGTGTTCCTGCTCTCGCTATCTCTCTCTCTGTCAAATAAATAAATAAAATCTTAAAAAAAAAAAAAAAAAGAGGCACCTTTTCCCTCCTTCATGCACCAAGTTTATGGCTTTCCTTTCTTTGTTGTGCACAGCCACGAGTTCTCTTTCACCATCAAGGGTGTTCAGTTTGTGGGTATACTCTGGGGCCCTGTGGGCAACTCTGGTATCATCATACCATGAGGGAAGAAAGGGATGGGAGTGGGGGAGACAGCGTCTTTGCTTGTCCTCTGGCTCCTAAAGCATTCCCCCGCCTGCCTGCCATGACCAGGGAGAGGCTGCTTCCGGGTGAACAGTGGGGCAGTGTCAGACACTGAGAGTGTTTTATTTGCTCTCTTCCTTCAGGGAACATCCCTTTAGGTTTTCTCTCCACATCCTGTTTGCTGATGCATTAGAGCATCAAAATTGATCTGAATTTTCCACAGAAACCATGTGGTGTTCTTCCCTCTCAGGATCACGGATCAGGAGCCAGGACTCTGCATCATGGAGATGGATAAATCATCTTTCCCAGGAAGAGACATGGGGTTTTGTGACCAGAGGGAGTTTGTGTTCTAGACTGTATGCTCATATCCCTTCCAAAGTCCTATATTGAAACCCTACCCCCAATGTGATCATATTAGGTGGTGGCGCCTTGGGGAGTGATTAAGATTGAATGAGGTTATGAGGGTGGGGCCCTCATGGATGAATTTGTACCCTTTACAAAGGCCACAAGAGAGCTTTCTTCCTCTCTGCCCTTCTGCCAGGAGAGCATGAACCAGGAAGCAGGCCCTTTACCCGATACTGAATGTTCTAGAGACTTGATCTTGGACTTCCCCACCTCCAGAACTCTGAGAAGTCATTTTCTGTTGTTTATAAGCCACTCATTCTGTGGTATTGTGTTACAGTAGCCCAAACAGACTAAAACACCTTCAAGTTCCATTAGGGTAGAGGCTGTGACTCTTGCTCGCACTTATTCCCAGAGCCTAACACTGGCACATAACAAGGCCAATTAATTACTGATAAATGACAAGCTCTAAGACCCATGAGAAGAAGAAGGAGCACAGGAGGGCAGTATCTGATGCCTGATAAAGAGAATTTTCTTGAAGATAGACGAGAACGAGCTACATGTTCTATGTGCTGGGATGTCTGGCATATGAAAATTTAGGGGTGTGTCTATATTAGGGGTCTCCAGATGTCTGTAATGCTATCAATTAGTTATTTTGAGCATTTACAAGCTTTTACATTTTATGTTTATAGTACTGTACTGATATATTTTGTGTATAATAAAATATAAACAAACAAATTTTAAGAAGATACAATAAACATAAATGTAAAAAAGGAGTTATATTTTTCTCTGCATTCTAATGGATGATTTTAAGTCTCCCCTGAGTTTAGTTAGCTCTTCCTATTCTAAAAGAAAGTTTGCAGGTCTTCAAGTGAGGTTGGGGAGAGCCCAGCATGAAATATATTAGAGGCCTATGGATGGTTCTATAAAGTCTAACCCATACTCCAAGTAATCAAGAGAATCTCTGACTCACTTCTATCTCTAGAAGGCACTCTTGTAATGACTGTAGTTATATATTTTAGCTAACTACATGTTTATTCTTCTTTCTGCTAGAATGTTATAAAGGTCTTTAAGGAAGGGACATGCTCATTTTCTTTCATCATCCTGTTCATCATATAACTTGTGGATAGTCAGAAAGTTTCTTGTTGTTGTTGTTTTTTTTTGACAGTGTGTATTAGTTAACTTTTGCTGCATAACAAACCATCTCAAACCTAAGTGGCTTTAACCAGTAAACATTTATTATTTATCTCACATTTCTGCATGTTGGCTGGATTGGCCATTCCAGTCTGCACCAATTTGGCTGGGGCTGGGTAATCTAGGATGACTCACAACGGACCTGTCAAATGAGTACAGACACGTGAATGAGCCTCACCAAGATCAGCCACACCAGCCCAGACTTGCAGAATCACCCATCCATGCTGTATATTCCTGAGAAATAATAAATGATTGTTGTTTTAAGTGACTAAGTTTTGGGATGGTTTGTTACATGGCAATAGCTAACCAATACAATTATACTGATGATTCTTAAGTGGTCAAGTAAGTACTATCACCACTAAGGAGGTAATGACATTGCCTGCTAGGATGGAATCTGGTGCAGACCTTCACTTTGAAATTATTCTTCCTAAAATGACAAAAGCCTCCATTTGGTGATATCCCTGGCTTTTCTCATAGATCCTTTGCTGTTTATAGATATTATAGTTTCCCCCCTAATTTGTAATTTTTCTTTTGTTGTTATTTATGGTAACTTTTTAATATCAGAGTTTAAATATTTGAGGTCAGATGCTTCCTTTCTGGAGTGAGTCTGTCTGTGCTTGTTTGTTTAAAAGGCTTTACCATCCTGAGATTCCATAAACATTTACTTACCTTTTAGTTTTAGTTTTGTTTTTTTTAAAGATTTATTTATTTGACAGAGAGAGACACAGAGAGAGAGGGAACACAAGCAGGGGGAATGGGAGACGGAGAAGCAGGCTTCCCACGGGGCAGGGAGTCTGATGCGGGGCTCGATCCCAGTTCACTGGGATCATGACCTGAGCGGAAGGCAGACGCTTAACGACTGAGCCACCCAGGCGCCCCTACCTTTTAGTTCTTAATTCGAGTAGCTTTATGGTTTTTATTTCCATGTATTATGAAGCTGTTTTTAGGCTCATATAATTTAGGGTTGTTATATTTACTGAATAAATGGGATTCTTTTATCATTGTGAAATGATCCTTTTATCTCTTATAATACTCTTTATTTTGAAGTCTACTTTATATGATATTAACATTGCCACCCCAGCTTTCTTATGCTTGGCATTTTAAAGATGTATCTTTTGCTATCCTTTTGCTTTCAATGTATCTTTGTCTTTGTATTTGTGTCTTTTATAAACAGCATATAATTGGGTCTTGCTTTTTTACCTATCTGACCATCTCTGCTTCTTAAATGGTGTGACTAATTCCTGTACATTACACATAATTATAGAAATGACTGGATTCAAGTCTACCATCTTACTGTTTGATTTCTCTTTGTTCCTCTTTGTTCCTGCCCACTTTCCTCCTTCTCCCATATCTTGGGTTAGTGAAGTATTTTTTTAACTGTTCAATTCTATTTCTTCCATTAGCCTTTAAGCAAATGATTTTTAGCAGGGGCTGGGAGGTGTGCCTGGCTGGCTCAGTCAGTAGAGCATGCAACTCTTGATCTAAGGGTTGTGAGTTCAAGCCCCATGTTGGACATAGAGCTTACCAGAAAAAAATGTTTTTGTATTATGTTTTTACTGATTGCTATAGTGATTACACTCTGCATTAACTTATTATAGTCCAACTTGATTTAATATTATTCCACTTTACTGTATAATTTTATTTATAGTTTATTTAACTCATCCTCCCATCCTTTGTGCAATTGTCATCATATATTTTACTTCTACATAAATCATAAGCCCCACATTACATTGTTTTTTTTTTTTCTTTGAGGGGTTAACTACTTTATAAAGAATTGAAGAAAAGTAAGAGAAAATAGTCTTTATATTTACCCATATATCTGTAATTTCCAGTGATCTTTTCTTCCTGTAGTGCTAAGTTTCCATCTGGTACCATTTGCCTTCAGTCAGAATTTTCCTTAGCATTTCTTGTAGTACAAGTTTTCCAGTGATGGATTCTCTCAGCTTTTGACTATCTGGATGTCTTCATTTTCCCCTCCATTTTGAAGGACGTTTTTACTCAATAGAATTCTAGGTTGATAGTTTTGCTATTGTTTTTTGTTCAGCATTCTGAAGAGGCTGTTCTTCTAACCTCCATTATTTCTGAAGAGAAGTCAGCTTTAATTCTATCATTGTTTCTTTGTACATATGTGTCCTTTTTTCTCTGGCTGCCTTCAAGATTTTCTCTTGAACTTTGTTTTTTTTTTTTAAGATTTATTTATTTGAGAAAGTGCATGTGTACACACACAAGCGACCACAGGGAGGGGCAGAGAGAAGGGGGAGTGGCAGAGGGAGAGGGGGGAAGGGCAGAGGGAGAAGGAGAGAGAATTCTTTCATTTTTTTTTAGAGATTTTATTTATTTATTTATTTGAGAGAGAGAGAGAAACAGCATGAGAGGGAGAAGGGTCAGAAGGAGAAGCAGGCTCCCCGCTGAGCAGGGAGCCCGATGCGGGATGCGATCCCAGGACTCCGGGACCATGACCTGAGCCGAAGGCAGTCACTTAACCAACTGAGCCGCCCAGGTGCCCAAAGGAGAGAGAATTCTGAAGCCGACTCTGCACTGAGCCTGAGCAGGGCTTGATCCCAGGACCCCGAGATCATGCCCTGAGCTGAAATCAAGAATTGGCTGCTTAACCGACAGTGCCACCCAGGTGCCCAGATCTTTGGTATTCAGTAGTTTGGTTACGATGTGCTTAGATGTGGTTTTCTTTGTAATTATTGTGCTTGAGGCTCACCCAAATATTTGGATCTAAGACTTGATATTTTTCACCAAATTTGGAAAATTTTGTCCATTATTTCTTCAAATATATTGTCTTTTCTTTCTGAGACTCCAGTTACAACTACTTAAGATTGTTCCACAGGTATTTGAGACTGTTGTTCTCTTTTTTCGCCTAATATTTTTTCTCTCTGTACTTCAGTTTGGATGATTTATTTTTTTTAAGATTTTATTAATTTATTTGTCAGAGAGAGAGAGAGAGAGAGGGAGAGCACAAGCAGGGGAAGCGACAGGCAGAGGCCGAAGCAGGCTCCAGGCTGAGTGAGGAGCCTGATGTCGGACTTGATCTCAGGACCCCAGGATCATGACCCAAGCTGAAGGCAGACGCTTAACTGACTGAGCCACCCAGGCATCCTAATTTGGATGATTTCTATTGATTTAGCTTCAGGGTTATCAATCTATTCCTCTAGATTGTTCAATCTGCTGCTAATCTTACTTGATGGATTTTAAAAATTTATGTACTGTATTTTTCAGTACTGAGAATTCTATTCGGGATGCCTCACTCAGGTTAAGTGTCTGCCTTTGGCTCAGGTCATGATCCTGGGGCCCTGGGATCGAGCCCCTCACGGGCCTCCTGCTCAACGGAGAGTCTGCTTCTCCCTCTCGCTCTTCCTGCCACTCCCCTTCTGCTCTCCCTCTAGCTGTCTGTCTGTCTCTCAAATAAATGAATAAAATCTTAAAAAAAAAGTTCTATTCAATTCTTTTCTAGAGTTCCCAGTTTTCACCCATTTTATTAACTTTTCCCATAAGTTCTTTTTTTTTTTTTTAAGATTTTATTTTATTTATTTGACAGAGAGAGAGAATGCGACAGAGGGAACACAAGCAGGGGATGTGGGAGAGGGACTCCGCTGAGGAGGGAGTCCGATGTGGGGCTCGATCCCAGGACCCTGGGACCATGACCTGAGCCGAAGACAGATGCTTAACGACTGGGCCACCCAGGTGCCCCTCCCATAAGTTCTTTAACATATTTTTTAAATCTTTTTTTTTTTTAAGATTTATTTATTTGAGAGAGAGAGTGCATGTGAGGGGGGGGGCGCAGAGGAAGAGGGAGAGGGAGAGAAGCAAACTCCCACTGAGCAGTGAGCCTGATGCAGGACTCGATCCCAGGACCCGAAGATGATGACCTGAGCCGAAATCAAGAGTTGGTCGCTTAACCAACTGAGCCACCCAGGCGCCCCTCTGACATATTTTCCATAGGTATCTGAAATTTTTTATCTGCTAATTCAAACACCTGGGTTGTCTGTGGGTCTATTTCTAGTGACTTTTTCCACTTTTTCTTTTCACTATAGGTCACATTTTCCTGCTTCCTCACATATCTGCTAACTTTTGCCTGAATATTATTCTACATTATGAGTGATACATTGTAGGACACTGTGGATTCTCATATCTTTTTTGAAGAGCACTGGATTTGTCCTAGCAGCAACTAAATCATTGGAAGGTTACCTTCATCTTATGCAAGTTTAGTTTTAGGCTTTATAAGAATAAGGGTATTTCACTTTTACCCTTTGTCTTAAAGTCCTTAGTCTTTGAGCATATTCTTGAGACATGGCCCTTCTGGAGGTCAATGGAAAAACCCCTCTCCTAGCACCAGACAGCTCTTGAAATCTGTGCCACCAACCCCAGCTATTGATTTCCATTGAATTTCTTAGATTTTTTCCTTGTTCATGCATAGTTCTAGAGATAGCCAAGGATTCGAGGGAAGTTTTTGTTTTTGTTTTTGTTTTCAATGAAAAAGTCACCTTCATTGAGTTTTAGGAGTGAGGCAAGTTTTTATGCCGTGACCCTCCATACAATTTTACTTTCCTCTGAAATGGCAGACTTATTTCAGCTTACATCTGGATTATGCAAATATTGCAAATTATTTTTACAAGCCTTTGATTATCATAGGGAGTTTAAGATATAGCTCCAGCACAATTGCAACCAGTTACATTTGTCCCGACATCATTGTCCAGGGCCTTCCAGATTCAGAGTCCAGTCCATCTTTCCTCCAGAACCCGGGGTCCTGCAGCATGACATCCTCAAGTCTTAGAGTTTTGAAAAAAAAAATGCAGCCACAATGATGCTTTTGAAGCATCTGGAGAACACGATATGGTCAGTCTACCATTGCCTGAACCTGGATGATCAGTGAACAAACTGATAACTGATGAGGTCTGACCTCTGCGTAAGGGTCTAGCACACATCCCACTGTTGGGGTCCTACAGCTCCAGATACCCCATAGCACTGGCTGGGGTGCATGGAGAAACATGGCACTCAGCAGTACCACTTTGGTCCCCCAGTTTCCAGCCTCAGATAATGCTGTCCTGAACTTCAGCAAAAGGAATGGTCAATAAGCTGGAAAGGCTCTCATGTTCTTCCTACTTGAGGTTGTGCCTCGTCCCAACTCCACAGAGACAACTGAAGCTACAAACCCCTACTTCCTGCTGACCCTTTAGTCACCAAAGGACAGGACTCTAGGAATGGGGCTGCATATAGGCCTGTGGTGAGGTCAGCACTCCTGGTTACTGAGGTTTTACCAAGGAGGGCCTGTCAAACCTCGTGGATCACCTAGGGTGGATCTGATGGAAGTTTCAACCCATCTGGGAGTTTCCAGATGGGTCTGAGGAGAACTAGGTAGCCAGGGAGTTCAGTCTTGGAGCTGGGAGATTTCCCTTTGGTATATGGATTGGAGGAAGAGTAGCTGAGTACAGATTATCCACATTTTTTCTCAGGGCTCTAAAATGTAAATCATTATAGAGTCAGAGGGAGGGGATGAAAAACGGAGCTCCAGATTTTCCTCTTCTCCCCATTTGCTTGCGTCCAGACCCAAAAACTATCCTTCCATGTTCTCTGGTCTAAGAGATTGTTTCTAGTGCTTTCACACCCTGGAGTGGTTGAGACAGAGCCTGAGATTCAGAGTGTGGAAGAAAAATATAAGAGCCTATTTAACAAAACAAAACCAACCAACAAAACACATAAAATCAGAAATATGAATTTTTCCTTTAAGAAGCCAGTTTTTCTAGGGGGCAATGCTTGCTGGCCAGATTTGTTAAGCAGAAACAACTCTCAACATTTACACGTTTTTTCTTGCACTCCATTTTCTCTAAGCTCCTGTATTCACAGAGAAAATACAAACTCCGAGTACCCACAACACTGGCTAGATTTTTTTTTTGCTGCTGACATCTACAATAAAGATACTTCTATTTGAATTAGTTTTAAGGTTTGTGAAGAATGTTTATATAATAGCACATGTTCTAAGACAATGGCTATTGTGAAAAGTAATGAATATTCAAAATCGTATGAGTTGATGTAAATGATTCAGCAGTAAAGCTTACCCTGCTTCTTTCTATATAGAGAAGCATTATCTAAAAAGCTATAAAAAGCTCAGTGCAAAATTTCGCTGTTTCAGATGAATGATTTCCTCCTTCTTACTGTAGCAGGGCTGTGCTGTTCTTTTCATTTTCAAATAAAGTAATATCTGACAGTTTTTCCTTCTGAGATCCAGATGTAAGGCAAGGTTGTTTGTGAATTATACTTTCACAGTGGAAAATGAAGCAGCCTGGTTAGTGTTACCAACTCCACCGTTACCATACTTTTGTTGAGTTCTATGCAGCTAGCCTACCCAACAGCCGTCGCTCCTTGGGGAAAGGAAGCCTGTCTCCGAAGAGTGAGGCATAATTGGTCCAAGTAAATCATGGTAATTCCATTAACTGGTGATTTGCTTAGAGGTAACCCCATGACCCAGTACTGGCCAATGAGACATCAGGGAGTTATACTGGGAGACTTCTAGGAAAGAGTTTCTTCCTGATTAAGCTTAGGGTTGCAAACATCATGTAAGTAGCATTATTGGACTTTGGGATATTAAAATAATTAAGACCTGATCTTTATTCCACGTGTGCTCAATGGAGGAGAGAAATATAAACAGATGTTTATAATATAATTTGATGACTATCATATATAAAGTGCTAAGGAAGAACAGAATGAGACAACAAAAAAAACTGTCCAGGGATAAGAGTCAGGGCTTCCAAGCAAAGATGATTATTGTAGGCACTCGGGGCACGTATCTAAGAAATCTTTGCCTAACCCAAGGTCCCAGAGATTTTCTCTTACATTTTCTTTTAGAATGATATAGTTTTAGGCCCTACAGTTAGGTCTATGATCCATTTTGAGTTAATGTTTGCATATGTTGTGAGGTAGGGCTCAGAGTTCTTCTTTTTTTTTTTCTCATGTAAGTATCCACTTGTTCCAACACTACTTGTCCAAAGGCTCTCTTTTTCCCTCTGCATTGCCTTTACCTCTTTGTCAAAACACAGTTGTCTTCATGTAAGTGGGTCTATTTCTGGACTCTCTATTCTGTTCCACTGATCTATTTGCTTATCTTTACCCCAACTCCACACTGTATTAATTACTGTAGCTTTATATAAGCCTTGAAATCCGGTAGTGTTAGTCCTCCAACTTTGTTGTTTTACCAAGTTGTTTGGCTTTCCAGGTCATTTGCATTTCCATATGGACTTGAGAATCAGCTTGTCAATTTCTACCAAAAAGCTGGTTGGGACTCTTACTGGATTGTAATTGCATCTATAGCTCAATTTGGGAAGAAATGACATTCTGAGTCTTCCAACCCAATGAACACGGGCAACGTAAGTAGCAGTGATCATATCCTTCATTGTCTTCTTCCTGCTAGTGTTTCACTGTTAATCTGATGTGGCTTTTGGTGTCTCTTGTATTCTTTTTATTGTAATACGGTAATAGCTTTTATTTAATTAGAAATGCCTGTTAAATTATATTAAGTCCCTTTTTGGCATCTTCGGAAATGGTTTTTTTCTTTTGTAATTTATGAGTATACTAAATTCTTTTATCATAAACTGTATTTTCATTTCAGAAATAAAACTCCCGGTCATTATTCTTTTTTTAATTTTATTTTCTCATGGAAGTATAGTTGACACACAATGCTACTCAGTTTCAGGTGTATGACCCAGTAATTTGACAGGTCTGTATGTCAGGCTATGCCCACCACAAGTCTAGCTACCATCTGTTGCCATACGGTGCTATTACAGTTTGGTCATTATTCTTTTAACATACTTTTGAATCTGCTCTTACTAACATTGTATTTTTTCCACCTGTATTCACAAGTAAAATTGGTCAATGATATTTGTTTCATTTGCTTTGTCAGACTTTGGTATCAGAATCTTAATATAAACCATGACATTCCCACTGTGTGTTGCTCAGGATAGTTGGTGAATTGAATTGCATCTGGCCTGCTGGGGTGTTTCACACTCAGTTTCCTGTGTATCCCTCACATACAGAACCCCAAGAACACACATCATTAATATTCCTTTGCCCCAGGGAAGACAAGCCAGGAGAAATACCATCAGATAGATCATGAGCATCAGCGTAAGATCATAGGCTATAAAATACTCCTGGTAGAAATACCTGCTGGACAGAAAATATCCAATGGATTTTTGAAAATCAACTAAGTAGGGCGCCTGGGTGGCTCAGATTGTTAAGCGTCTGCCTTCGGCTCAGGTCATGATCCCAGGGTCCTGGAATCGAGTCCCACATCGGGCTCCCTGCTCAGCAGGGAGCCTGCTTCTCCCTCTGCCTCTCTCTGTCTCTGTCTCTGTCTCTTATGAATAAACAAATAAAATCTTAAAAAAAAAAAAAAAAGAAAATCAACTAAGTAATATTCCACTGGTAAAAAGAAAGACAAATAGAATAGACCCTACCAGTAAAATGGATAAAAGACTTTTACACAAGCAAAACTTTTAAGGAAGGTAGAAAAATTTAGTGCATGGGTAGGAAAGACAGTGACTTCCAAAGTAGCTCTCAGGGGACACCTGGGTGGCTCAGTTGGTTAAGCCACTGAACCCTGATTTTGGTTCAGGTCATGGCCTTTGTGCTCAGTGGAGAATCTGCTTGAGACTTTTCTCCCTCTATCTCTCCTTCCGAACCCCTCCCCTCAAACTCGCACGTGCTCCCTCTCTCAAATAAATAAATCTTAAAAAACAAAAAACACACAACAAAGTAGCTCTCAGAACACTCAATACACATCACAAAGTACAAGCGGTATTTTGACCGTCTTGTTCATTTTTATACCAAGATTGACCCAGTGGCTCCCACCAGAGAAATGCTCAATAAGTACTTTGTTTTTTGTTTTTTGTTTTTTAAAGATTTTATTTATTTATTTGACAGAGAGAGACACAGTGAGAGAGGAGCACAGGCAGGGGGAGTGGAGGGGGGAGAGGCAGGCTTCCCGCCGAGCGGGGAGCCCGATGCAGGGAGCCCGATGCGGGGAGCCCGATGCGGGGCTCGATCCCAGAACCCTGGGATCATGACCTGAGCCAAAGGCAGGCGCTTAACGACTGAGCCACCCAGGCGCCCCTCAATAAGCACTTTGAATGAACAAAGGAGAGGTAACTGTTCTGTTGGCCTATCAGCGATCACATGGGTGCCCCACGTGTCCACAAGCCACAGCACAGTGCACCAGAGAGCCCCACAGTCCCACCCTAATGGGCTGAGCCTAGACTATGATGCCACATCAACCACTTTTTCAATCACTGCATGAATGTTTGTCCCTTGAGGGGAGGCAGTGCTGGTGAGGGTGGGGCACCTGGGCTCTGCCTCTTCTGGCCAGGGCTGGTGGTCACCACTGTCACGCTTGGTCCCAGGTGGCTGCCGATTCAGGTGGATCAGGAAGGCTGGGCCACTTGGGCTCAGGAAGCAGGACCAGGTGATAACTGACTGTGGGTGCACATGCCAGGGGGATGGGAATTACAGTACTTGCCAGCATGAATGAGTGAAACCTATAACTTAATGACTTAAGTAGGTGAGTATAAACCATGGAGTTTAGCAGGCATGGACATGCAGGTGGAATTCTAGAAGTATTTTGAAGTCAGTTCAGCCTTTGGTGTGCCGCAGGAGTCCCTTCTCTGTTTCATGCTCCTTCCACAGCTGTTTGGCAGTTGCTGTTGGGAAATCTGGCACAGGGACAGTATTCAAAGGTCTTTGGAGTGACTTTGGAAAACGCACAGCCTGAGAGAGTTGTATCAAAGTTTCAAAGCCTCCGAGGTAGCCTCTGTGAAGCATTTGTGACCCAGCAGCCCCCAGCTCTTGGACTAACATTTTGTGAAAAGCCAAATGACACGGAGCAGGTGTGTCTCCCGTCCCTTTGATACAGTGAGACATCCAGTCTGTTCTCAACTCCACTCTCACCTCCTAAATATAACCGGAATATGTCTCTTTTTCTCTAAGCCATATCCTGACTCAAGTCATCGTTCTCTACAGACCAGACTTCCTCAGTGGTGTCCCCACCAGTGACAGCGCCATTGCATTGCAGAGCTCCGGGGAGCAACATTGACCTTGTGGTCTGTGTCAGTACACCCCGGCGCACACCTCCACCTGCGCAACTGGTTAGAACAAGAAGACGCCCTTGGAGGTAAGCAATAATGCTCTCCCTCCTTGGATCTATTTTCCCTTTGCTATTTACTATAATTTTTAGAATATTGTAGGCACACCGAAACCTATAAAGAATAATATAACATATACTCACATGTCCATCACCAAACTTTTTCACATTTCAACATTTTACAAAACTTTTTGGAGTTAGGTAGCCTAAATGTTTATTACGAAATATATCACACATAGAGAAAAGGATATGTAATGTAAATGCACACTTTAAAGAACAAATACTTATGTGCTCACTACTCAGCTTAAGACATGGAATATTTCCAAATGTCTTTAAAGTCTTCCATATGCCCCTTCCAAACCAGGAATTCTGCTGTGGCCCCTCAGAAGTAGCCACTATTCTGAATTTTGTGATAACTGTTTCCTTGCATTTCTTTATATTTGTAGCATATATATACAAATCCTTAATGGTTCTTTGTCTTTTTCTTTTTCTTTTTTTTGGCACTTTATATAAATGGGGTCAATCTAAATGCATTCTCTTGTGATTTGCTTTTTTTTTGCTTAGCAGTGTGTTTTGGAAACCATATCCATTGTTTCAGGGAGCTGAAATTCATCTGTTTCCACTGCTTTCCAATCCATATTTCATACCACAGCCAGAGCAATCTTTTAAAGATACAAAACCATTATTTGTTACTCTGCTGCATAAAGCCCTTCAGGTGTTCCAAAACTCTTGGAATAGAACCACACATCCCTGACCCTGCACACGAGCCCCCATGTCACCTGACCCCATGTCCCTCTAGGGTCTCATCTTGCTGCTCCCCGGCTGAGGTCCATTTCCTTGATCTCAACAAGCTCTTCCCCTCCTTCTGGCCTTCACACACACCTGGATGCCGCCTTTCATTCTTCACCTGGCTATTCCTGCTCAAACTTCAGGTTTCTTATTAAACGTCACTTCTTTAAGTAGATCCTCATTGGGGCACCTGGGTGGCTCAGTCAGTTAAGTGTCCAACTCTTGATTTCAGCTCAGATCCTGATCTCAGGGTTGTGGGATCCAGCCCCATGTTAGGCTCTGCACTCAGCAGGGAGTCTGCTTCAGATTCTCTCTCTCCCTCTGCCCCCCCTCCCTTTCTCTCTCTCTAAAATGAATAAATAAATAAATCTTTGGGGCACCTGGGTGGCTCAGTCAGTCAATCATCTGCTTTGGCTCAGGTCATGATCCAAGGGTCCTGGGATCCTGCCCCTCTGCTCAGTGAGGAGCGTGCTTCTCCCTCTCCCTCTGCCGCTCCCCCTGCTTATGCTCTCTCACTCTCGCTCTCTCTCAAATAAATAAATAAATAAAATTTTCAAATTAAATAAATAAATAAATCTTTTTTTTAAAAAAAGGAAAAAATAAGTGGATCCTCGCTAACCTCCCAATGTAAATTAGATGCTCCTTGTTTTGCTTCCTTCTTGCCCTGTTGCTTCAAGTACTTACCACTGTGTTATTATATATTTATTTGTGCAATTATTTTTATATTTATTTGATGCCTGTCTCCCGTAAGTGTTATTGAGGACAGGATCACATACGTTTAGCCCTGGCATGTAACAAGTTTCAAATAATTATCATTCAATGAGAAGTGAAACCAGAAAGAGTTGATGCAGTCAGGACCAAAAAAAAAAAAAATGTGTTCAGCTCATTCTGGGACAATTCTCGGCAGGATAAAAACTGTTAAAAATGAAGGTGTCAAAGGATTCTTCAAGAAAGCATGTCAGGTTCTGTACAATCAGAGGCAGCTGTTAAGCTTTTGTATTTGTCCTATATGCTGACCCAGAGAAAGTGACCGAGAGGCAATTTAGTGTAGCAGGTGCTATGCTGTATCTTAAACATAAAATATAAAGCAATAACTAAAACTTACTTAGTACTTATTTGTATGGGCACCACTCTAAGTGCTTTGCCTGAATGAATTGATTTAATTCTCATTCCAAAGGGAAGTGTTTCATTATCCCCATTTTTACATATCCCTATGTTTTACCAGGAAACTGAGGCACAGAGAGATGAAGAACTTGCCAGAACTTACACAACTAAAAAGTGGCAAATTCAGACTGTGGACCCAGGCAATCTTACTGCAGTGTTCTTGGCCACTATGCTAATTGCCCTTAATAATTTTGTTCAAAGAATATTTGCAGCATGAATAAATGATAAGGGCAATGCCAAAGTTCAAGCTAAGTACTGTCAGCCTATAAAATGAGAGCGTTTGACTCTATTTATGGCTGTCAGAGGAACGGACACAGGAGGACGATGCTGTCCATGACTGCAGACACATCTAGAGTCTGAGACACGTTAGTGAAGAGGGGCTGATCAGCAGGTGGGTGTGAAATGGATGGACGGTTGTAAACATAGTCCTCTGACAGAATGTGGAAGGTCTCGAATGAGACTTTTAGAGGCTCTTAATTTTTAAAAAATATATTATTTATTTATTTAAGAGAGAGTGAGCATGATCAGGGTGAGGGGCAGAGGGAGAGGGAGAAGCAGACTCCTCACTGAGCAGGGAGCCTGATGTGGGGCTCGATCCCAGGACCCCGGGATCCTGACCTGAGTCGAAGGCAGACGCTTGACTGACTGAGCCACCCAGGTGCCCCTAGGCTCCTAATTTTTTAAGCAGGACTCCAACTCAGACAAAGGCATTGTCATACTAAATACAAAACAGAATCTTGTCCTGGCAACAACTGGAGCTCAGATGTTGCAGGTGAGGGAGATTCAATGACACGTCTTCCCCTATCGACTTGTAGCCATTTATTTCCATAAGGGCAGAAGGACTCTGTGATTCAGATATATAGAAAAATGTCTGATGGCTGGAGGAGCCTCAAAGGAGGCAGGTTGTAGGGACAGACATTGAGGAAGGCAGAGGAGAATTCACTGCACAGGATGAAGTTAGGCAAAGAGGAGCAGGCTGATGCTGGAACTCCTCATTATCTGATCACCTTTCCAGAATGTGTGTGCTGCAGGAGAGAGAAGGGCAGTGAACACTGAAACAGACACGCTCAAATACCCCATCGCAACCCGAGCGTGGAAGGTGTTGCAGTGTGGCCCTTGGTATTCCTGGTTTCTCCAGCATTGTGTATTGTGAATTTCCCATTTGGCCAACCGTATGTGTGGAGGGGTTGGGTAAGGAGATCAGTTCTAACCCTGAAAGTTGAGGATAGGTTCAATTCTTGGATGCTTGGAAGCATCCCATGAGAATTCCTGGAAATTCTTGGAGACCGAGTAATTACAGGAGAGTAGAATTCCTATAATCATATAGATGGTAGACTTGACCACATGAAACTTGGGAAATAATGATACTGGGACTAAATCTATTCTTCCTGGATGCTGAAACCTGAGACACTGGGATCTATCACTCTCTAGCCCAGATTTCTTTACTAAGCAGTACTCCGAATCTCTCCACTTAGATGTCCCACATGACCAAAAACTCAACAGGTCAGCAACTGAACTCATTATTTTTCCCTCTACTCTCTTCTCCTCCACCTGGCTTCTTCATCTTAGTAAAGTGGCACCAGCTTTCTCCCAGTGGCTCAAGCCAGAAACTTGTAGCATATTTTCTTCTTGTGTCTACATCAACCCCCAAATGCAATCCACAAGGTCTTGTCTAGTTTACCATCTAAACAGTGCACAGCATTCTTTTTTCATCACCCCCACATCCCATACTTAGCCCCATATAAACCCCCATCATCACCACCAGAGTTATTGTCATAGCCTCTCAATTGATTTTCCAATCTTCAAATCCACTTACTTAACAACCCTCCAGTTGGTTCTCCACACCACAGCCAGCACGATTGTTCTAAAATTCAAATCCGAGCATGAACCTTCCTGAACCCTTTAAAATCTTTTAATGGTACCCTACTGTTCTCACCATAATTTCCAAAGACTTAACAAGGTGTATATCACTGGCACCTTGGACCATGACTGGCATTTAGCATCCACCCAGCAGGTATGTGTGCATGGAAACTGGAATGAGTTTACATGTCTTATCTCCTTTAAAAAAAAAGATTTATTTTATTTTAGAGAGAGAGAGAGAGCACGCACACATGGCGGGGGGTGGGGAGAGGGAGAGAATCTTAAGTAGACTCCTCATGCAGAGCCCCACGCAGGGCTGGATGTCACAACCCTGAGATCATGACTGAGCCGAAATCAAGAGTCAGACACTTAACCCACTGAGCCACCCAGGCGCCCCTGTCTTATTTCCTTTTAACTTGCTGTGAGCACTAATGAGAATGACTTTCCTATATGGTAACAGTCGCTAACATTTACATGTGTCAGCAGTTGGTCATTTGTCTTTTCACTGTGCCTGTCTATTTTCTAATATGTACCAGTTTTAAATTTTGTTACAATCAGATCTATACATCTTTTCTTTTGTGATTTTGGGAGTTCAGTTTATACTTAGAAATTCCTTGCCCATGTGAAGATTATAAAAATATTTTCCTATATTTTGACCTAGCATGGCTATGATTTTTTTCACATTTAAATATTTAATCCATTTGGACTTATTTGTACATATGATGTGAGGTAAGGATCTAACTCTATTGATTTTTCCATTCAGTGGTCAGTTTCCCCAAAGAACCCATTCCTGCCTCACTGATTTAAAATGCTACTTTAATCATTTATTAGTTTCCCATATACACTTGGGTCTGTTTCCTGACTCTCTGTTCTGATGGTTATACTGTTCTATTTCTCTACCAATATCAGATTGTTTTATTATTTATGGGTTTTTGACATATGGAAGTTTTGAATATTTTAAAAGTTAAACTTTTATTGTGATTTCTTCCATTTAAAAGTTTAGCCCCTCAGTCTTACTTATTGAAATTTATGTCTGAAATAACATAATTTGCATTTGCATTTACTGTGCAAGGAAAGATTGATTTAAGCAACTGAATATTTTTACTCTGTTGCATTCACATGCCTGCCTACCTCCATGATTTCTTCAGCATCTCCCTTCAAGGGTACTATTAGAAAAGTCATCCTTTTATAAATGTAAATAGAGGTATTTTTTCAGATTTACTATGGGATAATATGCTTTAATTACTGAAAGTAATTTCATTATTGAGTTGAGGACAGTCAACAATATTTATACAGTGTCAGCTTTTGTTTAAACACTAAGTGCTGCTAATTCTGGATCTGTATCTCCCCCAGATTTACTTACTTACTTTTTTTATTTACTTAATTTTAAATCACCTATGTATAGCTTTGGGAAATTGAAGTTAGAGAAAAACGTTTGAGATCCTCAATCGAGAGGTATTAGAGTTTATTACAAGTCCTCATTAGAGAATTATTTAATTAATGCATCTACAACTAAAGCTGTTATTTTTCTCTTTTTTCACATTTAAAATTACAAAACATAATAGACTAAAAGCTTAATACCAAATGATAGATCATATCTGTCATTGTTTTAATAGTCTTGTTTTTTAACTACTTCTTAAAGAAAAATGAAGTCAAAATATACATTTTGTATATTTTTGAGCATATTATTAGAAAGTTTGTGTAATTCTTTATTAATCAAAACAAAAGTATGGGGTGAGTGAAATAAAACCACTTGTATTTATAGCAGCAAAGTTCTTATATAAACAGAGAATATTTCAAATGCAAAATCCTTAAAGAATGTAAAGCAAATATTTCTCAATTATTTTGTGTCAAAATGTATATGACTAACATGTGACTCATAATCTCTGTTCTTAGAATTGATCCTACAGTAACATGGAAAGATGTGCATACAAGGATATTCCCTACAGTATTGTCACAATAGCAGAATATAGAAACAACCTGAACACGTAGCAATGGATAAAAGGTATCCATATAACCAGATACTATGTAAGTAATTGAGTTGCAAAACAATATGTTTAGCTTTATCCACCCCCCCCCCCCTTTTTTTTGTAAAGCTGGACAAACATACCAAAAACCATTCTCTGTGTATACAGAATGTAACAAGCTGGAGGCATCTCGGCCTTGTAGAGGGAGAGACCTCTTCTGCAGGAAAATCTCAGCGGCTCAGGCTGGGTGTGTCCCTGTGTGTCCTTGTGTGGCTGGCTCTAAGAATACTTGAACTGCTTTGCATGAGACCTGAAGAGAAGCTTGTTATTTATTTAGTTATTTTTAAGATTTTATTTATTTGACAGAGAGAGAGAGCGAGAGCAAGTAGGGGGAGCAGCAGGCAGGAGAAGCAGGCTTCCCACTGAGCAAGGAGCCTGACGTGGGGCTCTACCTCAGGACCCTGGGATCATGATCTGAGCAGACGTTTAACCGACTGAGCCACCCAGGCGTCCCAAGAAACTTGTAATTTAAAAGAAATAACAGTTCTTGGAGTGTCATTCTAGCATATTTGCCATCTCTTTCCAGGCATTGTTGCTTATTCTGTTCTGCTAGTGAAATGATCTGCTTCTGAAAATTCTCACAATAATTTAACAATACCCATTTGTTGTCACATCCTGCTTTCCACCAAAATCATCATCTGTTGGTGCATCAGTTTCCTCTTTCTTCAAGTTTTGCTGCTTTGTCTACTGACATTATAGTAATAAAATTAAGGTCATCCATGTTGGCTATTTAAAATTTCTAAATAAATTTTCCTTAATTAGTCTCTGTCCTTAACTCTTTACAAACAGTTCCAAGAGATGATTTGATTTTCAGTAGTTCATCCACGATTCATGACAAAGAGAGCTCGCAATCTCATCATTTCTCTGCGCTTCAAAATTCTGCAATTTTAAGAGTTTTCTTAGGTAGTCAAGATCTTTTTCTTCCTAACTGATGACTTCCCTTTGTGGAGGATGGAGAGATAAATGGATATCAGTGTAGAGAGGCAAACGATTATATGCATTGTTTTCCCATAGCTCTTCTACTTCCTTCCTTTCAGAGTCTAGAAATTCAGGTGTTCTGTCCTGTGCGTGCAAGAAAATATCACAGGCATTTTGTTGCTGGTGGTGGTCCGTTTTGGCCAAGGCCAAATACTCTTTGAATCTTTTTTGTGCCGGAACCAAGATAACACTCACTGATGGGAAAGGTCCGTCCCAGCAACTTCTGAATGATGGACCTAAATTTATACAGACTTGCTAAGACCGGAATTTAAGTTATTTGGGTAAATTTTAAAGCTTGCCGCTGTCCAGGGTACACAGTATCTGGGACAACCGGCTGGCTGCTGTATTGTCTTATTATTGCAAAGTCACCACACTGTCTGCCAGGATTTATTTAAAATATGCTTTCTTTTTCTTCACATGTGTAGCCAGAAAAACCTCTTCAGTATTAGTACTTACTTGATTTATCAGAATCTAGCTTCCTTCCTTTTTTTTTATTCTTATGTTAATCCCCATACATTACATCATTAGTTTTAGATGAAGTGTTCCATGATTCATTGTTTGTGCATAACACCCAGTGCTCCATGCAGAATGTGCCCTCCTCAATACCCACCACCAGGCTAACCCATCCTCCCACCCCCCTCCCCTCTAGAACCCTGTTTGTTTTTCAGAGTCCATCGTCTCTCATGGTTCGTCTACCCCTCCGATTTCCCCCGCTTCATTCTTCCCCTCCCGCTACCTTCTTCTTCTTCTTTTTTTTTCTTAACATATATTGCATTACTTGTTTCAGAGGTACAGATCTGAGATTCAACAGTCTTGCACAATTCACAGCGCTTACCAGAGCACATACCCTCCCCAGTGTCTATCACCCAGTCACCCCATCCCTCCCACCCCACCACCCACTCCAACAACACTCAGTTTGTTTCCTGTGATTAAGAATTCCTCATATCAGTGAGATCATATGATACATGTCTTTCTCTGTTTGACTTATTTCACTCAACATAATACCCTCCAGTTCCATCCACGTCGTTGCAAATGGCAAGATCTCATTCCTTTTGATGGCTGCATAATATTCCATTGTATATATATACCACATCTTCTTTATCCATTCATCTGTCGATGGGCATCTTGGCTCTTTCCACAGTTTGGCTATTGTGGACATTGCTGCTATAAACATCGGGGTGCACATACCCCTTCGGATCCCTACATTTGTATCTTTGGGGTAAATACCCAGTAGTGCAATTGCTGGATCATATGGTAGCTCTATTTTCAACTTTTTGAGGAACCTCCATACAGTTTTCCAGAGTGGCTGCACCAGCTTGCATTCCCACCAACAGTGTAGGAGGGTTCCCCTTTCTCCGCATCCCCGCCAACATCTGTCGTTTCCTGACTTGTTAATTTTAGCCATTCTGACTGGTGTGAGGTGGTATCTCATTGAGGTTTTGATTTGGATTTCCCTGATGCTGAGCGATATTGAGCACTTTTTCATGTGTCTGTTGGCCATTTGGATGTCTTCTTTGGAAAAATGTCTGTTCATGTCTTCTGCCCATTTCTTGATTGGATTCTTTGTTCTTTGGGTGTTGAGTTGGATGAGTTCTTTATAGATTTTGGATACTAGCCCTTTATCTGATATGTCATTTGCAAATATCTTCTCCCATTCTGTCGGTTGTCTTTTGGTTTTGTGGACTGTTTCCTTTGCTTTGCAAAAGCTTTTTATCTTGATGAAGTCCCAATAGTTCATTTTTGCCCTTGCTTCCCTTGCCTTTGGCGATGTTTCTAGGAAGAAGTTGCTTCGGCTGAGGTCAAAGAGGTTGCTGCCTGTGTTCTCCTTTAGGATTTTGATGGACTCCTGTCTCACATTGAGGTCTTTCAACCATTTGGAGTCTATTTTTGTGTGTGGTGTAAGGAAATGGTCCAGTTTCATTCTTCTGCATGTGGCTATCCAATTTTCCCAACACCATTTGTTGAAGAGACTGTCTTTGTTCCATTGGATATTCTTTCCTGCTTTGTCGAAGATGAGTTGACCATAGAGTTGAGGGTCCATTTCTGGGCTCTCTCTTCTGTTCCATTGATTTATGTGTCTGTTTTTGTGCCAGTACCATGCTGTCTTGATGATGACAGCTTTGTAATAGAGCTTGAAGTCCAGAATTGTGATGCCACCGGCTTTGCTTTTCTTTTTCAATATTCCTCTGGCTATCCGGGGTCTTTTCTGGTTCCATACAAATTTTAGGATTATTTGTTCCATTTCTTTGAAAAAAGTGGATGGTATTTTGATGGGGATTGCATTGAATGTGTAGATTGCTCTAGGTAGCATTGACATCTTCACAATATTTGTTCTTCCAATCCATGGAACGTTTTTCCATTTCTTTGTGTCTTCCTCAATTTCTTTCATGAGTATTTTATAGTTTTCTGAGTACAGATCCTTTTTTTTTTTTAATTTTTTTTTTAAAGATTTTATTTTATTTTATTTGAGAGAGAATGAGAGAGAGCACATGAGAGGGGGGAAGGTCAGAGGGAGAAGCAGACTCCCTGCCGAGCAGGGAGCCCGATGTGGGACTCGATCCAGGGACTCCAGGATCATGACCTGAGCCAAAGGCAGTCGCTTAACCAACTGAGCCACCCAGGCGCCCTGAGTACAGATCCTTTGTCTCTTTGGTTAGATTTATTCCTAGGTATCTTATGGTTTTGGATGCAATTGTAAATGGGGTCGACTCCTTAATTTCTCTTTCTTCTGTCTTGTTGTTGGTGTATAGGAATGCCACTGACTTCTGTGCATTGATTTTATATCCTGCCACTTTACTGAATTCCTGTATGAGTTCTAGCAGTTTTGGGGTGGAGTCTTTTGGGTTTTCCACATAAAGTATCATATCATCTGCAAAAAGTGAGAGTTTGACTTCTTCTTTGCCAATTTGGATGCCTTTGATTTCTTTTTGTTGTCTGATTGCTGTGGCTAGGACTTCCAATACTATGTTGAATAGCAGTGGTGATAGTGGACATCCCTGCCGCGTTCCTGACCTTAGGGGGAAAGCTCTCAGTTTTTCCCCATTGAGAATAATATTCGCTGTAGGTTTTTCATAGATGGCTTTTATGATATTGAGGTATGTACCCTGTATCCCTATACTCTGAAGAGTTTTGATCAAGAAAGGATGCTGTACTTTGTCAAAAGCTTTTTCTGCATCTATTGAGAGGATCATATGATTCTTGTTCTTTCTTTTGTTAATGTACTGTATCACATTGATTGATTTGCGGATGTTGAACCAACCTTGCAGCCCAGGGATAAATCCCACTTGGTCATGGTGAAGAATCCTTTTAATGTACTGTTGGATCCTATTGGCTAGTATTTTGATGAGAATTTTTGCATCCATGTTCATCAGGGATATTGGTCTGTAATTCTCCTTTTTGATGGGGTCTTTGTCTGGTTTTGGGATCAAGGTAATGCTGGCCTCATAAAATGAGTTTGGAAGTTTTCCTTCCGTTTCTATTTTTTGGAACAGTTTCAGAAGAATAGGTATTAATTCTTCTTGAAATGTTTGGTAGAATTCCCCTGGGAAGCCATCTGGCCCTGGGCTTTTGTTTTTTGGGAGATTTTTGATGACTGCTTCAATTTCCTTAGTGGTTATAGGTTTGTTCAGGTTTTCTATTTCATCCTGGTTCAGTTTTGGTAGTTGATACATCTCTAGGAATGCATCCATCTCTTCCAGGTTATCTAATTTGCTGGCATAGAGTTGCTCATAATATGTTCTTCTAATTGTTTGTATTTCTTTGGTGTTGGTTGGATCTCTCCGTTTTCATTCATGATTTTGTTGATTTGGGTCATTTCTCTTCTCTTTTTGATAAGTCTGGCCAGGGGTTTATCAATCTTGTTAATTCTTTCAAAGAACCAGCTCCTAGTTTCATTGATCTGTTCTACTGTTCTTTTAGTTTCTATTTCATTGATTTCTGCTCTGATCTTTATTATTTCTCTTCTCCTGCTGGGTTTAGGCTTTATCTGCTGTTCTTTCTCCAGCTCCTTTAGGTGTAGAGTTAGGTTGTGTATTTGAGACCTTTCTTGTTTCTTGAGAAAGGCTTGTATTGCTATATACTTTCCTCTTAGGACTGCCTTTGCTGCATCCCAAAGATTTTGCACTGTTGTGTTTTCATTTTCATTGGTTTCCATGTATTTTTTTAATTCTTCTTTAATTTCCTGGTTGACCCATTCATTCTTCAGTAGGATGCTCTTTAGCCTCCATGTATTTGAGTTCTTTCCGACTTTCCTCTTGTGATTGAGTTCTAGTTTCAAAGCATTGTGGTCTGAAAATAGGCAGGGAATGATCCCAATCTTTTGGTACCGGTTGAGACCTGATTTATGACCTAGGATGTGATCTATTCTGGAGAATGTTCCATGGGCACTAGAGAAGAATGTGTATTCCATTGCTTTGGGGTGGAATGTTCTGAATATTTCTGTGAAGTCCATTTGGTCCAGTGTGTCATTTAAAGTCTTTATTTCCTTGTTGATCTTTTGCTTAGACGATCTGTCCATTTCAGTGAGGGGGGTGTTAAAGTCCCCCACTATTATTGTCTTGTTGTCGATGTGTTTCTTTGCTTTTGTTATTAATTGCCTTATATAATTGGCTGCTCCCATTTTAGGGGCATAGATATTTACAATTGTTAGATCTTCTTATTGGATAGATCCTTTAAGTATGATATAGTGTCCTTCCTCATCTCTTATTACAGTCTTTGGTTTAAAATCTAATTTGTCTGAAATAAGGATTGCCACCCCAGCTTTCTTTTGGTGTCCATTAGCATGGTAAATGGTTTTCCACCCCCTCACTTTCAATCTGGGGGTGTCTTTGGGTCTAAAATGAGTCTCTTGCAGACAGCATATCGATGGGTCTTGTTTTTTAATCCAGTCTGTTAGCCTGTGTCTTTTGATTGGGGCATTTAGCCCATTTACATTCAGGGTAACTATTGAAAGATAGGAATTTAGTGCCATTGTATTGCCTGTAAGGTGACTGTTACCGTATATTGTCTGTGTTCCTTTCTGGTCTATGTTGCTTTTAGGCTCTCTCTTTGCTTAGAGGACCCCTTTCAAGATTTCCTGTAGGGCTGGTTTTGTGTTTGCAAATTCCTTTAGTTTTTGTTTGTCCTGGAAGCTTTTTATCTCTCCTTGATTTTCAATGACAGCCTAGCTGGATATAGTATTCTTGGCTGCATATTTTTCTCATTTAGTGCTCTGAATATATCCTGCCAGTCCTTTCTGGCCTGCCAGGTCTCTGTGGATAGGTCTGTTGCCAATCTAATGTTTCTACCCTTGTAGGTTACATTTCTCTTCTCCCGAGCTGCTTTCAGGATTTTCTCTTTGTCTATGAGACTCGTAAGTTTTACTATTAGATGTCGGGTGTTGACCTATTTTTATTGATTTTGAGAGGGGTTCTCTGTGCTTCCTGGATTTTCATGCCTGTTTCTTTCCCCAAATTAGGGAAGTTCTCTGCTATAATTTGCTCCATTATACCTTCTGGCCCTCTCTCTCTTTCTTCTTCTTCTGGGATCCCAATTATTCTAATGTTGTTTCGTCTTACGGTATCGCTTATCTCTCGAATTCTGCCCTCGTGATCCAGTAGTTGTTTATCTCTCTTTTTCTCAGCTTCTTTATTTTCCATCATTTCATCTTCTATATTACTGATTCTCTCTTCTGCCTCATTTATTCTAGCACTTAGCGCCCCCATTTTTGATTGCACCTCATTAATAGCCTTTTTGATTTCTACTTGGTTGGATTTTAGCTCTTTTAGTTCTCCAGAAAGGGTTTCTCTAATAACTTCCATATTTTTTTCAAGCCCAGCTAGTATCTTTAAAGTGATGATTCTGAACTCTAGATCTGACATCATACCAATGTCCGTATTGAGTAGGTCCCTGGCAGTCGGTACTACCTCTTGTTCTTTTTGTTGAGGTGATTTTTTCCGTCTTGTCATTTTGTGCAGAGGAGAATAGATTAATGAGAGAACAAAATGCTAGTAGAGTAACCACGTCCCCAGAAAATATACTCTAAACAAATCAGAAAAGACCTGAAGCAGTGGGATAAGAAAGGGAAAGAGAGAAAAAAGAAAAAGAAAAAAAAAGAAAAAGATAAAGATAAAAACAAAAACAAAAACAAACAAAACAAAACAACAACAACAACAACAAAAAAACCAGAATGTGATCAAATATGATCAGGCTGGTATATAGATCAGTGCCACACACTAGATTTGGGGTGTATTTTGGTCTTTTAGAAGAAAGTGCCTCCCAAAATTTTAAAGAAAGAAAAACTTATATATGTACAAAAATAAGGGTTGATATGATGAAGGGATGGAATATGACTGTAAAAATGGAAATTATAAAAAATTTTATAAAAGGAATTGATAAGAAGTTGTTTGAAAAAAGAAAGAAGAGGATTTAAAAAAAGAAAAAAGAAAAAGAAAAAAAAAGGGAGAGGATGTAATCAGGCAGGGGAATAGAAAACACCATATACTAGAGATTTAGGGTATATTTTAATCTGTTAGAAGAAACTATCTCAAAATTTTAAAGAGAGAACAACGTATATATATATAAGCCAAAAATACGGGTAACTACTATGAAGGGATAGAATATGACTCTAAAAATGAAAAATAAAAATGTTTTTTTTTAAAAAAGGGATTGATAAGATGTTGGTTGAAAAGGGAAAAAGAAAAATTCAAAAAGAAATAAAAAGACAAAAAGACAGTTAAAAAAAAATTAACTTTAAAAGACTAAGGAATCATGGTAAAAAAGCCGTGAATTCTATGTGCAGTAGTCCCCTAGCGCTGGAGTTCTGCCGTTCTCATTGATCGGTAAACTTGGTCTTGGCCGGCTGTTCTCGCTGATCTTCTGGGGAGGGGCCTGTTGCCGTGGTTTCCAAATGTCTCTGCCGGAGGCGGAATTGCCCCGCCCTTGCCCCCTCCTGGCTAAGTAATCTGCTCGGGTTTGCTCTCCGGGGCTTTTGTTCCCTGCGAGCTTTCCGTACAGCTTTGGAGGCGGAGAGTGAAAATGGCGGCCTCCCAATCTCCGCCCCGGAGGAGCCAAGAACTCGGGGCCCCGCTCCTCAGTGAGCCCCCAGAGAAAAGCCGTCAGTCACTCCCGTCTCCCCGGTCTCCGGCCGCACTCCGTGCTCACCCGGCCTGTGACCACGCATTTCTATCTCTGGCACCTGACCCCGGGTGGAGTCTCCAAACCCAGCAGATCCCTGCGGTGCACTCCCGCGTGGCTCCTCCCAGGGGAGGAAGGTGAGTCTCCCCGGATCTGCCGCTTGTTGGGTCCCTGCTGGAGGAGCAGGGGCCCGACTGTGCCGCGGATCACGGTTTATGGCCACCCCGAGCTGAGAGCCCGCGCCTGGGCTCCGCCTCTGCAGCCGGCTTCCCTGCTCCGTTACCTGGGAGCTCTGCCACACTCAGGCACCCCCGGTCTTTCTGTGACCCCGAGGGTCCTGAGACCACACTGTCCTGGAGGGTTCCACCCCCCACTTAGCCACCAGAGTGACGTCCCTTGGCAGAGCAGACTTTTAAAAGTTCCGATTTTGTGCTCCGTGGTTCTATCACTTGCCAGAAGCGGCAGACGGAGGCCCCTCCCCTGCCGTCTATCCTCCTGAATATCGGTTTCACTTCTCCGCACGTCCTACCTTCCAGAAAGTGGTCGCTTTTCTGATGAGAGAGTTGCTGCTATTCTTTTCTTTGATCTCCTGTTGAGTTTGTAGGTGTTCAGAATGGTTTGATCCCTATCCAGCTGAATTCCTGAGAGGAGACGAAATCCAGGTCTCCTACTCCTCTGCCATCTTGCTCCGCTCCTCTTCCTTCCTTTTGTGAAGGAGACTCTTTGAGTCTCTAGTGACAAGTACCTTTTTCACTGGAACTCTGGGTGACTATCTGGGGTCTCCTGTCTAGCGAAGGGAGTCGTACTGGGTCCCTGAAGAGCTGTTTCACATGGGAGGCACCCATTTCTCATCGTTTTAGATGATTTATGCCAGAGCCTGGTAGGAATGGCAGATTGTCCAATAAAGGAGAAAAGCAACGGAAAACTCCTTTTCCTAGGGGCCTTGTTTTGTTTTGTTTTCATCAAATACTGTCATTTTTTCCTTCTTCATGACTTTCTTTTCTTCTGGCTTAAAATTCTTACTGATAGGATTATTTGTGCTGATACTGGTGACTATCAAATATAGTAACCCAAACCTCTCTTGTGTTTTAAATCCAAATAGCTGATTTTCTACTGAACAGTTAACTTCAAAGTCAACCTGGCCAAAATGGAACTTGATATTTTATTGTCAATTTACTTTTTCTTATCTCTGTCCGTGGCAACCACATCCATCCAATGCCCTAAGCAGGGACCACAGTATCGATATAGAAAGCTCGACCTCCCTCACCCTCAAAATCAAATTAATTCCAAGAGTTGTCAGTGGTTCCAATCTCCTGTATCTACCCTCCCCTCCTCCCCCTCATCAGATCCCAGGTGCTTGGGGCCTGAGTTATGGCCTTTTGGCTGCTCTTGTCTTTCACGTCCTCTCATTTCACCCTCCATGTTGCTGCCAGAATGATCCTTCTAAGACACATGCATTACAGAGCTTTCATGCCGCACAAAACCCTGCCACAACTATGGAGGCTGTGCTGCGTGTGGGGCCCCGTGCTAATTGGCCGGCGACAGAATAATAAACATGGCCCTGTCTCTGCCCTCAATTATCTCATCATCTGATGAAGACAAAGACCAACAGAATTCACGGTGATGTAAGGAATGATCTCTAGGGTCTTCCGGACAGAACGAGAAATGCCAAATGTCATAGAGGAAGGAGCACCTAATTCCGCCTGGGGAATCAGAGAAATTCACAGAGACATTCAGGGGAGGAGGAACTGGAAGCATTTCACAAGGGGCTGCCTCAAATATCTCCACAAAGCTGGGGCACACACACGAGGGTAGGGCATCGTGGCCAGGCAGGTGGAGGACTTGAGGAGATTGTAGAGATCTGCTGCAGACCTTGTGGGAAATGGAAGAAAAAGCCATCGATAAGTAAGCCACTTGGCATATTACCTGGCCCCGGGTGGGTTTCTATGACAAAGTGCTGTTATTACTGCCACCAATGAGGGCTCATTGCTAACACAAGACAGCCAGGACTAGAACCAAGGCTTGGCCTCATAGTCTATTCTTCCATCCTCTAACTTCCTTCTTAGGGAGACGAAGAAAGGATTATTCTGGCAGCAAGAACCTACAGTAAGTTACCAATGGACAATGACCCAGGCCTGGAGAGTTGAGAGTTGGACACCCTTGGGGCAAGAGATTATAAGGACCTTCACTTTTTTCCCTTCTATTTGCCTTCTGGAGTGATAAAGTGTGGGGAGAGAGGAAAATTCAGGGATACCCAGATCTATAGAACTCTGAAAGGCACCAAGGGAACCTGCCAACTGGGTTGATTATAATTGTCCTAGAACCTAAGCTTTTAGACAGAGGGGAGAAGTGGACTTTGGGGCTTCTTTCTACATTACCTGGCTTAGGTTGAGAGGGTAGGAAAATAAACAGGGTCACAAGCAAAAAGTTCTCTTCTTAAATAGAGTGCAGAACCTTATAAGGGATAGCTTAGCAAGGGACAGGAGGAGAGGCTATTAATTTATATGTTAAAAGGGTAATAGATATACGTGGTAAAAAAAAAATGAAAACATAAGAAACTATATACAGTGAGGGGTGCCTGGGTGGCTCAGATGGTTAAGCGTCTGCCTTCGGCTCAGGTCATGATCCCAGGGTCCTGGGATCGAGTCCCGCATCGGGCTCCCTGCTAGGCGGGGAGCCTGCTTCTCCCTCTGCCTCTCTCTCTCTTTGACTCTAATGAATAAATAAATAAAACATTAAAAAAAAAAAAACTATATACAGTGAAAGATAAGTCACCTTTTTTCTTACTCCCTATTTTCCCCTTTCAGTGACAAACTGTACCAAATTCTAATTTATCTTCTCAATGATATTCTGTATATTAACCACCATACACACATATACACAGGCTGTTTGTTGCACAAATTTTTACATGTTACTCTCTTGCTTTTTCCACTTAAAGATATATCTTGGAGATGATACTGTATTGGTAAGTTAAAGCTGCCCATTTCTGTATGGTTTGGTTTTGTTTTGTTTTCTGTTTCTGTTTGTCTCCCTTGTTAGCATTTAATGAACCTCCCTCCATGTGGCTTCAAGCTACCAGGACACAGCGCCCCCCCCCAACCCCCTTCATCTTCTCGTCAGCTCTTCTACTGAAAAACTTGGCCTTCACGATGACAGGCTGTTTGGGGAGCTTTCCCTTTCCTGAAACTTTGTAGTAGCCTGAGTGCACCATGTCAGGAATAGGAGCAGCTCCGGTCTTGTTTCTGGCAGCATTTACCCGTGTCTGCTCACTGACTAAGTAAGGTCCGCAGTTTGTCAAGGTTGACAGATGGGCAGAAGCTCTGGTTCCTCTTTAAGTGCTCATGCCTCATACTAACATTTCCGAAGTAACCTGGGTGATATTTGTCGAAGTTGACCCTGTGATGATGCGTGTCTCCAGCATTACCCTGGCCTCCTCTGGCTTCCAGTGCTTGCTGATGTGGCCGTGGCTCAGGTGGCCCGAAGTTTCCAGGTCTTCCTCAGTCTGGATGGCATGTGGGCAGCCCAGACAAAAGCTAAAGCTGCTTCCTTCTTTTTATTATTATTTTTGAATTTTTATTTATTTTTTATTTTTTTAAAGATCTTATTTATCTGGGCACCTGGGTGGCTCAGTTGGTTGGGTGTTTGCCTTCAGCTCAGGTCGTGATCCCGGGGGTCCTGGGATCGAGCCCCACATCGGGCTCCCTGCTTGGCTGGAAGCCTGCTTCTCCCTCTCCTCCCCGCTTGTGCTCTCTTTCACCATCTCTGTCTCTCTCTCTCTCAAATAAATAAATAAAATTTTTAAAAAATTAAAAAAAAAAGATCTTATTTATCTAAGAGAGAAAGAGAGCACAGAGGGAGAGTAAGAGGGAGAAGCAGACTCTCTGCCGAGCAGAGAGACCCACGTGGGGCTCGATCCCAGAACCCAGAGATCACGACCCAAGCCGAAGGCAGATGTTCAACTGACTGAGCCACCCCGGCACCCCTAACTTTCTTTTTAATGCCTACGTAGTATTCTTTTGAATGGATGTACTGTAATATATTCTCTATCATAGACATTCACATTGTTTCAGAACGCTTGATTTTATAAATAGAGCTATAGGGAATACCTTTAAAAAAAGATTTTAATCATTTATTTATCTGAGAGAGAGAGAGCACAATCAGGGGGAGTGGCAGAGGGAGAGGGAGAAGCAGGCTTCCCGCCGAGCAGGGAGCCCGATGTGGGGCTCGATCCCAGGACCCTGGGATCATGACCTGAGCCAAAGGCAGACTCTTAATGACTGAGCCACCCAGGCGCCCCAAGAATATCTTTTTTTAAAAGTAACTTTTTTAAAAAGTTACTTCACATAATGTGGGACTTGAACTCACGACCCTGAGATCAAGAGTCGCATTAACCAGCCAGGCGCCTCTACAATAAGTGTCTTCGTACGTATGTCTTTCTATACATACACATATATATCTATAAGATAAATGCATAGAAGTAGAATTGTTGTGCAAAAGTGCAAGGAAATGTGCATTTTTAATTTTCATAGAGTAATAGGATATTAGATGTGACTTTTTCTGTTGACTTAGATTATCAGCAAAGGTCCCAAAGACCAAACTAAGTGACAGACCACCTATTTCTGTCATTTAATGAAAACAAGTATTAATGTAGGTCTTTCATAAAAGCGAGGTGTTGTTGTCATGTGAGCCTCAAAAAAGTGAGGGATACCTGTATCAGTTTTCTCTCTGCCTTTGCCTCACCTCGGCCTCCAGGGTACATAAGACAAGGCTGGGAATTCCTGGAGGGGTGAAGGTTAGGAGGAGGGTTCTTTAGAGAGTGGGAGAATGGAGAGTTGGCAGCGCTGTACTCTTTCTCCTTTCCAGAGCTTGTTGTCCTTCTAGTTTAACCTAAGTGAGGGGGTTCATAAGAGCCGCTCAGAGAGTTTGTTTGTTTGCCGTGGAATTTGGGGGATGGAGGGACTAGTACTGTGCAAACATCCTAAGACCACAATCTGTGACAAAGCTGTCTCTGTGGGCCGCATGGGAGCAGGTGTACCTCCTCCAATCACATGTTTCCTGTGACCCGATGCGGGCCCTATGGAAGAGAGCGGGGATCGCCAAGGAGCCCACCAAGAACAGGTTGGGGGCGTTGGCATGGGGAGGGAAGCAGAGTCTGAGTGTGAGCGTCACAAACGGTCAACAGGAGAGTGTGTTGGAGGGGTCAGGCATGTTCAGGTGAATGTTCGTCTCCAATGAACCCCAAAATCATCCCATAAAAGGACAAGCATTTGGATGCTGGCCACACCCAAAGGGCACCAAAGCCATACTGTGCCTATTCCAGTCCCTGAAGAACTTTTCCACCCTTTGTTTGTCTTTCTCCCCCAGCACCAACCTTCAGGGAGCCAGAGGTCACGGAGTGAGTCAGGAAGAAATAGAGGAAAAGAACAAGAAGAAAATAATGAAACGCTGACCAAGGCCCCTTTCTGGGCTTCAGGTTTCTGAGCCTGAATCAAGACTGAGCCAGGGGTTGGGGAGAAGGTTTAAACTGGATGAGATTAAAGTTTTGATATGCCACTGGACCAAGCCTGTTCATACTCAAAAATGAGACTATTCAACTAATAAGTGAAAACAACTGGAAAAGCTATTGGATCTACCCAAGATTTCATCAGAGTGGAGAGAATGGAGAGTCAGTGTAGCATGGAAGAAAGTTAGGGTCGTGAGTAAATATCATGTTTTTTTCCCGGGCAGCTTGCACCCCACTATGACCAGCACATTCAACAAACCAGTTAGAATAAATATTGCCAAACACCTCCCCATAAATGCTCCCCCAGTACCAGGGTGCGCCGCACCTGTTTTCAGGAAGAGAAGCTTTTTTTTTTTTTTAAATTTATTTATTTGAGAGAGAGAATGAAAGAGAGCACATGAGAGGGGGAAGGGTCAGAGGGAGAAGCAGACTCCCTGCCGAGCAGGGAGCCCGACGCGGGACTCGATCCCAGGACTCCAGGATCATGACCTGAGCCGAAGGCAGTCGCTTAACCAACTGAGCCACCCAGGCGCCCGGAAGAGAAGCTTTTGATGTTCACATACTAGGAGCCTTATCTCTTCTTTGACACTCTAATGAGGTAAAAAGACAAAATTTGTTCCCAAATATCTCCAATCAATTACTACGGCCTTCCTGATACCACATATTATTTTAAATACTTGTCTGATCAGGCTCCACACCTCAAAAATCTCAAGTTACACACACCGTTTTACATTCTAGTCAGGAACCTAAGTGAAAGATGTAGGGGAAGACCTACTCTCAAGGACTAACTTGGGTGACAAAGAAGGTCCATTACAAAAATAAGTATTTTTAACCCAAAAGCTTTTGGACATCCTTTTAAATCCGGTGATTAATGCTACTGTGTAAAGAATTAAAGAGCACAGGTATATAAATTATGTTGTCCAAAGATTATTTATTAGTTAATGCAAATTTACATTGGCTTAAGGACTGAAAATGAACTCAGGATCCAGAAACTACAATTTAAGTTGACACATTAAGTCATTTGTAGAATCATAAAAATTAATCTCTTTTTAGAAGGATATTAGATATTATCAAGTAACTTAGTTGAACACATAATTTTGCAATTTTATAAATATAAAGTGATGTTAGTTTATTTGACCAGAACAACTAGTGGAGGAAATTTAGGAAATTCAGATCAATCAAGCTTTTCATGAGAAAATAAACCCAAGACTTTCATAAAGTAGAAGATTGTGTTAATAGTTTTACACGGTGTAGTCAGGGAGAAGACATAGAGCGGCTTTTAAATCAAAATTCTTGAATCAGTTTAATTTGTCCAAAGAGACATCTCATTTAGGAATATTGCATGCTTTTTTGTGTGCAATTACATAGCCAATATTAAAGCTTTAAAGTTATTTATATTTACTTCTTTTTTTTTTTAAGATGTTATTTATTTATTTATTTATTTGACAGAGAGAGAGACACAGCGAGAGAGGGAACACAAGCAGGGGGAGCGGGAGAGGGAGAAGCAGGCTTCCCGCCGAGCAGGGAGCCCGATGCGGGGCTCGATGTGGGGCTCGATCCCAGGACCATGAGATCATAACCTGAGCCAAAGGCAGACGCTTAACAACTGAGCCACCCAGGCGCCCCTATATTTACTTCTTATAGTAACCAAGACTTTTAATTAAACCGACAGTTAAAATCTCTTTTTTGTTACAGCTTTAGGAAGATAAATTTCCTTAAAGAACTACATACTTAAAGTATAAGAGATAGAAAAGTATTTTTAGAAATCTTTGAATTTCTTGTTCTTCCCATTTGTAGGTGCTTAATATATTAATGCTGTTTTTAAAAGCCAATTATAAGATTTCTAACTTTTTATTTGAAATTATTTCAACTTTTCAGAAAAACTGCAAAACTAGTACAGAATTAACATATGCCCTACACCTACCTTCCCCGATGTTAACATCTTACATAACCATGGTACAATGATCACTACCCCAAGAAATTGTCATTGATACTATTAACGAAACTAAATCACTTGTTCAAATTTCACCAGATTTTTCCCTCCCAAGATCCTACTCAGGATCCCGTACTGCATTTAGTTGATCTGTCTCCTTAGTGTCCTGCATTCCGTAACAAGTCCTCAGTCCTTCTTGGTCTTTCACAACCTTGATACTTTTGAAGAGTACTGTTCAGTGATTTCGTAGAATGCCTGACAGTTTGAGTCTGTCTGACGCTTTCTTATGATGAGGCTGAAGTTATGCTTTTTAGCAAGAATACCACGGAAGTGATGTTGTCCCTGGTCCAGAGCCTCTCACCAGGGGGTGTGACGTCAGCGTGTTTTGTTACTGGTGATGTCTACCTTGATCCCTTGGTTAAGATGGCATCTGCGAGGGGTGCCTGGGTGGTTCAGTTGGTTAAGCATCTGCCATCAGCTCAGGTCATGATCTCTAGGTCTTGGTGATGAGGGAACAGAAGGTTAGCTAAGGACAAAACACAAGCTGATGTCCCGCAACCTCCACCCTGCCCCACTCCTGGGTGGGATATTTGTGATAGTCCTCTAGGAAGCTCCCGAACTACCTTAATGTTTGTTAATGCCTTGCTAGAGGGAAAAACACCCTTAACTTTACAACGGCAAGGGCTCTGGTATCTTGTAGGTCCTCTTTAGCATACAAAAGCTCTTTTGAAAACCTCCCTTTTTCCCTACACCCAACTCCCAAGTATATAATCAGCCATCCTTCACAACCCCAGCGCAGCAGCTCTTTCTACCCACGGGCCCTGTGCTTTAATAAAACCACAATTTTGCACCAAACACGTCTCAAGAATTCTCTCTTGGTCATCGGCTCCGGACTTCACCCCACCGAATTCACCTATATTCCAAAACCACATCACTGGGATCGAGCCCCATGTCATCAGGCTCCCTGCTCCGCGGGGAGTCTAGTCCGCTTCTCCCTCTCCCTCTGCCCCTCCCCTCGCTCCTGCTCTCTCTTGTTCACTCTCTCTCTCTCAAATAAATAAATTCTTAAAAAAAAAAAAAGATGGCGTCTGCCAGATTTCTCTACAGTAACAAATATTTTTCCCTTTGTAATTCCTAATTGTCTCGTGTAGAGGTAATTTGAGGCTATGCAAATACTGTTTCTCTTTGAACTCTTGCTCACTGATCTTTAGCATCTAGAAACAGATCATTCCTGCAACACCTCTGCTGTGCTGCTTGCCTACTGATTATTCTGTTTTCTTTACTCCTCCTACATTTACTAATTGCCTTTTTCTGTTTCTCTTCCCTTGTTTACTCAGTCATTTATTGATATCAATATGGACTCATGGACATTTATTTTTTTCCATGGCTTTTAATCCAATACTATCAACATTTATGTTCTTGCTCAAATTATTCCAGCTTTTTTTTTTTCTTTTTAGCACTCTCTTACTTACTGTCCCTGTAAGATATTCCAGGCTCATTGTATAATTTCCCTGTCCCAGTCCTGGAATCAACCATTTCTCCTGGGAGCCCTGGTTTGCTTGTTTTATTGGTGTCTTTTATTACCTCTGGATTTTTAATTTTTGTTAGAAAGCCGGCTGTAGTGGTCGAACTCCCTCTCTCTCCGTATCAGTGAGACCCAGTAATAACCCCACAGCTCACTTTGCAAAGGCTGGTTATTCCGTGTAAATAATCACAAGGACTTCTGGGAGCAGGAAGTCTAGTAGAAACGTCTGGGTGAGCATTCTCCTCCAAGGCCTCTCCTCCCGGAAGCTCCTGCACTCTGAGGCCTATCTATCGTCTCATTAACGCTAACCACCCCCTCACACATACCCCTCCCAAGGACAGACATTAATCCTAAGACTTTAGAGCCTAAACGGATATTCATAAGCAGAACATTTCCCAGATTGTAGCATCAGCACCTTAGCCCCAGCCCAGGCCAGCCCTGGCTCTTTGTTATGCAGAACCCTGGAGGGCCCTCTTTGTTCGCACTCCTTCTTTCAGAGCGTGCCTCAGGGCTGGATAAATGATGGGTTTTAGGGCTTTGACCCTTTCAAATTAGGAGCAGGGTCATTCTTTGCAGAATCTCTATTCTCCATTAATGGAATGGGGTTGTTCCTGTGAGGATCTATTATTCTTCAATCCAAAAAAAAGCTCCCCAAACAAAAAAACTATGAATGAGTGATACTGTTTTTCCAGTTACCTTAATATTAACCCAAATGAGAAAATTAGTACTTATATAATGATGCACAAGAGAGATTTATATCTAACCTTGTTATTCACTTTGGCCATTACACCAAACTAAACCAGAGTTCATGGAAATACCAAGTTCACCAAAAGTCTGGTGAATATTATCTGAGCAATGATGTGTTTAATAGTTTACATCAAGATTAACCATCTCTGGTCAATGTGACTCCATTGTGGTCTTTATGTATGTGCACCTCCTGCCCCTCACAACGGTATTGAGGTAGTGTACAAGTTTGCAGAAATATTACTAGCCAAGAATGTACATCTTGTTCATATAATTAATTTCTGTCCATAGTGATGTGGGAAACAAAGGCAGAAGAAAAATTATTAAATTCCTTACTACCTAGAGCCCACTGACAAGCCCTTGAAACAGGCAGGGTGACATTCCTCCAGGGACTCAACTGCCTCGATGTTAATACTCTGTTAAGGGCAAAAGGCAATCCTAACCTGACACCCTCCCTGCCAGGATCCTGTAAGTCTAGTTTAACATATAAAAATTCCTTTGGAAACTTGCTTTATCTCTAAACTCTCCAAGATACATGTTGGTAATCATCCCCCAAGCATATGGCCCACCGATATACATCTGAAGGGTCTCATGACTAAGGTTTTATTAGATGGTAATAAATGATCTTTTCCCAACAATAGCTGGTCCCCTCGAGTTCCTGGAAACCTTGCTTCCAAAATTTCTTAGAGACTTACACTATCCCTAACCCCCTCCCAACTTGAAAGTATATCATGGGCAGCTCCTCATGACGCCGGTGTGGCTCTTTCTGCCCATGGGTCCTGTCCCCGTGCTTTCATAAAACCACCTTTTTGCACCAAAGACATCTCAAGAATTCTTCCTTGGCCATCAGCTTGGAACCCTAGTAACGTCTTTCTTACATCACATAGAATCACAGAAAAGGTTTATGACAGACCAATGAAAGTAAAATACAGTCTTTGCTGTGCTTGCTTCGGCTTACTGTAGGATGAAGGAAGATATAGCAATGGGAAATTTCTTTTTTTAAGATTTCATTTATTTATTTATGAGAGAGACAGAGAGAGTTGGGGGAGGAGCAGAGGGAGTGGGACAAGCAGACTCCATGCTGAGCATGGAGCCCAACACAGGTCTCAATTCCAGGACCCTGATATCAAGACCCGAGCCAAAACCAAGAGTTGGGTGCTTAACTGACTGAGCCACTCAGGCACCCCAAAATTTCTCTTATTCCTAACATCTACTGTCTTACAGTTCCATTTAATTGGATATTGGTAGCTTTTATTATTGAAATTTTCTATCATGCTTAATCAGTTTTGTTCTCAACTCTATGTTATTAATTTTACCAACTTTAATTTCTTTTTTTCCCTGTTTTTATTTTCTTTACTGCTCTGAAATGACCTATCTTGGACCAACCTTTCTAGCTATAAAGTAATAATTCTGCTTGTGATTTAGGCAGAAGCAGCCTGTTAATGGTGAGTTTCAATTATTTATATTAAATCTAGTATTTTTGGTATACTTGGCCTTAATCCTTTGAAGTATAGCAGGTGTCTTTATTGTCTCTTTAGTTATATGGACTCTATTTTTCCCTTTATCTTTCAATATGGTTTGGAAGACAAAAAACCCTACTTTAAAGCCATATGGGTTCAATATCTTAAAACATCCTATAAGCACTCTAGGTCTCTTTTCCTAATCAAAAACCTGCTCTACTGTCCTGTACAGAAGAGAAAGGATACTGCTCTTTGTCTGCACTTCTTACTCCCTACTCTAATTTCACATTCATAATTAAATTTGATATTTCTCACTTTTTTTCCTCTTTCATGTTTCTTTTATGCTTTCTGTGTCTTACTTTTCTTCAGATAATTACACTGGTATCAGAAATAATCCTTCCATGGGTATCCTTACTTCTTTAACAATAGTTGGTATCAATAATTACCACGGGTTCATTTTTTTAGTCATTATCCATTCAAATTTCATTCTCTAATTTTAGCCTTACACTATATATATATATATATATATATATATATATATATATATATATATGTATATATGGTAGCTTTGAGCAATCTAAAAAAAAAAAGAAAAGGGCCCTGGCTGCCCCATTTTTTGAGACTGGGCATGTCTGAGAACATCTCTCTGGTACCTCCCTATACAAGTGGCTTGATGTGGCCCATTATTCTTGAGTGGCAGCTTATTCCTCCCATGGAAGATGTCATCGTGTTGTCATCTGGCATTGCTCAGTGCAGTGGAAAAAGCCCAAGCTAGTCTGATATTTTGCTCTTTGAAAATGACCTACTTCTTCTGCTTGGAAACTTGCAGAATTCTTTTTTTTCCCCCCTTATAGTTTAAAATTTTTATGAAACTATGTCATGGTGTTGCTTTTGTTATTGATTTTGCCTGGGACTTTGGACATACTCTCTCTAGTTTTTCTAAATATGATATGTTTTCTCTTGTTTCCTTTGAGTATTGATTTTGATCCTTTTGTTTCTTTTTTTCCCCCACCGTTGGAAACCCCTTTTATTTGAAAATTCAATCTCTAAATTTAACAACTTCTCTCGAATTATTTTTTTACTTCTTCATTCCTTTTCAATTCAGAATATTGTAATTATGGATAAGAGGAGAGGGGGCAAATGGATTTTTTAATAGAAAGAAGTTACATAGAATGACGATTGTCAAATAGGGAGGCCTTATTTTATTTTTTTTTTAAAGATGTTATTTATTTATTTGACAGAGAGAGACACAGCAAGAGAGGGAACACAAGCAGAGGAGTGGGAGAGGGAGAAGCTGGCTTCCCACAGAGCAGGGAGCCGGATGCGGGGCTGGATCCCAGGACCCTGGGATCATGACCTGAGCCAAAGGCAGACGCTTAACAACTGAGCCACCCAGGCGCTCTGGGAGGCCTTATTTTAATGACTACCAGCTGACACCTGTTTGGCTCAATCCAGAATGACATGGGCAGCTGGGCCATTTTATCCATTTTTCAAACAGGGCCGAGGATTTATAGGTTCCTCCTTTGGTGAAGGTGGTAAACAACTGTAGCTAAACAGGGAGCAGGTGAAATCTGTTGCAGATCACACTGCTCCACAGTCTTTGAGAAATTCTTCATGAAACCTGCAAAATGCATCAGATGTAATTAGAAGACAATGGTGGGTAAGCTCTTGACATGACAGAACCACCCAAAGAGGACTCCAGAAGTTCAGCCCAGTGCGTGAAGTAGAGTGTGCAAAGAACACAGCAAATAAAGGTATGAGTCAGGCCAGGACTTGCCATGGCATTTGTGGGGAGAGGGAGAAGTTCATCAGTGGGGATTATCCTGAGCGTTTTCATTGTTTCATGGGTCACGTGATTGTGACCTAGGATATCTATCCATGGGCAACAGGATCTTACCTAGCTATGGGGGTTCAGGTCAAGTCCTAGATCTTGATTCTGGACCAGTGATCTGTTCAGATCCTAGAGGCCCTGACTGGTGGCTGAGCCAACCTGGAAGGATGAGGGATGGTGGGAGGGCTGGCCACAGGCTTCCGTGGACCAGCAGGGTGGAGATGTGGGAGGTAAAATGGGAATGGTTGAGACTGGGCAGGGACTGACAGAAGCACTGACTGACCGGCCAGAAGGAGCTGGGTAACAGAAGTCTTGGGGAGCACTAGGGCCAGTTTTATGAGTGTGGAAAGACCCCATCTGGGAAAGATTTACTCCATCCCCTATTTTATCTCCCTATCAGAGTTGTTTGACAAATGCCTTTAATAAGTATATGTTTTTTCTACGTTTAGACTTCAGATCTGGCCTTTCTTCTGTGTTCAATCAGCAGACTGGGGGGCATGAAACCAGATACTATATTTCTTGTAGGAATCTTCTTGAGGACATTGTCAATGACGTATCTCTTTCCATTGGTTGAGTCATATGATAAATTCTTTCAAAGAAAAGTATGACTTCAGAGGAAATACCAGCCCCTGATGGTCCTATTTACTTTGCATTTACTGATGCTCCCAGCATATAAATTTGTCCATTCTTTGCAAACCTCAAATCCACCACACTCTTCTTTCTTATCTAAGATCCTTTCATTGGAAGTACAGAAAATGTAGAAATAATTTGAGCCCAGTTAACTATGGAGCCTTGGATTTCTAGTTCCCACAACTTTCCTGTGGACATGATATCTTAGATGATACTGCTACATTTTTATTCACTGGAAATGCATTCAACATAACTACAGTTCCTTTCATCAGGGAAAGTGGTTTGCTAAGTTCATCTTTGTGTACTTATAATTCTAAGGTCCCCACTTGCCACTAAGTTATTCGAATTCAATCTTTTTTTTAAAAAGATTTTATTCATTTATTTGAGAGAGAGAGCATGAGTAGCGGGGGTTGAGGGTTGGGGGGGATGGTGTGGGCTCATCCCAGGAGAGGCGGGGGATGGGGGGCAGTGAGGGCTCATCCCAGGACCTAGAGATCATGACCTGAGCCAAAGGCAGACGCTCAACTGACTGAGCCACTCAGGTGCCCCTCGAATTCAATCTTTTCTAAAATGGACTTCCACCTTCCTAGGAGGCTTTTTGCATATTCCAACATTAATTGTGGCAAACTGCTGTTTGCCACACTGCTGGGCAAACTGGGAAAAATTATTTTGACATCTCATCCTTAATCAGAACATTAAATTTCCTCCTAACCATAAAAAGTGGGTCTTAGTTACTGGTACCTTGCCCTCGTACACTCATCACACTTTCTCCTCTAGACCCACAGTGAAAGTGAGAAATTGAAGGTACATGAGGGAGGCTGGGACTGCACATTAGAAACTCATTTACCACATCAGTCTGAGATACATGTTCCCTCCTGTCCAGAGACCCAGAGACCATTGGGCATCACCAGTGTTGACCTAAGGGAACTGTTCTAGAACCAAGAAGGTATAGCATTAATTTATTTTATTTTAAAAACAAAAACAAGAGCCAAACGTCAGCCCATTCTGAGATATCACTGACATTTATGGGAGCACTTGCCCCTATTCCTAAGGAATTCTGCTATACTGCTTTAAGATAATCTTTGAAGGTGAAATGTCATATAATTCTGAGTTTCTAGCAATCAACAGCTAAAATTACCTGAGGGAACAGAGGTCTCCCGGGAAGTGAGAGAGGTTGAGAGAAGCTGGGAGGTGGGGGTGGGGGATGAAGCAGGAGCAAACCAAGCTCAGCAAGCTTCAGTTTGCTTCTGCCTTCAGTGGATTCACCATCACCATCTTCCCCAGCAGTGAGTGGAAGAGACAGTGCAGCAAAGATATGGCCAAATGCCAATCGAGTGACATCTCAAGTGCAAACTGGAATTCAGTGAGTCCTTATAATTCAGTGTTGTATGGCATTCTCTGAGATTAGACTGATCTTTGATGAAGTTGTCCCCATTTCTGCATCAGGTCCCAAGTACTCTTTCCATGCTCAAAATCTGTGGAAGGACACAAGCCTGTCCTCAAGTTCTGAGTGGCTTAAAAGTGTCTGACAAGTGCATGTACAGCTGTTTCCGTCTGAAGACAGGACATTAGAAATTACTTAGCTCAGTCCCTCATTTGATAGATTAAAAGACTGAGTGAGGCACAAAGAAGTTCAATAACTTGCCCGAGGTCGCTACTCAGTGAACGTAGAACCACTGATCTTGGTACTATACCAACTGTCTCCAACATATCCCAGGTAGACACTTACTTTTTAAACTCATGTTAAAACCTGGACCACTGCATTTCTTCTGGCTGCCTGGAACCTTTTGAAAACTCTTCTAATGTTTGGAGAATTTCCGACCAGTGAGTCTGCACCCCTCTACCCTTGTCTCTCCAGCCAGAAAATGATATCCTTGCCTCCTCCGCATTAGGACATAGGCATTGGCTCCGCCAATCAGAGGACCCCCACGCAAGACTTCGATCTGGGAGTAAATGCAGTAAGCACCGAGCAAATTCCTCATGTTGCCACTGTTGTGGTTGCAGAGACAGCCGGCTTCCGGAGGCTGTGCAGGTCTCAAGGTTGGGGCTCCGGACAGCGGCACAGCCTTGCTACTGGATGGGATTCCTCGTAGACAGGAAAAGCCCACCAGTCCCCTTCAGTCACAACATAGTCTCACCTTAGTAATTAACTGGTTCTGTCCAATATAATAATAAAAATTCCGGAATCTATTCCAAGTGAAAGCTTCTTCCCTTTCCAGCTTGACTCCGCTTCACCCCGAAAGTACGTATCAGAGGAGGGCCTATAAAACCTTCCTGTGTCATCCTCCATACCCCCCCCCCCTTGGCTTCCCAGATGTCAGCGTCAGTGTTAGCTTGGAGGTCACATGTTGAAGATGGCAGAGCTTCCATCGGCCCCATTGATCTCTGATTCTGTGGAGCAGAACTACTCTCTGCCTCCAATTGGACTTTCCATAAAAGAGAAATAAACTTCTATCGTATTAAGTCCAGGGTCAGCAACCTTTTTCTGTAAAGGGCCAGGGAGTAAATAGTTAGGTTTTGCAGGCTATATGGTCTGTGCTGCAACCACTCAACTCTGCCAGAGTGGTGTGAAAGCAGCTGTAGATGCTACCTAAATGCGTGAGCACGGCCATATTCCATAAATATCTGCAGAAACAGGCAGAGGTTGGATTTGGCCTGTGGGTGGTAGTATGCTGACCCCGGTAACAAGCCACTACACTTTTGGGGTTTACGCGTTATAGCAGAATACTACATTAATCAATTCACTTTTCATATTCAATCTTCTATCATTACCCAGTGAGGTGCCAAGCACAAAGTAGATACTCAATGATGAAGGAATGGAGAGCCTTGAAACATAGAGGCTGGAGTTTTAACAACCCTATGGGACAGAAGATCATGTTTCAGGCCTGGACATGGCCAAGAACTCAATCTGAGCTCCTTGAGTAAAGCTAGGAGCCACAGAGAGTTGTCTCATTCAGAAAACGGGGATAAGAAAAACCCTCCATTGGCTCTTCATTGTCCTCAGGACTGGGTCCAACATCCCTGGCTTGACATTGAGGGATTTCTTGCTCTGGCCTTTGCTCTTATCTCTAGCCTTGTTTCCCACTGCTCCTTTTTCACTGTGTCTGAGCCCCAGGGATACCAAGGCAAGTTCCATAAATGCCTTGTGATTTCACAAATGATGCTTCCTTGTTGAGAATGCCATTCTCTGTCTTGTTTCCCTGGCTGAAGGCCTGTGCATTTTAGCTTCCAATTCTTCTTGTCCCACCTGGACTAGGAGGTGGTACTCCTCCTATGTGCTTAGCCTCCAAACCCAGCTTACTCCTCAGTTACAGCACTAACCATGCTCTGATGTGCCAAAATATCTGTTTACCTCCTATACTGGGTGCACACTGAGGTCAGGGACTAGTCTGGATTCCATATCCCCAAACCTCATGGCAGTACTTGGCACTTACTTGGTTCGCAATAGAAACTGGTAAATGGCTCTGTGAATTAATAAGAATCCAAGTCCTAATGAATACAACAACTACCTGTGTGGAAGAATTGTTTTACTCTTATTTATGGATGTTCCATTTAAAAGCACTACTAATTAGGCACGCCTGGGTAGCTCAGTGGGTTAAGCATCTAATTCTTGATTTCAACTCAGGTCATGATCTCAGGGTGATGAGACGGAGCCCCACGTCGGGCTCCATGCTGGGAGTGAAGCCTGCTTAAGATTCTCTCTCTCCCTCTGTCCCTCCTCCTGTTCATTTTCTCTCTCTCTCTCTCAAAAAAAAATTAAAAATAAAAATAAATTAAAGCACTACTAACTAAAAGTGATACAATGGATTTGAATATTTAGTAGCTGCTAAAGAATATTCATTTCTTTTGCCTCTGAAGCCAAACCCCCATCAGGTGCACCTTAGCCCAGAGCAGCAGAAGCACTGGGTCTGCCCAGCACAAAGCAAAGTGGAAACACTCAGTTCTTAGACAGTTTGGGTTCTGCTGATGTCACCTGGATCCTTTAAAAAATACACAACTATATGACCCAGATTTCCCAGAAAATTCCACTTTCAAGTGTTTGTTTCATTTTCCCCACAAATAAGCATACATTTTTTGAATGCTATGTTTCTATTTTGTTTAAGAAAATGTGAGTGTTGTTAAATATCTAATTTCAGCCCTGAATGGTATGTTGGGTTCATGATAAGCAGCCTTATATTTAACTAGGCATCTGACCTAAAAACATTTTAAAGTGTATCACTATTGAAAGAATTTAGAAATGTCACAGCACCTACAATTTTTAAAAGTTGGTATCTTCATTTGATTACATGCAAGATTTAGCTGCAATTGTTAAAGTTGTACTAGTAAAGATGAGTAAAATGCCTTCCTTAAACATGGGGCTTGTCAACCAGCTATGCATTTTGACCAGTTTGGCCCAACTGGGCTAGTCTTTTGCCTCTGACTCAAATCATAATGGAATATTTGACCTCACTTCTAGCAAAAAGGATAGGAAGAGGGTTAAGATTGAGGTATCCTCACCCCCAAATGTTGTGACCACAGTACTCCCACAGTGCTCATCTGATGGGAGCCCCAGGTCAGGATAGGAAGATAGGGGCTATTTGGAGGGGGGAGATGGTGGCTCCTGTTAATTTTTCTGGCTGCTGTGGGGGATGTGGCTGCTTGGCCCCAGGAAGAGTCAGCAGCAGAAGAGAAGGGAGCAGAGAGCCTCTGATTAGGACCTGGTCCCCACAGGGTAAGCCATTCAGGAACAGAATTGAAGTTTGGAGACATTCCCACCTGCCCCTTTTCCTTTCATGCACACCCTCACTTCCTCTTCCTGGAGCCATCCAGCCTGTGAACCCCTCCCCGCTTGTTCTGGGTACTTCTGGTGGAGCAGCCGTCACCCTCAGTGCCAAACACATGTTCGGCAGGGCGAGGTATAAAGACGGACAGGTGGAGCAGACCTGGAGCTCAGACTCAGACAGGCCTTCACCACCCTCTACAACCCCTTTGTGTGTGGGGGGGGGGGCGGGGATGAGATGGGCTGTTTGGAGCAGGTGGATCTTAAAGGGAACAGGTCTCATCTGAACAGATAGCAGGATGGATGAAGGATAGACATTTATTTATTTATAGAGGGTTTTTTAACCTATTTGAGAGAGAGAGAGAGCACACACACAAGTTGGGGGAGGGACAGAGGGAGAAGGAGAAGCAGACTCGCTGCTGAGCAGGGAGCCCGATGTGGGGCCTCATCCCAAGACCCTGGGATCATGACCTGAGCCAAAGGCAGATGCTTAACCGACTGAGCCACCCAGGCACCCCAGGGATAGATATTTAGCTGAACCATATGAAATTGCCACTTATCTAGCCAGATAAATAGATAAAAACATAGATATGATTGATGGATAGAGATATGTATAGGTAGGTAAATATAAAAACAATAATAGAGGTGGTGAGCTAGGTATGTACAGATTAATTATGACATTCATTTTCACAACACATCAGTTACTTGAGGCTCATGTGCCTTTTTCTAGTAGCAAAGGATGGTCTGAGGGAGATCCAGGACAAAGGAATGTATGTATGTATGTATATACTTACTTACTTACTTTTTAAGTAGGCTCCATGCCCAATGTGGAGCCCAACGTGGGACCCTGAGATCAAGACCTGAGCTGAGATCAAGAGTCTGACGCTTAACTGATTGAGCCACCCAGGCGCCCCAGCACTTATAGATTATATAAGTCTGTGGGAACCATATCAGACTCATGACAGCCGACCCATGCCACAAACCCTATTCTTAACCTGCTCTCACTACAACCTTTACAGCAAAATCTCTAATAGAACAGAACTGTTAGTAATTGAACTGTACAAAATTGTATATACCGCTTAAGAACAAATAGGATATTTTATTTTAAAATAATCCGTAAGTACATCTTAGGGTTTTATAAAATAGCTCATAAATGTGATGGCTTATAAACTTGCCTGAGTGAATCTCCCCCCACGGACTCACAGTTATTATTTATCACTTTCTCCCAATGTGAAATGTAAGAAGTATTCCGGGCCATTAGTTAAGATGTATAAACAATTGATAACAGTCCTCTCTTACGGAGTTTCCTCTAAACACTGTATAAACATGATATGACCGGAATAAAGACACAGAGGAATTTCTTTTTGGTCAATGGCTCCTAATGATGTATCATAAGTATTAAACCCAATCAATTCACTCTCTTTCCATATCTACTTTATACAATTTATCATGCAGGACAAACATGAAAGCTAGCGCATACTTCCAAGAATCCTAGACCATGCAACATTTAAGAATGATTTACCATCTTCATTTTTAGCAGTTTTGATTTCGAAGTCAATTATCTCAGAGCACTGGATCTGAGGTCCAATGTAAACTAACAGAATCAACATTTGCAGCCGTGCTATATCACAACAAACGCCCAGGTCCATACATGGCTATTCTTTGGCTCAGGGAGGATAGCTTTGGTTTCTTTACCAACTCTTTGGAACAGCATTTATAGATTCTATGTATGTATGTATGTATGTATGTACTTACTTACTTACTTTTATTTTAAGTAGGCTCCATGCCCAATGTGGAGCCCAACATGGGACCCTGAGATCAAGACCTGAGCTAAGATCAAGAGTCTGACGCTTAACTGACTGAGCCACCCAGGCGCCCCAGCACTTATAGATTATAATGCCACATCTAGAGAACTTGAATCCTTGATGTATACTCTGAACTTGGTCAGGATGGATGATTTTCCTTAGGTGGATAACCAGGTCCTTGAATCTCTTTCAGAGCCGGATTTCCCAGCTGCAAATGGGTGCTAAAAAGTCCCAACAGAAAGATGGAGGAAAGAAAAGTGACTCCAACTGCAATACCAAAGAATAAAGTGCCACCCCTTTCACCCACCAATCCACAAGAAACAACAACAACAACAACAAACTACAACTACCAGAGTTTGGTAAGCGGGTCCACTCCAAGTATCTGCATTTCCTTTGCTATTAAGGTAAGGGAGCTTTTTAACTTTTCAATTGTAAAGTGGAGCACCCATACAAAGGAGAGCCCCAAACAAAAATGTATAGCAAGCACAATGAATAATCAAGGTCAATACTCAGATAGCTACCACCCGGGCCAATAAATGGACATTGCCAGCACCCCAAAAGTCCTTGAATCTTCCCTCCTAAACACAATGCACCCCTTTTTCCCCACTACCACTCCCTCAGTATTCTGACTGCAGTGGCAGCCACTGCCTTGCTTCCCCTTATATTTCCACCATCCAAGCACTCCGTGCGTCCCTAAACAC
>NW_023270839.1:7069090-7114043 GCF_011800145.1 Mirounga leonina
GCCTGTATTATATGCTAGAAGCTTTATTGGGCTTTGGTCTAGTTGTCCTGGGGAACCCTGATTTTAAACCCATCAAGAAGGAATGTGGGTCTTACTCCTCTCCTCCCAGAATGCTCCTGGGCTCCTTATGCAAATGTACTGGCTCTCCAGGGCCCCCCAGCAACCTTCCCGGTCTGGTCTACGTATCAGTACTTTCTCACATATCCAACTGAAGGCGACTCTCTCACTCTCTCTCTTCTCTCCCCTGCCCCCACAAACTTTTTCCAACTCCTGGAGATTTACTTGTAGTTCTCCAGCAGCTCCCCGCCTTCCTCTGGTGGAGCAGTCTGTCTCCTCTCTCTTCAGAGTTCTGCAAGTCCACCCTTTACCCTCACGCTACAGCAGTGGCCCCACAGCCCAGCAACAAGATCCTTCCTTCCGGAGAGACCGAGGGAAGGAGTTCTACAGTTCCAATGTTCGGGACCTCACTTGGCTGTACCGTCCAATCCCAGGACCCAGGGTTTATTCCATCTCTAACTTTTTTAAACCGCGGAAGAGAGGGGTAACATTCCTTTTCCTGACGTCGGGGGGCGCTCTCCCCACTGGTCTGTCCAGGGCTCCACTGTTCTTTTACTTATTTATTTACTTTTTTTTTACTCCCCAACTTCCACTCCCATCTCCCTCCTCTCAAAGGATTCCATTCTAATAGACTCGATTTATAGCTCTTGATCTGTGTACATTCTTATTGCATACCTTTTTATGACATAAATGATGGTGTGATACAGATTTCACTCTGCCTCCCACTCTGCTCAGCACGTGTGTTCATACGTGGCGGTGCGATGTCTCTGCAACTCATTGCATTTCATTGTCTTTTACGGCAAGAGCCACAGCTTCTCCACGTGCTGCCTTACGGGGCAGAAAAATCAAGATAGAGCCGGGACAGCTTGTGTTCGAAACAACGAGACATTCAGATTTCCGTATAATTCTGGAAAAGCAAGGAGGCCGGCCTAAAGGAAGCAGACTCACCCATCATTGTTTAAAAAGCCCAGTGTGAACAAGCCCAGTTGGACAAGCAGTCTTAGAAGAATCTTGACTTCCCAGTGCTCCTGCATGGCACTGTCCTTAACTTTCCTCCAGTCTAACTCCAAAGAGTCCTGAGTACTTAAGGGAATCACAGAAATGAAGTTATGTAAATTTTAAAGTAATGTGATAATAAATAAACAGATAAATAAACAGTTCTTACCATGTCACGGAGGAAAGAGGAATGTTTCCTACCACAGGATAGTCACAGAAGGAGCCAGTCACTTATCTCCTTCCCCAGTGGGTTCTAAGCATCTGAGAATTATATGGAAGGAGACAGACAGAATCAAAGCCAAGGTCACCTTCACACTGTTAGTGCTGATTTGGAGAACAAGATTGCTACCACCTCCTCTCTAAATTGAAGGCGACTGGCAGAGTAGAGCTGACTTGATGTATCCAGCAAGTTTCAGGTAAAACATCTTTCTTCCCCCCAGAGCAGGGACCTGGATGGATAGAGCAGAAGCCAGCCCTGCTTGCTAGAGACGAGAGACGTCCCTTGAACCTGCCACGTCTCAGTGCATTGCCCTGCTTGTGTAAGCCACGGTCAGTAATGTGCACTCATCGGTTTAGCTATTCCTCTGGCTACAGGGAGAGGTAACAAGGCAGTGGAGTAAAGGGTGGGTTTTTCCCCACCAGCACTTTTGAAAGGGCTGAACTATTGTACAAAGTGTCCTCTTCTTCTTTTTTTTTTTTTTAAATTTTATTTATTTATATGACGGAGAGAGACAGCGAGAACAGAAACACAAGCAGGGGGAGTGGGAGAGGGAGAAGCAGGCTTCCTGCCAAGCAGGGAGCCCGATGTGGGACTCGATCCCAGGACTCTGGGATCATGACCTGAGCGCAAGGCAGATGCTTAACGACTGAGCCACCCAGGCGCCCCAAAGTGTCCTCTTCTATGAGCAGAAGCAAGAATGTGTAGAAAAGATAAGAAAGGTCCCACTTGCAAAAGTCTGTGAGGCCCATGGAGCTTCTTGGGAGCTGATGGGACAAAGCCAAAGAAATAATGATTTGTGACTCTTGTTATGACCCTTCTTCTACACATAGGCATATGGATAGCATGGAAATCCTGATCCATATTTTGGAGGCCATCCTAAAGGGATTCTAATATTGCAAATTCCGATGCCCCCCAGGGGGGTGTGGGATTTCCCACTTCTCGGTTTCAGGCATGACTTAGAACCATGGTGACCAAATGCTTCATGGCTGGGGTCCTGGGTTATAGACTGCCCTTTCATGAGCCTTGAGATACCAACCAGGGGAAAGGAGATGAAACCTCTTTGCCTAGTTGGAGCCCTGGGATGGACCCCTAAGGCCCCAAAACGTCAGGCAGAGAGAGCCTACCTATTTCCTTTGTGAGCTCCCTAGGGGGTAGCATGATTTACATTCTCTTGAGAAGGATCACAAGCATGTCTTGGAAGGTCATCTGGAAAGCAACATTTATGGACACTAGCTTGTTTCCAGAACCACAGAGGAAATTCATGGCAGATATCTCCCCCTCTCCCCAGAGACCTAGGAAAAACTTCCCTGGAGCAGGACCAAAATGATAGAATAGGTGATTGGGCAGGCGGTGGAGCCCAGGAGAGTGGCCACCTTGTAGAGCTGGTGCAGAAATGGCCAATTTCTGAGACAGAAGAGAAAAAAAAAAAAATGAGAGAGCAATGGGCGTGGAGGCTGGGTGGAGGCTGTGACTGGGAAAGAACTCTAGACAGGCCTACTGAATATTTAAATATGTGGAGAGCAGCAAGGATCTGCACAGTAAATTCCTAAATGCCTAAAAAGGCAGGAAAATAAAACCTCAGCATGTGCATTGATAATAAAAAAACAAACCCTGCAGAGGCACAGGAGAGAGGGACTCCTACAGGAAGGAGGGAAACATTATAGCGGCTCTGGGAGAGATATGAGAGTCTGAGTTTGTTGGATGCTTTTGCGTTGTCTTTAAAGCTATAGAGAAGGGAAAAGATGGTTTGAGGAAGGAGGTGCCCAGCAGGGGTGGGAGAGGGTAAGATCCCCAGGGGAGATGGAAGGGGCCCCCGGGAGAGGAAAGATACACCTATTCCACCTTGCCTTCCAGGGAAGAAGAGAAGCAAATGACAGTACACCCTGGACAGAGTGGGGAAAGTCGACGTGTTAGCATCTTATTGTCACCCTTCTCTCTGTGAAGTATGCAACAAGGTCATTGCTTAGAGTGAACAGAAGTGAAGCTGTGGGAAGTGGTGGCAGTTTTAGAAAGCTACTGGGGAAAACAGTGAGGGACCTGAGGGACTGGGCCAGCCAAGGGAAGGGTGTGAGGGAAGCATCATGGGTGGCGCTGACACCAAGTGGCGGAGCCGGTGGTGTGAGCTCAGGGGAGGAGGTGGACAAGGGCTGGAGAGTCACAGTGACTGGACCGGAGGGGCAAACCCTATGTGTGGTGAGGCCGTGGGTCTGAGCCACTGCCCTTTGAGGGCCTCAGATTTCCCTCACGTTATTTGCTCCCTGACGGGAACCTGGTTCTGAGAGAGGCCATCACCTCGCAAGGTGGCAGGACTGAGAGGCGCATGCCGGAGGGAGCTGGAACTGAAACCATTGTGACCCGGAGGTTAGAGGATCAGGAAATACTGAATGAGTCTCACAGAAAGCCAGAGAAGAGGGCGTGGGGGTTATCAATCCAACACCTTATGTGACAGCTGAGGACACTGAGGCCCAGAGAGATTAAGACAGTGGCAGAAAAGGACTCTCGGCGGATGGCCCATTCCTAATCCAGGATTATTTCTATGGCTCCTGGGTGGGAAAGTGGGGAGGGAGACAACCAGATGAATCTCCTCTTAGAGCTACCAGCCTTCTGAGGGATGAGATCTTGGCCAACCTCCTGGACCACTGGGCATGACCTTTACCCGCCCACCCCCCCAACTCCTGAGGCAAAAAACACTCTTCTCCTGCTTCTCAGGATGCTCTAGTGCTGGTGACAAACATGGAGGAAGAACCTCCAGGGGATGAGTACAGTGGAGGAAATGGACCACAGGGATGGCATTTGTAGGCAAAGCGCTGCTTGTATGTGCCAGCCTCACAGGAGGCCAAGGTGAAGAGTTTCAAAACAAGTTTGTGGCCAATTAAAAAAAAAAAAAGACCAAATAGATTTCAGCTCAGTAACTGCTCAGAGCCACTCTGTCCCATAACCTATCATGCCCTAAGCTAGAGCTGTCTCAGAATTCTGTTTGTCAACCAGTGCCTAGAAGCCTGGACTTTGTTCTCCTAGCCAATCACCATCTGGTTCCCAGGGCATCCACCCAGAGCGACAGCCCCCAGGCCTGGTGGGGGACATCAGCGCGTCGAGGAGAAGCCAGTCACCACAGTGTCCCCCCGGTGATGTAGCTGGTGCCTGGAGAGCTGAGGAAGGGCAAAGTCCCGGCACAGGACTGCCCTGCCCCCACAGAAGGAGGACAGAACAGAGGTCTTGGCCCATGTGGTAATGAACTCTGACCTCTGGCCCGGCTAACTTGGCTGGAGGCCCAGAGTACCCTCCACCCCTGGATCCCACCTCCCAGGCACCTCAGGGGAGATAGTGGGGCCCTTCCCACCCTCCAGACCCCAGCTCCCGGGCTGTGTGACAGCAGACACAGTAAGAGCAAGGGCCAACGGACAAGGATGCGGCAGACAGTCCTGTCTCCTCTGGGGAGACCACCTACCACTGCCATCCATAGGGATTTTTTTTTTTTTTTAAGATTTTATTTATTTATTTGACAGAGAGAGACACAGCGAGAGAGAGAGGGAACACAAGCAGGGGGAGTGGGAGAGGGAAAAGCAGGCTTCCCGCGGATCAAGGAGCCCGATGTGGGATTCGATCCCAGGACCCTGGGATCATGACCTGAGCTGAAGGCAGTCGCTTAACCCACTAAGCCACCCAGGCACCCCCATCCATAGGGAATTTTTAAAGAATTTTGCAAAGCCAGATTACCTTCAACCTGAAAAAATTCAGAGCGTCAGTACCAGACAGGATTGTCAAGGGGCAAAAGAGAGGCCGCCCCTTGGCAGGTGGGTGATTCTGTACTGAGAAGTGAGAAGCGGCTGGTCTCAGTGTCCGCAGGCCTGGGTCTCAGTGTGGGCAGCCTGAGCGTGCGTGCCTCAGGGAGTGTGGCTGGGCTGGGAAACGCACAGGGTGGGTGGCCTGGGAGCTCCTGAATCCTCACCATGAGGCTGGAGGTCACCTGGATGCCATGTGGTGCCAGCTCCACAGCCGTGGACTTGGTGAGCAGCAGGGCATTTTGCTGGTAGTGCTGGCTGCCAGCATCTAGGAAGGAGAGGCGCTCTGCAAGTGGGAGGAGGGGCTCCGGCCAGCCCTCCTGAGCTCCGGAGGAGGGACATGCTTCCTCCTGGGCCCCCGACCAGACGCGTCTCCCACTCTGCCCCTAGGAACAAAATCTGAGCAGGAGATGGAGGAAGCCCGGGTTTAAAAAGAAAAGTCAGGCAAGCAGAGGCCACGTCTGCCCGTGCTCACTTGACCCAGAGAGAGGAGCTTCAGTGCCAGGTCCGGAAACTAGACTGAAAGGCCCCGAGGCCGGATCCCTGCTGTACCGTGAACTGGCCCACCTCGGTCTCCATTCCCTCCCCTGGCACGTGGAGTGTAGACGCTGTGCAACAGTCACAGGGGTGTCCTGGAGGGACACTGAGGACCTGTGCTGCCCCCGGTGTGAATTTTATTTATTTTATTTTATTTTATTCTATTCTATTCTATTCTATTCCATTCTAATTTTTTTATTCCCCCCGCCCCCCCAGTGTGAATTTTAAAAAGAACTCTCCAGTGAGCTGATACAGCCCCACAGAAGCCTGACTTGGTGAATACAAACGTTAAAGACCTCTCCTTCCTCCAGGCCCCACAAGCAGGGCACGGGCTGGATTTCAGCCCTGACTTGTCTCTGGATTCGATGCCCTTGCACAGTGAACAGCCTTACAACTGGATGCGGTCGCGGTGGGGTTGTGGGCACTGAATGAGACAAAGGCAATGAGCATAACTGTAAATGCGGACAGGATGGCGTGCAATGCTGTGCATTTGAATTTTATAATCACACAGGATCGACACTCACTTCCCCTATGCCACACCACACCGCCCTTTCCATGCTCCCCACTGACTGAGGGGTGCGGGCAGCAGCCGTGGCACTCGGCGCCACAGGGCCTTCCCTGTGAGGAGACAGACAGGTGTGACCAGGTGGAAGGTAGGCACAACCGAGAAGCCAGACGCTTCCAGAAAACGGGCTTCCAAGGGCTGAGGAGGCAGAGCTGAGGCATAAGGAGAGAAGGGAGAGTGCAGACGGTGCCGGGGGCTCCAGGCCGGTTGGACCTGGGCCGGTGCTGCCACAGTCTCCCCAGTACTCACTGGAACCAGATTAACCAGCAGCTAGATCTCTGGAGAACAGAGCCGGGAGCCTGGAACGAGCCAGGTACAAGGTCAGAGCAGCCCCGGGGAAGTCCACTCCCATAGGAGGGAAATGCATCTAGAGTCACCTGAGTTCCAAATCCACAATCTAGAGCCCGAGCGGGAATGCCGCAGGAAGAGACGAAGAGCAAGAAGGGGGAGAAAGCTGGAGAGAGGGGGAGGGACCGAGGGGCTTCCTCCGCCTCGCTGGAGGGGTTCAGCCCTCTGGGTTATCCCGTGAGGCCCCTGTCTCTTGCAGCTGCCTCTGCCATTCTCAAGGACAGAGCATGTCAGAGGCTGCTCTGTGGGTTTGGAATGCACCTTCCACATTCGCTCCCAATGTGCCCTTTCACTGTGTTGGCCACATCCCCCGGGGACCAGGGAGCCTGCAGATGTGGTTCAGGAGGCGACAGGAGGCGACAGGAGACCAGGGCTGGCATCCGGAGCACACTCCTACCTGCTGCCCTGGGGATAGTCTGCTTAGGGGCCCCTTCTCCAAGTGTCCTGTTGGCGTAGGGCAGAACAAGGCAGTCACCCCAACTCCAGGGGCTCTCCCTGCCCTTACCCTCTCTTCTCCGTGGAGGGCAGCAGCTCGCTCAGCAGCAAGCCTGGGCCTTCACCTTCATGGCTGAGACCTGAAATCAGAACAGGGGCAGTGGGCAGCTGTCAGGGACCCCGGCACCTCTGTTGGCCTACAGTCCCATAGGCCCGAGCAGCTTTGGAGGGGAGCTGGGGGTGTGCACTGCTCTTCTCTGTGTGGCTCCAGGCTCGAGGAGGAGAAGGGGTCTGAGGGGCCTGCTCTGCCCAATCCTTAGCCTAAGAACCCGCTCACTGTCATTCGCTGCACAAATTCTCCGCAGGGCCCGTCGCCCACCAGAAAAGCACAGCAATAAAAATAGTATCGGGAAAGGACGCTAGGAAAGCTGGTGCCGTGGTGTCTGCGTTCGTAAGGAGAGTGAGAACTCACACTGAGTAAACACCAGCTCCGTGTGGGGCACTGTTCAGGGGTGATGCTGAAATGTGAGGGTCCTATAGAAGCTGGAGGCTGGGCTGGGGAGGGTGAGCACGGAGCTAAGCCAGGAAGGCCAGGGAATGTGAGAACCGAACAGAGAAGGTGGGGCGGGGTCTGCAAGGACAGATGGCAGGAGCTGGTCAGCGGAAGACTCCATGAGGAGGGAATGGCTCACCCTGGCCACGGACCCATCTCTGCCGACAGGGTCAGGAGAGGGGGCGGGTCAGGACTGTGCCGAGCCCTCTCAGGGGGCCTTCAGGACAGCAGGGGCAACAGGAGCCCCGAGAATGCTTGGTGGGTTCCAGCGGGGACGGCGAGTCTGGATGGGGTCCCTCTTCTCAGCTGTGTCTGAGGACAGGTGAGGTACCCCTGGGACAGCCGGCCAGAAGGGAGCAGAGTGGGTGCCCGTGAGTCCAGACTGGGACGGCCTCAGAACCCTGAGCCAGCAGAGAAGATCTGGGCCACGGCAGGGTGTGGCCCCTCAGCTCTGGGGCTTGGAGTAGGGCTCCAGGAGGCTCCAGTAGGGCTCCAGTCCAAGAGGACTGACCCAGGTGGCTTCACCCCATGGAACCAGGGGCTGTGGCCTGAAGGTACACAGGTGGCCGCTGAGAACACATGCAGGTGTTCCCATGAGTAGGGATGGGAGGCCGGGAGAACCTCACAGCTCCGTGCTCCCCGGGCCTCACCTTGTCCCACACCTGCTCATGGCCTCCAGCGTGCTGCCCACCAGGGCACTGACCTCAGTGTCGCCCACAGGAAGCCGACACCCCCACAGTGCTCCAGGGCCTCGGGAGGCAGAGGAAGCACAGAGGGCGAGGAAGAATCGACACTGTGGGCCAGAAACCTTCTCCTTCCCTTCACAGTCATCTGGGAAGGCTCCCTGCGGGATGGTCCTAGAATACGCAACAGCATTTCTGGAGGCTTCACTGGGGCCCCAGGCTGATTTCTCTCACCCTAAGACTTTACTCTGAGAGAAAAATGGACAGTGCCAAGTCACAGCCCTGCACTTGACCTGAGCTCAGTGCTCCCAGCCCTGTTGGGCTCTCTTCTCTCCCCCTTTGGACTTCCAGGCAGACCCCTCTGCTTAGCCCTCCCTCATTTCTGAAAACTGTCACTCTCCAAGCCGCATATACCTGGAGTCTCTTCTCTGGAAAACATATCTGGCCAGTTCCCACTCCCACAGTGGCCACGATGGGCTCCCCAGCCTGGTATCTCCTTGTTGGAGCCCAGATCTGCCCCTGTCACGGGTGTTAGCCCGGCATCACTGGGCTTTGAGTGTATGTCCCTGCAGGGTCCCCCAGGGCAGAGCCACAGCTGTGGTTAGGAATGTGCGTTTGGGAGCCAGGCAGATCCTGGTTCAAAATTATCCCTACCACTTAACCTCTCCAGGTCTGTTTCCCACCATAAAGCTGTTATAACAACATCGAGTGCCTCACATACTAATGTGACAGGGTGTTAGTATATGCCTGGCACATAGTAAATATTCAAAAATATGTTAAGGAGAGTAGCATTTTAACTTCCAGCCCTCCTCCCCTAGGTCTGTATGTTCTCTTCTCAGCCCCCACACCCCCTGTGGCCCCTCACCGTGGCCACCAGCCGCTCCTGGTCCTCGGCCTTCCCCACGTGGCACACGGTGCCCGCCACGCTCAGCCCCTCCCCCTGCAGCGCGGCCACTGCCCGGTCCATGTTCTGCTGCTTCTGGCTGCTGATGACCACGTGGGCCCCGTCCCGGGCCAGGCACCGCGCGATGGCGAAGCCCCTCCCCACCCTCCTCCTGGGAGCCAGATCTTAATACATCCCCAGTGTCCCAGCCTCCAAATCTTTTGAGCAGGAAAGGCAAACTAACATTTACTGAGCACTCCGATGTACCAGGCCTTCACATTGTCCTATTATGCATTCTACCATAAAGGCATTATTATCCATTATATTTTACAGAAGTGGTTCCGTAAAGCCACACACTGCACCAGTAAATAAATGTGGAGCCCATATTCAAACCCAGGTCTGAGTCCAAAGCACCTGCTCTCTCCACCTTCTTACTTTGCTCCTGGAATATAGGAGAGTTTAGGGTGCCTGGGTGGCTCAGTCAGTTAAGTGTCTGTCTTCGGTTTGGGTCATGATCCCAGGATCCTGGGATCGAGTCCTGCGTAGGGCTCCTTGCTCAGCAAGGGAACCAGCAAGGGAACTTGGCACTGTCCGTTTTTCTCTCAGAGTAAAGTCTTAGGGTGAGAGAAATCAGCCTGGGGCCCCAGTGAAGCCCCCAGTGAAGCTTTTCCCTCTCCTCCCCGCTCGTACTCTCCCTTGCTGTATCTGTTTCTCTCCAATAAATAAATAAAATCTTTTTTTTTTTTTAAGATTTTATTTATTTATTTGACAGAGAGAGAGTGAGAGCAGGAACACAAGCAGGAGGAGTGGGAGAGGGAGAAGCAGACTCCCCGCTGAGCAGGGAGCCCGATGTGGGACTCGATCCCAGGACCCTGGGATCATGACCTGAGCTGAAGGCAGACGCTTAACGACTGAGCCACCCAGGTGCCCAATAAATAAAATCTTAAAAAAAAAAAGGAAAATAGGAGAGTTTAATGATAGATGCTCACCCTTAGAAAGATCATAATTACCAGAGCTGGGTAGTGGGATGGGGGATTGGGCAGGATGTGGGAGAAGGGAATTGATAGCAGAGCCCACTCTGGCACATGCCAGCCAGGGACTCCCATTTACTCATGCCTCTGTGGGCCCAGTGATCACAGACATTTTATCAGCCAGCGCACCACTCCTGTCTGCCCTGCTGCTATGCATTCTCACTGGGAGAGGGCCAAGGAGCAAAGAAGACCCCTAAAGGCCATGACACAGCTCCAAGCATGGTGCCAATTGTCAGGCCTCCCTCTTGCTGAACCCAACCCCGGGAAGATAACTGGCCCGGTAGAAGCTATGGGTCCATGGGTTCTTCATGGTGGTGTCTCTATGGTATCTCCACTGGCTGTCCTAACATCACTTCAGTCTTGCAGGGAATATGCAGAGTTTTCCTCAACCCCTTCCCCAGACCAGCTTCCCATTTCTCAGTGGGCCACTCCATCATTACAGCAAACATGGTCCCACCGAAGTGGTTCTTGTTTAGAAGATCACCAAAGTCAGGTGGGCTGGGGTGACTCAGTGGGTTAAGCATCCGACTCTTGATCTCAGCTCAGGTCTTGATCTCAGGGTTGTGAGTTCGAGCCCCGCATTGGGCTCCACGCTGGGTATGGGGCCTGCTTAAACAAACAAAAATCACCAAAGTCCCATGCAAGGAGCAGAATTCACTTCTCCATTTCTTGCCTCCTTTATCCATTACCTGACCATGTCCCTTGTTTCTGCTTATGTCTAGTCTCTGTCCCCCCCTTTATGTTGTTCAGCCACCACCATAGCCCTAGTCTTCATTTTCTCCTCAGTTTATGGCAACCTCCTCTGCCCTCAGTCCTCGCCTCACCCTGGACCCCAGACGTGTCTTCACTATTAGGGCCTCATGGGGCCACGTTATCCGCTCCTCTCAGATGGCTCTCATCCAGTCTAGACAATGCCCAGTGGTTCCCCTCTGGCTTGGAGACTTTCCGAGGGTTACTCTGCCAGGCAGCCCTCCAGCCCTCTCCCCGCATTAACTCCAGGCCATGCCGTAGGAACAGCTCAGGCCCATCTGCTCCAAAGTCCCACTGGGAGTTTGTCATGCTTCTCACAGCCTCATCTCAAAACAAGTCTCCCTCCTAATGCAGGCTGGTTCTGCCTCCTGTCCTTCCAGCATCCCCTGCCTTCTGGAGAAGATCGAAAAATAATAATAAGGATGATAATAGCCCCCTTCTATTGAGCGTTTCTGTGGAAGGGGCCGTACTAAAGCATTCCACATGCACTGTCTTCTTTCATCTTCTCCTTTTTCCTGTGAGGCAGACACTGTTATTTTCACTCTCATTTCAAAGATGAAGCTACTGAGGGTCAAGCTCTCAAAGCCATAAGGGGAGGAACACTGGCTCAGCCCGAGGCCAGTCAGAATTCAGGTTCAATATTTCCTCTCACTTCTGGCTGTGGAGTCCTTGGGTTGACCTTTCCTGAAGCCCCACAAATGATCTTTCTATCCTCATACCCTAAGAAGTCACTTACCTTTGACCTGTAGAACACTTGTGGGTAAAACAATCTATAAAAGAAAATAATTATAAAAATTCATTAAAAGAGTGGATTGATATTTCTAAAATCTATTTAAACTGTTCGTTTGTTTGATGAAGCATCTACTCTTTTGTACCTTTCACTCCTGCGTCTTAATAAGCCAGGCTTGTGCTCAGCCTTTGGTCTGTGCAATTCAACAGGTGGTACCTGGGGACAGAAAACATATAAGGCTTCTCTCTGCCCTCGGGACATGTATGGTTTCATTTTGGAAAATGATCCCACAGGAAGTGATTAATGACAACATGACAATAAGTAGTCAGATGTCCAGCTGTCTAATGTAAGGACTGAGCGTGGTCCCCCTGGAGTGGAGGGCGGGGAATGCCCTATGCAGGAAGAGGTTTGAGCAAGACGAGGATGTGTTTCGGCGGAGAGGGTTGTGGGGCCCTCCACACACTGTTCACTTGTGGAATGGTGAGGTGAGAATGTGCAGCAGCTAGAACAGAGGGGTGGGTGCTGTGGGCCGAATGTTTGTGTCGGCCACAAGTCATAGGTTGAAACCTACCCGCAATGTGATGGGATTAGGATGTAGGGCCTTTGGGAGATGATTAGGATTAGATGAGGTCCTAAGGGTAGAGCTCTCACGAATGGGGTCAGTGCCCTCATAAGAGTCACGAGAGAGCTTGCTTCCCCTCTCTGCTCTCTGAGGATACAAGACGCCAGCAGTCTGCAATCTGTAGGCAGGCCCTCACTGGAGGCCAACCACGCTGGCACCCAGTCTCAGACTTGCAGCCCCCAGGATGGTGAGAAATAAATTTCTGCTGTTGTTAATCAGTCCAGTTTATGGTATTTTGTTATAGCAACTTGAACAGACTAAGGCATGATTCTTGTCAGGAAAGCACAGATCTCCTTCAGTGTGATAAATGACAAATCATCATACTCAAAATTCATTCTAGGTCCCAGTTAATAGAAGTGGCTAATCACTCTTCTTCTATTGTCCATCTTTTATAACAGTTTAATTTTCTTCCGTATTCTGGGGGGTCTGTCCCAGTCTTTTATGGCACTCTTGAGAACCCTGCCCAAGTGGAGAGTTATACTTGTACTGTAATAAGTTCATTGTTTGAAAATGGTCATGGGGCCTCACTCTTGGCTGCCTGGACAAAGAGCCAGCTGGGACCAGGGACTCCCCCTTCTCCCAGGGGGAAACGTGCAATGTTTTCTGACACCGAACGTGTGTTTTTTTTCCAAAACCAAATACTTGTCATTTCCCACAGCAATTTTCCAGTTCTCTGACACCAACTGGGTTGCCAACAATTCAATCCACTTTTGACACTAACTGGAGTTAACATAGATCCTGCAGGTTAAGGACTCACCTCTACATGTCTGCCCCCCCTTAGATGCCAGCTACAAAGAAAGGACTCAAGAATGACTCCAAGGGCACCTGGGTGGCTCAGTCCGTTGGGTGGCTGGCTCTTGATTTAGGCTCCCGTCATGATGTCAGGGTTGTGGGATAGAGCCCCGCATGCGGGGCTCTATGCTCAGCAGGGAGTCTGCTTGAGATTCTCTCTCTCCCTCTTCCTCTGCCCCTCCCCCCCCACTCTCTCAAATAAATACATAAATCTTAAAAAAAAAAAAGAATGACTCCAAAGTCTGAAGCCTGGGCAATTGGAAGGATGAAGTTACCATCATCTGAGGTAGAGAAGGCTGCTGTTGGAACAGGTTTGGGGAAAACAGGAGGAGTTTGGTTTGAAGGCTGTATTAGTTATCTAATTGCTACATAACAAAATACTCCAATATTTGGTGACTTCGGACAATGACCATTTATTAGCTCGGAGTTTCTATGGGTTGGGAATTCAGGAGTGGCCAACCTGGGTGGTTCTGGCTCAGCGTTTCTCATGAGGTGCCAGTTGGGATGTCACCAGCCTCTCTGTCTCATACCTCCCCTCCACTCTGTCAGGAAATCCTACTGATTCTATCCCTCTCTATAAATCAAAGCGTAATATTGTCACCACCTAGTGTGAGCCAGTACCAGCCCTCTCCCTGCTTCCATCCTGCCCTGCCTAAAGTCTCGCCTCAACATAGGGGTCTGAGTAATCCTTAAACACTTCAGCTAGAGCAGTGATTCTTTTTCTTAAAAACTTGCAGTTCGGGGACTCCTGGGTGGCTCAGTCGGTTAAGCCTTCGGCTCAGGTCATGATCCCAGCATCCTGGGATTGGAGTCCTGCGTCGGGCTCCCTGCTCAGCGAGGAGTCTGCTTCTCCCTCTGCCTGCGGTTCCACCTGTTCGTTTTCGCTCTCTTTCTAAGGTTTTTTGTTTTTTTTTGTTTTTTTTTTTTGATAGAGAGAGAGACAGCGAGAGCAGGAACACAAGCAGGGGGAGTGGGAGAGGGAGAAGCAGGCTTCCCGCTGAGCAGGGATCCCCACGCGGGGCTGGATCCCAGGACCCTGGGATCATGACCTGAGCCGAAGGCAGACGCTTAATGACTGAGCCACCCAGGTGCCCCACTCTCTGTCTTTCTGACAAATAAATAAAAATAAAATCTTAAAAAACAAAAACAAAAACAAAAACAAAAACTTGCAGTTTTTATCATTCAGAGTAGAAACCTGTCTTAGTCCACTTGGACTGTTGTAACAAAATTATCATTGACCAGTGGCTTCTAAACAACAAAAAATTTATTTCTCACCATCTGGAGGCTGGGAAGCCCAACAAGATCAAGGTGCTGACAAATTCGGTGTCTGGTAAGGGCTGGCTTGCTGGTTCATAGCTTTTTCTTGCTATAACCTCACATGATGGAAGGGGTATGGGAGCTTTCTCAGGCCTCTTTCATAAGGGCACTAATCCCATTTGTGAGGGCTCTACCCTCGTGACCTGAGCACCTCCCAAAGGCCGCACCTCCTAATAGCATCAACTCGGGGTTCATTTTAACATATCAATTTCAACACGTGAACCAACATTCACACAATAGCAAAGTCCAAATCCTTACCATGTTCTAGAAAGCTCTAAATGATCTGTGCTGCCCCCTTACTTCTCTGGCCTCATCGCTATCCTCTTCCCAGCCACTCTGGCCTTGTGTTCTTCAAACATGCTGAACATACTCCTGCCTTAAGGCTTCTGCACTGACTGTTCCCTCTGCCTGAAATGCTGTTCCCCCAGATATCTGCACACTTATCACCTTCCCTTTCTGCAAGTCTTTGCTTAAGTGTCACTTCCCAATGAAGCCAAACCTGGCCACTTTCTACTCCTCCTCTCCTTCCAGCACTCTGGACCCTCTTAAACCGCTTTACTTTTTCTTTTCCACCATACTATACTTCCAACATACTATTTAATTTACTTATTTATAATGTTTCCTGTTTATTGTCCATATCACCTGCTAGAAAGTAAACTTCAAGAGAGCACTGATCTAAAACTAATGATGTAATGTATGGGGATTAACATAAGAATAAAAAATAAAAAATAAATTTAAAAAAAAAGAGAGCACTGATCTTTGTTTTGTTCACTGATGTGTCTCAAGTGCCAAGAACAGAGACTGACCCACAGTAAGTACTCAATAAATATTTGTTGAATGAATGAGTGGATGAATGGTCAATCTATATGTTCCTACTCAAGAGCTTTACTCATTTGTACATTTTTAATCTAAAGCCCTCAATTTCAAAGTTATTTCAAACTTGTTTACCTAGGGGCGCCTGGGTGGTTCAGTTGGTTAAGCGTCTGCCTTCTGTTCAGGTCATGATCCCAGGGCCCTGGGATCGAGTTCCGTATCTGGCTCCCTGTTCTGCGGGGACCCTGCTTCTCTCTCTGCCTGCTGCCTCCCTCTATCTCTGTCTCTCATGAATAAATGAATTTTAAAAATCTTAAAAAAAAAACCAACAACACAAAACTTGTTTACCCTAAGGGAATAAAAAGATTAAGAATGCTCCTTAGTACCTAACATTAGTACCCACTAAGTTCCTGCCCTGACCTTCAGCAAGCAGGAATGCTAAGAAGTCGAAAGCAGGAGGGAAATCATGATCTTTAGATTCTCAGATTCTCAAGTGCTCAAGTTAAAGTCTAGCTGCTGCTTATGCAGGTGATGTAGACTATGTGGACTGGGAGTCTCAGGAAATCAATAATAAAGTGTTACAGCAAGACAAGGTAAGAAACAGCTGTATCCATGGTTTCATACATCCCTGATCCAAAATGGCATGAGATAGTACAACGCCATCCAATGGAACTTATAATGTGAGCCACATATTATCATTTCAACAAGTAATTAATGTAAAAAGTTATTAATGATACATTTTACTTTTTTTCATACCAAGTCTTTGAACTCCAATGTGTATTTTACACTTAACAGCAGTTCTCAACTTAAGGTAGCCACATGTGATTAATGACTTTCCTATTGAATAATACAGATATAGAACATTTGTCAGACCAGGACAATATATGAGATGTGGTCCAGAAACTGTGGCGAACTTTGCTATAACTTACCTTTCTCAGAGTTTTGAAACAGAAAATACTATATCAGTATCCGTGGGCATCCACATAGATAGACTACTATACCCTAAATCCAGATCTATGCCTATTGAAGAGTTGTTCTAGTCTTCTGGTGTTCAGTGACATATGATCTAAAAGAACTGCAATAGCACAGAGAAACCTGTATGCTCTAAGCACACATGTATATTGTCTAATTGTTAAAATTAGAGTAAGTCTGGGGGCACCTGGGTGGCTCAGTCATTAAGCACCTACCTTTGGCTCAGGTCATGATCCCAGAGTCCTGGGATCGAGCCCCGCATTGGGCTTCCTGCTCCGCGGGAAGCCTGCTTCTCCCTCTCCCACTCCCCCTGCTTCTGTTCCCTCTCTCACTGTGTCTCTCTCTGTCAAATAAATAAATAAAATCTTTAAAAAAAAATTAGAGTAAGTCTGGAATGACCTAAACTTTTTGCTCACAATTGTAAGAACCTCAACACCCCACTCAAGACTACAGTTCAAAATATAAAATATAGCTAGTAACTTTATCAATTTTTAACAGCAAAAAAATGAAAATAACCGAAATTTCTAAAAACTGGGAAATGGTGGATATTTTTCCTTAATGGGATATTATGCAAGCATTTAAAACAAAGGGTTTTTGTTTGTTTTTAAAGATTTTATTTATTTATTTGAGAGCGTGTGTGCGAGTGAGTGGGGGGAGGGGCAGAGAGAGAGGGAGAGAGAATCTCAAGTAGACCCCACACTGAGCACAAAGCCTGAAAAGGATCTCAATTCCACAACCCTGAGATCATGACCTGACCTGAACTATGAGTCAGCTGCTTAACCGACTGAGCCACCCAGGCATCCCTTAAACAAAGTTTTAAAATAAATATAATAATATGAGGAAAATACTTAAAATGCTAAGTGGAAAATCAGGACACAAAATTATGTATGCAAATATTGGACTAAAATTATATTAAGATGAAAAATACATATAGGGGAAAAAAGCAGAAAGTAAATATATCATAGTGAGATGTAGATGATAAATTAAGCCATATTTCTTCTTGTCTCTCCACACTAAATCACTAGATTTTATGAAGAAGATTAAGAGAAAAAAGAAAGAAAAAGAAAAAGAAAACTGGGAGAATTAATAAAAGAAAACCTCACTGAAGTGGATTCAGGAGGCCAGAAGGGGGAACTGTCCTCTCTACCACTCACTGTTCATTACAGACTCCAACAGAGAGAGACTTAACCTTGTAAGTCTATACTACCTTACAACCCCACAAGGAGGAAGAAAGGTTTTCTTCTCCCCAGCAACAGCCCAGCCAATGAGAGACAGTCACAACTCAGCCAATGAGAAGCCAGGATACTCGGACCTGCTCCCAACTACCCCCCCCTTCCCTATATAAAAGAGTGTTCGTCTCTTTTGTTCGCCTGACTTGCCAGTGGCTTGGCAGTAGCTCGCATTTCCCAAATTGCAATTCTCTGCTGTTACAGGAATAAACCCATTGTTGCTGATAAAACAACGGGCAGTTTTCTTTTTAAGTTTAACAAAATCAATAGCGGCACGCATAAATATGAAGTGGTGTTCTTGATGAACTAGAATTTGTGAGGAACGAGGAGCCATCTTAAAGATGGAACCATAGTCCCAAGTCCTGGAAGAGAGGACTCTGTCAAAATGCGGGACTGGTTATGGTGACCTGAGCCACGAAGCAGGAGACACAGGAGGCAGCAGGAGGGGACAGTGGTCAGGGTGACTCTCTGCAGATGCTGCACTGGAGGGATGCCTCTTCTTCAGTCTTTGCCCTGCTGCCAGGCAGCCAAGAGCAAAGGTGTCAAACCCAATGTGAGTAAGGATGAGAAAAACAGAAGGCCACTGATCCAATAAATCAGAAGTCAGGGAAGAGAGAACAATACCCTTGTAATCAGAAACACAAAAGTGTTGAGGAACCAGTTGTAATAGGTTAATAATCACAACAAAGGCAAATGAATTAATATATTTAAAAGAAGAGTCTTTCAAATTGTATTTTTAAAAATAATTGCGTGCAGTTTACAAAAGATATACCTAAAACAAAATGATGCAGGACACTTGAAAATAAAGGAATACAGAAAGATACTATGTAAAATGCTAATCAAAAGAAAGCAAATGTAGGAATGTTAGAATCCGAGAAAAACAGAATTCAAGGCAAAAAGCATTAAAAAGGGGCAAATAAGGATAGTTTTTTATATTGATAAAAGGTACACTCCACCAAGGTAATATGTTATGAATCTTTTGGGAACCTAGCAGTGTAACTGCAAAGCTGTCAAATCCCAATCTTAGCAGACGAATTTTACACACCAAAATTAACAGTTCAAATGAAAAAAAATAAGTCTATATTGCGATTGGATAAAAATATAATGTGATCCACAAATGCAAACATGTACATAATTTAAATTTTTCTGATAGCTACAGAACAAAAAACACAGGTGAAATATAATGTTTTATTTAACCAAATATATCCAAAATGTTACCATTTAAATATGTAATCAATAGGGGCGCCTGGGTGGCTCAGTCAGTTAAGCGGCTGCCTTCGGCTCAGGTGATAATCCCAGGGTCCTGGGATCGAGCCCCACATCAGGCTCCTTCCTCAGCGGGGAGCCTGCTTCTTCCTCTCCCTCTGCCTGCCACTCTCCCTCTATCTCTATCAAATAAATAAATAAAATCTTTATAAAAAATATGTAATCAATATAAAAATAATTAATTTTTCATACCGGCTCTTTGAAATTAGTGTATATTCTACACTTAAATCCTATCTCTATTTGGACTAACCGTATTTCAAGTATTCATTAGCCACGTGTGGCTAGTAGCTACGGTATTGGACAGCAAAACAATTTTTGTCAAAATACCCTCCTTAAAAATTCTTTAGTTAAAAAGGAAATTCAAACACAAATTAAAAATTTTTAGAGATGAACAATGAGAATATGCCAGAACTTTTTAAGTGTATTGGATACAGTCAAAACAATACTCAGAAAAAACATACAGATATACAAATTTATATAGAGTAATCACAAATCATTTAAGAAAGACTGAAAATTACAAAAGTATCTTTTCAACCCAAGAAGCTCCTAAATGAATAGCAGATAGAGTCAAAGTAGAAAGAAGGACATAAAAAAGATACGGAATGAAATTTACCAAAACATCAAAACTAATTTTCTTCAGGTATTTCTTTTTTCATTAGTTTCAGAGGTACAATTTAGTGATTCATCAGTTGCATACAACACCCAGTGCTCATTACATCACGTGCCCTCCTTAATGCCCATCCCCCAGTTACCCCATACCCCCGCCCACCTCCTCTCCAGCAACCCTCAGTTTGTTTCCTAGAGTTCAGTGTCTCCTATGGCTTGCCTCCCTCTCAATTTTCATCTTATTTTATTTTGAAGGCTAATCTTTTTTTAAGATTAAGCATTGCTTTTATAATACAAAAATCCTGTCTTTAAAAAAAAAAAATGTCCTATAACACCACAGATAACTTTGAAAGACCAATCTTCAAATGGCAACACATTAAAGTTAGAATAGTAAAATTTGGTAACTTTGAATAAATTGCACTCTAAAAACAATTGGGTGAATTGTTTGAAAACTGGGCTGTTCTTAGATCCAAAGTGGCAAAGTTCCTAGACAAAGGCATCAATAGAACTCTGGAAGGAGTTCTTTAAGCTTTCTCTCCGTCACAGCAGAATCCTTATGGAAAGCTTATGACTTTGTGTTCTGAGTAGAGGAAAGCCAGGGGCTTCTGAAAATAAGAGTAGCTAGCTCAGAAGTGCCTTGGGCAATGGCTATTGATGGCTATAGCCTGGACTAGAGATCCTTTTATCCTTAGGAATAAAAAAAAAAAAAAAAAAAGGAAGAAGAGGACAAAAATTAACATTTCCTCTGATAAAGACCCAGGACTCAAAGAATAACAACTCAGGGCCAGAACCGAGGCCTTGGAAAAGTGTGAGCACACACACACATACACACGCACACACACTCACACCCTGGGTTGGGCTGTGAGGAGTCATGTGTGGCCACAGTCTGGTCACCCACACATGGTCATGATCAGTACAAGTCACTTACCCTTAGGGTCCCCCAGCACCATCCCGGCATCTTGCGGGGCAGGGAGTGAGCTAGGCAGAGGATAATTCCCACTGTAGAGTCCTAGCCCTAGAGGGGATATTCCCACCCGTATTCCCTAGGAGAAGAGATGCCCTTCTGGAGAGGTCAGACCCTTAACCTGGGATGTGGGTCCCAATGACCTTTCTCTGATTTATGGAAGGAGAGCTTTGTGACCGCTGCAGTTCCCCTCTGTAGATTCTCAGATGTTCTCTCCCATGGGCACAGACATTTAAAAGTTGGGTTCAGGGATGCCTGGCTCAGTTGGTTAAGAATCTGCCTTCAGCTCAAGTCATGATCCCAGGGTCCTGGGATAGAGCCCTGCATTGGGCTCCTTGCTCAGCGGGGAGCCTGCTCCTCCCTCTGCCCGCCGCTCCCCCTGCTTGTGCGCGCTCTCTCTGTGTGACAAATAAATATATAAAATCTTTAAAAAAATAAAAATAAAAAAATAAAAGTTGGGTTCAGTGCATGTGTGTGCACCTAATCTTGGCTGGTCTGCCTGAGACCCCTGAGTGCCAACCCTAGTGCACCCCCATCCCCCCTGCATGGTCCCATTTCAGCTCCAATAAGATGAAAGAAACTATCGTGAACCAGGAGAAACTTGCCCAATTGCCAGGACCAGTGCGCATTGGTGGGAAAGGAACCCCTCCCCGAAAGAAGAAGGGGGTTCATAGAACGGCTACAGCAGATGAACAAACACTTCAATTCTCCTTAAAGAAGTTAGGGGTAAACAATACCTCTGGTACTGAAGAAGTGAATAGGTTCACAAACCAAGAACAGTGGTCCACTTTCACAAGCCTAAAGTGCAGGCATCCCTGGCAGCGAACACTTCCACCATCACAAGCCACGCGGAGACAGAGCAGCTGACAGAAATGCTACCCAGGGTCTTAAACCAACTTGGTGCAGACCGTCTGACTAGTTGAAGGAGACTGGCTGAAGCATCGCCCATGCAATCTGTGGATGGAGAAGCACACTTGCTACCAGAGAGGTTGATGATGAAGTTCCAGATCTTTTGGAGAATTCAGAGGAAGCTTCCAAGGATGAAGCAAACTGAATTGAGTCAACTCCTGAAGAAGATAAAACTTGAAGAAGTTACTGGGAGCTGCTATTTTATATTATGACTGCTTTTTAGAATTTTGTTCATGGATCTGATAAAATCTAGATCTCTAATGTTTTTAAGCCAAGTCCCTTGGATGCTGCAGCTCTTTTCAGTTTTTGCTTACACACAACTCACTCTTTGCAGCTAATTAAGCTGAAGAAGACTGGGAATAAAGTTTGAAACAAGGTTAATAAAGTTCTTTGCCTAGGGGAAAATAAAAAAGTTGGGTTCAACGCATCCCTTCTGTCCTCCATCCTCCTCCAGAACATTCCCCCTGAGCTCAGCCTCCCCTCCCTACTCCACTTGCTAGTCTTCTTGTTGAGGCATTTAAGCATCAGAAGAGCTTTTCAGTTCCCACAAATGCACACACACATGGGCATATCCCAGACCCCCCATATAGGCCAATCCTTTGTTTTGTTTTTACCATTAATATTGTACCCTGAGCAGTCTTCATGGCATTACATAGTCTTTAAAAATGTGACTTTTAGAAGATGCATGTGCCACCTCATAAATCATCTACAATTAATTTAACAATTTCCCTGTTGTTGATTGATTGATTGATTGATTTTGGCTTTTCTTTGTTACATATAATGCTGTGTTTATCTTTGTTGACAAAGCTTTGCTTCTCCACCTAATTAAATCTTTAGGCTAAAGACAGATCAGTAGAATTTCTAGGACACAGATATGAATAGTTTAAAGTCTTTTTTTTTTAATGTGTTTCATTTTTAAATTTTTAAAAAAGATTTTATTTATTTATTTGACAGAGAGAGACACAGCGAGAGAGGGAACACAAGGAGGGGGAGTGGGAGAGGGAGAAGCAGGCTTCCTGCTGAGCAGGGAGCCCGATGCGGGGCTCAATCCCAGGACCCTGAGATCATGACCTGAGCCGAAGGCAGACGCCTAATGACTAAGCCACCCAGGCACCCCTGTGTTTTCATTTTTTAAAAAGATTTTATTTATCCATTTATTTGAGAGAGAGAATGGGGTGGTGGGTGGAGCAGAGGGAGAAGGACAAGAAGACTCCCCGTTGTGTGAGGAGCCAGACGGCGGGATCCCACGATCTCAAGATCATGACCTGAGCTGAAATCAAGAGCTGGTTGATCAACCGACTGAGCCACCCAGGCACCCCTAATGTCAATCTAATTCTTATTTTTTGTATACTACTTAGTTTTCTCTCTGTCCAATAAATGAACAAAAATTTGAATGTATTATAGCATATCCATTCAATAGATTATTATGCAGATTATCAAAATAATGAATCATGCATATATTATTCACCTGAATGCATGTTCCTTATATATTATCAAGCAGCAGAGAAATGCTTACCATTTTTACAAAAACAAATATCAGACAGAGAAAGACAAATATGGTATGATTTCAAAACAAACAAAACAAAACAGAAACGGACTCATAAACCCAGAGACAAACTGGTAGTTGCCAGGCATGAGGAGGTGGGGACGTACATCAAATAGATGAAGGGGATACAGAGGTACAAATTTTCAGTTATAAAATAAATAAATCACGGGGATGGAAGATAGTCGATAATATTGTAATAACTTTGTATGGTGACAGATGGTAATTAGACTTACAGTGGTGATCATTTTGTAATGTTTATAAATGTTGAATCACTGAAACTAATATAATACTGTACATTAACTATACTTCAATTCAAAAGATAATATGAAATACTGAATAAATCATTATGACTAAAAAAAAATCAACAAGAAAATGCTATGTAATTGTAATCATACTTTGCATATAGTTTTGGGAACAGAAAAAGGTGCAAAAAGTAAAAACCAGGCTGTTAGTTTCAGATTCCTTTTTATTTAGGAGAGAGGGTGAAGATTATGGGGTACATTAATAATGTTATTGCATATTTACTTAAATTTGAATTTTCTTTACTGCTAGAAATTAGTATCTTTTCATGTTTATCGATCATTTAGATTATATGTTTTATGAATTTCTTATTTCATATTTTTTCCATTATGCCATTGAACTGTTTGTGGTTTGTTGTGGTTTGGGGGGGATCCTATAGATCCTATAGATTGATCTATAGGAGCTCATTATATAATCAATCATATGTGTTGCACATATTTGCTCCAAATCTATCATTTGTCTTTGACGTAATTTATGGTATCTTTTGCCATGCAAAAATGTTGAATTGTTATGTAGCCAAATACATTTATCTTTTTCATTTATCTTTCTCTTTTATGAACTCTGGGTTTCATGCCATGTTTAAGAATATCTCATCTACTTTAAGGTTATACCTAAATATTACTCCAAATTTCAGCTTTGTTTATATTTTGATCTTTAAATTGTATGACTTTTGTCAGATATATATATAATTTCATATATATATTCACAACATATGTGACTGGACTGGCTGGATGCCAGATGACAAAAATTGCTTTACTTTTTACCATTTTCTTAGAATTATTGAGCATTTAATATGCACCAAGTGACATACCAAGACCTAAGAATAAATAACTCAGATAAATAACACAAGATGTCTTCCCTCAAGGAATTTATATCTAATGGACAAGACTGATAAGTAAGTACATATTTCAACAGGGTGTGTTGTATGCCATTATAGAGATAAATGTAAGGTGTGATTATAAGACAAAGATAGGAAAATTTACCAACTCAGACTGGGATGGTCTGGGACATTAATCCTAACTGAATCTGGAAGGTAGATAAATAAGTTAGCAAGATGGAAGGATGAATTTTCAAACCACCAGGGGCATATATGCAAATGCATGGGGCAGAAGAAAGCATGGCACACTTGGGGAAATTCAAATATAAGACAAAAGCACAGAAAGAGAGTTGAACTGGTAAAAGATTAAAGTAGAAAAATAAGGCAAGCAGTAAAATTTGTAGCAGAAAATTAATATACACTCATTTTCATTTAGAAGAAATATTTTGCTGGGTGCCTGGGTAGCTCAGTCAGTTAAGAGTCGGACTCTTGATTTCGGCTCAGATCATGATCTCAGGGTCGTGAGATAGAGCCCTGCATCAGGCTCCACACTCAGTGCAGAGTCTGCTTGAGAGTCTCTTTCTCTTTCCCTCTGCCTTTCCCCCAGCTCTTGAGCACATGTGCTCTCTCTCTATCTAAAATAAATAAAATCTTTAAAAAAGAAGAAATCTTCTGTCCCACTTGGAGAGAGGGTTTAAGAGAAACAAGTCTGGAGGTGAGGAGAGCATCAGAAAGAAGTAGCAGAAAGGCAAGTCAGAAGTTATGAGGGCCTAAATCAGGGCCATTACCATCAGACTCCACTCATCATGAGGTTACCTGGATGCTCTTGGAGTCCTGCGATGCAGAGCCTATATCGTCCTGGACCAAACTAAGGCAAAAGCAGTAAGATATGCAGCTACAGATTTGAGAAATATTTGTGTAATATAATTGACAGAATTTGATGAAAAGATAAAGACAGGAAGAGCCAGTGATGATACTCAGATTCCTAACCAAGACAAATGCTTAAATGTGGTACCAGTCACTTTGATTGGAGCAAAAGAGGAAGGGCATAGTTGGGTGGGTAAATGACAAGATTGGATTTGAGATGTTACTTTTGAGGGTATCTGAGGCAAGTTGAGAGGAGACCTCCAGTTGGCAGTGGACTATATGAGTCTAGAAGCTAGATAAAGATCCTGAAGCTTCCGCCATGAACGGTGTCACCCAGGGAGAAGTTGTCTCGTGAGGACAATAAGAAGGTCAAGAGCGTAACACTGGGAGCAAATCATTTTAGAGAAAAGCACTGGTCTGGAAAATAAATTAAGGAGAAACAAAAAAGTAGGAACAACCACCCAAAAAAAAAAAAAAAAAAAGCCAGTGTCTCTTAAAAGTCAATGGAGGAGAAGTTCAAGAAAAGAATCATAAATAGCATCAAACTCAATAAACAGATCCAGGAAGGTAAAGATCCAAAAGGGTTCATCAGTTTTAGACCAAGAAAGTCAATCAGTGGTGAACGTTGCAGAGGAGTCCTGGGACCCAAGCCAGGTTGTGGTCCGTGGAAGACTGGATGGTCAGTTATAGTATGAGGCAGGACCCTTTCTGTTCCAAGTGTCAGAAACCCAACTCAAACTCACTTAACAAGAAAGGGATCTATTATGTCATGTGGTTAACCTTATAAATAAAACTGCCAATTATCTGACCAGCAAAATGGGTTTAATTCAGGAATAGCAGAGAACGGCAACTCGGTACACGCAAGCTACGGAAAAAACCGTGGGCATGTCTGGAGAACAAAAGAGAGGAACACTGTTTTATAGAGGCAAGGGGGGAGTTGGGAGGAGCTGTTATAAATCTGACTGTTTCCCTCTTGGCTTTGTGAGACAAAAGCCAAGGCAGGATAATCTGCGCCCGTGATCAGGCAGCAGCCCACACTAGGAAGGATTCCCTAAATCATAGTTCAAGGAAGAAGGTGTGTGGGAAGAGCCCAAGGACTCTGGCTTCCTTGGTTTCTCTGCCTCTCAGGTGTCCCAGTTTTATCCCCCTGTTCTGTTTCCCACCCCACTCCTTGCCTTTTATGCTAATTTTAGAATAGGGCAGAAAGTCTGAGTTTTGCAATTCTGCAAGAAGTGAGAGTAACTGAGCCTCAGCAATCTTGCCATGGGCAGAAGGGTCTCTGTTAACAGAGCTGCGTATTGTCTCCTTTCTGCTTTCAGCCTGGTCAGCTCAGATCAAAGCTTGTCTTTCTAAAGGCAGCAAGAAGCAGCTGAGGGGGTTCAGGGCAGGCCACCCCAAAATGTGCATATTGATGATTTTGAATTAAAGTTATATAAGAAACAGCTGATACAAGAAGGACACTCTGACCGTCCTTTGTCTCCCTAAAAGCAGAAAAGAAATCTCCGGTGTGAAATGTACCCTCTCTGTGCTAAGAGGAAAGGGGACGTCCTTATCACCAGAGACAGGGAATTTGGAGCCGAGAAGGCTACATAAACAAACCTTATTACTTCCTCTCTAATTTACCCCAAGCTCCGACTTCTCTGTCTTGTTCATTTTCACAAATTAATCTTTTCCTTGTCAGAACATAAAATAAAAGCTGCCTGCTTTGGTCGTTTCTTTGGGTCTCACATCTTTGGGGCCCTGTAGGTATGAAATTAAATTTGTGTTTTTTCCTATTAAGCTCTTTTTTGTTATCGGGGGTATCTCAGCCGAAAACCTAGAAGAGTAAAGGGTAATTTATTTCTCCTCCTCTACACAGCCAATATTTTCTACCATCCTGGTCTGCAGTGCGGAAGAGTTTAACCAGCTTCATCACTATAATATAACAAGGAAAGACAGCTTCTCACTCAGCCAATTTCACATTTTGGAGTCTCTGCCCTTTTACTTGATTTGACTCAAAGGTCCTTCTTACTGTCTTATTTTTAGGAACATGGAATAACTTACACTGCAATGAAATGCAGAATTTAATTGGGCTTTAAAATTTAAAACCTTTTTCAAGGCTACCAGATAATGATGAACTTTGTAGAGAGATTGACTTGTAATCGAGCATGTTAGAGGGGGCTAAGGGCTAGGAGGAAAAATGAAGGCAGGAAGAGGAATATGGTAGAGGGGTGCAGGTTTTAAAAGGGTGTCACTAACAACATCTGATCAAAGACCTGGATGTGGGAAGGTTGCAAACCATGCAGGTATCTGGGGGAAGGGTATTCCAAGGAGAGCCAACAGCAAAAGCAATTGTCTGAATGCTAGAGCAAGCCTGTCCTGCTCCTGGCACAGCAGAGAGGGCCATGTGGTTGAAGTGAGGTGAGCAAGGGGAGACTGGTGGGATACACACAATGAACAATTTCCTTATTTGGGAGCTCTCGGCTTTTACCAGTATTTTGATTTTACAAATAATGTTGCACTCAACATTTCATAAATTATTTCTCTAGTCTAGACTCCTATAAGTGGAAATCTTGGATTAAGTGGATTGAAGTTCTTGATTCATCCCATCAAAATCAATTTCCCAGAAAGTTGTAGAGATTCCGTTTCCACCCAAAATGTATGAATATACTTATCTCATCCCTCATCACCATTAAGTATGGTCCTTTAAAAATCTTTGTCAGGGAGGATGGGTTAGCCTGGTGATGGGTATTAAAGAGGGTACGTTCTGCATGGAGCACTGGGTGTTATATGCAAACAATGAATCATGGAACACTACATCACAAACTAATGACGTATTGTATGGTGATTAACATAACAATAAAAAATCTTTGTCAATTTGATGAGCATCATGGTAATGCATTATTGGTTCTGTTTACAGTTCCTTAATTACTAATTAAGTTGAATTTTTTCATATGTTTTTTGACTGGTTAGATTTCCTCGTTATGCACTGTTTTTCATAAATTTTGCCCACTTACCTATTTAGAAACTATTTTTCTCGTTCATTTGCACACTCTCTTTGTTAAGTTTATTGTCTTCAATCCGGCTGTCGTAACAAAGTACCATAGACTGGGTGACTTAAGAACAACAGAAATTGACTTCTCACATTTCTGGAGGCCACAAGTCTGAGACCAGGGTACCAGCATGGTCAGGTTCTGGTGAAAACCCTCTTCGGGGTTGCACACTGCTGACTTCTCAGTGTGCCCTCACAACAGACTAGCTCGCCAGCCTTCTTCTTAGAAGGCACTCATCCTATTGCAGGGGCTCCACCCTTAGGATCTAATTACCTCCGAAAGTCTCCATCTCCAAATACCACCACACTTGGGGATTGGATTTCAACATGAATTTTTGGGGAATGCGACCATTCAGTCCCTAACACTTATGAAATCTCACATGTCAGTTTTGCCCGATCCCCCCACATACTATGAAGGCAACTCAGGGCTATGAGAATTCTGCCTGTTCTCACTGCTCCGCCCCCCGAGTGGGAGCCTGCATGCCAGTACCGTGATGTGCAGGAACTCAGGTGCATAGACAGGAGTTAGACTCAGCATCTTGTCTCTCCCTTCTGAGGCCAACAAGACATCGCGTCTCCTTCCTACAACGGCCCTTGCTGTCACTCAGTTCCTGCCTACTCCAACTTCCACTCTGTTTGCTGTTCAGCTCATTAATCCCTATTTTACAGCAGTCTTCCTCATTAAGATGTGGATTTTCTTTTTCCACCGTGAGGGTCTTGTTTCTATGGGGATACAAGAGGAAGTCTGTGCAGAGGTGTTGCAACTGGAAGCTTTCACTTACTTTGAGAGGTAGTTAAAGTTGATTGAGGTAGAGGGTCAGTGGAGACCCTGCAAATGCCTGGCAGAGGTCAAACCTTGGCAGCAAAGGCAGGAGGAAAGCATCAAGAACTCCTTTCTTGTTGTTGTGATGACCTCACGTAGGCATGAAATGTTTCACACCCGTCTAACATTAACTTTAGGTATTCAATGATGTTTTTCATGTATCGCCTTAGACGTTTGGTCTGAGACAAGTTTTTAAACAACTCTCGAAACTTTTTCAAACCACTTTATTAAACAAAGAGGGTATTATATGGCAGCCACAGGATGATAAAGGATTACTGGGAGCTTTCTCTTTATAAATGAAAGAGGATTTAAACAATTTTTTATGTGAAAGATAAACAAATAATAGAAAGAGAGAAGTTCAGCAACATAATTTATAAAAATGGTTCTACCACAAAGTTTAATCCTCTCCTTTTTGTTTACCCCTGCATACCATAAAACAGTGTTAAAGTGTAATTAAAAAAATAATAATACCATGACTCTCATACAAATAAAAAAATGAACAGGTGTCAAAATCTGATTTGACTCCTTAATTAATGAAAGAACTAATAAGATGTTAAGACTAATGCAAAGTGGGGCGCCTGGGTGGCTCAGATGGTTAAGCATCTGCCTTCGCCTCAGGTCATGATCCCAGGGTCCTGGGATGGAGCCCCACATCGGGCTCCTGGCTCAGCAGGGAGCCTGCTTCTCCCTCTCCCTCTGCTTCTCTCCCTGCTTATGCTCTTTCTCTCTCTCTCTCTCTGTATCTCTGTGTCTCAAGTGAATAAATAAAATCTTAAAAAAAAAAAAAGACTAATGCAAAGAACATTCGAGAAGCTAGGTTTTGATGGGGAATGTTAGAATAAGATTTGGGGGTTAGACACAAAACTGCTTAACGTCCGACGAGACAATAAACCATAAGCTTTGGGACCGTCTGTTCTAATAGACAGGATTATTTGCATCTCTAATAGACAAAAACCTACACATTAACCTTTGCTCAGAGATGACAGAAAGTCAAGCCCAACACTGCACTGAAAATATTCTGTCAGCTCTTCTGCCTATTTCCAAGTTTCTTTTTTTAAGATTTTATTTATTTATTTGAAAGAGAGAGAGAATGAGAGAGAGAGAGCACGAGAGGGGTGAGCAGACTCCCTGTTGAGCAAGGAGCCGATGCGGGGCTCCATCCTGAGACTCCAGGACCATGACCTGAGCCGAAGGCAGTCGCTCAACCAACTGAGCCACCCAGGCACCCCTACCTCCGAGTTTCAAATGATTTTTTTGACATGGGACGAAAACAGCTTTGTAAGGGAAGGGATAGTACGGGTGGCTCTGGAAACAAGGAAGCCAAGAATGCAGCAAAAAGTTCTGGGAGCCCACAAACTCTTCCTCCCGACTCAGGAAGAGGAGTGACTGCCAGCAGCCCCCCAAACCAGGAGTGAGCTAGGAATTACCGAACTGGCATCACTTGGCCTCCCCACCTGCCCCAACCCCCAAAGGTAGAGTGAATATAGGCACTCACAGGGAGAAGCCATCCTTCCTCTCCTCAGACCCCGGGAGGGAAATAGCTGCACAGAACATCTGCTCCAGGCAAGGAGCCCATAGCCCCCGGCAGAGTCCCAAACACAAAATAACATGAAAAGGACCTGTCATGGGTGCAAAAGTGTTTTGAGATCTGTGGAGCCAGATGTGGTAGATCAAGTGCTCTGGCTTAAATCTGCCACAGGAGGTACTGAAGAGACACATGAGAGAATAACTGGCAGCTCAAAGACCCCAACGTGGTGGGAAGAGAAGCCCAGCTAGAGCAGAGGTGGGAGCCATCTTGGGTTAGTTGCGAGAGTTATTAAAAAAGGGAGGATACCCTTCACTGAGGGGAGGAGGGAGGAAAGGAGAGAACTCACAGACAAATTCATAAGCCAGCAGGAAGGATGAGAAGTTGGAGTTCCCAGATTATTGTTTCTGCCTCCTCTATGAAGGTGGAGGGTGGGGTGGGACAGAAGGGGCCTTGACAAGATTGATGTTATAGGCTAAACTGTGTTCCCTCCTCCAAATTTCTATGGTGAAGTCCTAACCTTTAGCACCTCAGGATGAAGGCATATTTGGAGACAGGGTCTTTAGAAGGTAATTAAGGTTAAATGAGGTCTTTGGGGGTGGGCCCTAACCAATATGACTGGTGTCTTTATAAGGAGAGATCAGGACACAAACACACACTGAGGAAAGACCATGTGAAGACAGAGGGAGTTTGCAGCCATCTGCAAGGCAAGGAGAGGGGCCTCAGAAGAAATCAACCCTGCTGACACCTTGATCTCAGACTTCTAACTTCCAGAACTGGGAGGGGGAGAAATGTCTGTTGTTTCAAAACACATTGAAAAGAAAGGGAGATGCTCCCAAGTGAGACCATGTAGAAAGATTACCAGGTGATATTAAAAGGCAAAATTATATGGGAAGGTGGGGCATCAGAGAAAGAAAATTTGTGTCCAATCCAGAAATGAATGTGTTTCAACTGTTTGCAGAGCTCCTTAAAATGACCTCTAGTAGTTGGATGAACTTCAGTCCAAAACACAAGCATGAGAATCACTGAGCCAGAATGGAAGATGGCAGTGGATTCATTCAATAAATATTTATTGAGCATCTTTTATACACAAAGTGTTCATGACTATGAACACGGCAGACAAGGTGCCTGGTCTTATGAAACCTACATTTGAATGAATAAAGTATATAATAAACAAGGAAACAAGCAAAAATAGTGTCAAAGAGTTAAAAATGCTGTGAAGAAAACAGAGCAGGTAATGTCATAGAAAGTGACTGGGGTGGGAGCAACATTACACAGGGTGGTCAAGAGAAGGCATCTCAGAGAAAGTTCTATTTGGTCTGAGACCTGAAAGATAAAAATAAGCAAACAAACAAAAACAAGGGCAGATATGGGGCGCCTGGGTGGCTCAGATGGTTAAGCGTCTGCCTTCGGCTCAGGTCATGATCCCAGCGTCCTGGGATCAAGTCCCGCATCGGGCTCTCTGCTCCTTGGGAGCCTGCTTCTCCCTCTGCCTCCCTCTCTCTCTCTCTGTCTCTCATGAATAAATAAATAAAAAATCTTTAAAAAAAAAAAAAAAACAAGGGCAGATACAAAGTATCCTGCCCGATTTCCAATTTCATTGGGAAGGGTAGAAGGAAGGGAGGAGGCGGTAAAGCCTTAAGGGTGATAAGGGAAGGGACTAATCTAGGGATGAGGCTTCCAGGTCAAGAGAACTGCTCATATAGCACTACCAAACAAGGATGAGCCCAGATTGGGAGTTTCCAAACATATTTATTTCCAAACGAGAAATTTCAAACATCTCGCCTTCCTTTTCATTTCCTGTATGATTCTGGATGCTAAGGCTCCCCACCTCCATATTCTCCACCAAGCCTCCAGTTGCACACCAAAGACCATGGCCCCACTGTCTTAACAGTCTGCTTCACAGCTTAGGAGACAAGCCGGCTACCACAATGTTCTCAGCGATGACGTAGCTGGCGTCTAGAGAGCACAGGAAGGCTCTGTGCCACCATCCTGGCACATTCTTTGGGCTCCCTGAAGGAAAGAGAGCAGAATTGAGGTCACAGCCCCTGCAATGTTAAGCTCTGACTTCAGGTTCTTCTGGTGGCGGGGGGGAGGGGCATGGGGCTCAGTCTTGACCCTTAAAGACCAATACCTCACAGAATTCTAGTCAAATCAGGTTCCGGGGAAGGTCATGGTGGGCTCAGCAGGACCATGCCCACCCTCCAGCCCTTAGCCCCAGGCTGTGCTATTCTCAGACTTCAGTAAGGGGGGAACAGGCAGCAGACTGGAAAATCAGGGCTCTGTCTCTTCTTGAACTTGGACTTTGCTTCAGAGTAGCCACAGACCCCAAACACTACCTACCACTGCACTCCATTGATGTCATTGAAGTCAGGTAGCAAGTATGGCAATGTTTTCTCCTGAGGAGAGATTTCAGAGTCAGTGTTAGGCAGAAGGCCTTTTGGCAGGGGTAGGGCAGGGGTGGTGGGAAGGGCATCATGGCAGATTGATGCCTCTGTGGGAGGATGACCCTGTTCAGGAGAGAGGGGTGGGGCAGAACTTTGCTTTGCTCCCTACCGAGAATAGAGACCCCATTCTGCAGGAAAGTGAGAGGCCGCTGGGGCCAAAGGCTGTGGGGCAGAGCCTCAGAATGATGGGCCTGGACTGAGGTTGTAATCCAAGTATGCAGGTGTCTATGGGCCCCACGAGCTTGGCCAGGGAAGGGACCAGTGGGGACTGTGGGGCAGGGGTTGGGGAGCAAAAACCGTGATCCTCACCACTTGGATAAAGTCAGTCTTGATTATTCCTGGCACCAAACGGTTCACTCGGACGCCTTTTGGTGCCAGCTCCACAGCCAGAGACTTACAGAGACCCAACAGTGCCGTTTTGCTGGTGTTGTAGACCCCCAGCTTCTGAAGAGCTGAAGGAAGTAGACAGTGGATTGGAACTGGCAGGAGGAAAAGTCACCTGAACAGCCGGAGCTGTGATTCTGGGTCTCAGACTAAGAAGCTGCACTTGATTTTGGCCCAAACTAAAATCCCTTCTGCCACCTTTCCCCATCTACAATCATTTTCAAGGGGTGAAGTTCTGAGATAGAGGGCCTTGCCCAAGCTTAGAGAAATGCCAGGAAGTCACTGCCATATGTGTCCAAGCTTGGAACGGAGAAAGCCACACTGTGCTTTCCAATATTCAGCCAGGAACCTGGAATGAGGAAATCCCAGGACTCAGAACTTGCTTTACCATAAACTGTGCATACCCTGGACAGACGGCTTAACATCCTTAGCTTTCAGAGATGTTATGGCGAAGTGAGATTATAATCCCAAATCTGCAGCAATCAAGTTCATCTCAACTCCCATGTATAACCAGTTCTCCCACACCCCACAGTAGGACCTCCCATGAAACAAGACTCCGCTGCCCCTCACCCAGCCCTGTCCAGAGGGTTTTACACTCACTGGTATTGGCACACAGGCTACCATAGATGAGACCAGAACCACGGCGCCTGTCCTGTAAGGAGAAAGGTGGATGAGACGAGATGACAGGTGCGTCCAACTAAGAGCCCAGACGAGCCAGGAAATTATCCTTTCACAGTAAGAGGAAACCAGCTCAAGATTCATGATAAGGTGAGAGACTATCTGGAACACTGGCGAGAAGCTGGTGGACACAGTAAGGTCAATGGCGGAGTCAATGTTACCCAGTGACCACAGCCAGGGAGGGATTCCTTGGGCGGGGGCCCAAGGCTGAGAGGCAGCACTTCTGGAGAGCAGAGCCCTAGTAATACTCCTGAGCCATAGACCCCTGTGAGGTCGGTGTGCCGCCAAACTGTCCCAGCCTGAGCTGCTTCTGGGTGGCCCAGGACACAAAGTGACTTGAGGAGGAGCAAGTACCACAGTGCCTCTAACCAGAAAGGAAACCGGTGAGATGGCTCACGGAGGAGGGCTGGAGTCAAGGGACCAGAGCTGGGGCTCCAGGTCCTGCCTTCTGGACCCTTTTTCCCTGGAGCTGCCACTACAGGGGCAAGGTCCCTGCATTCTCTGAGATCCAAAGAACAAGGACCTGTGACAGGTTTTTTGAGGACCTGGAAGGCAGGTTCTTCCCCCCACCCCCAGCAAATGTTTCTCTTCTTCATAATTGTCACATCCCGTGGGGAAGAGGATAGGTGTGGGAATGGAGAACATTTCCCAAAGAACACACCTCCCACTTCTACCACCACCCTCCACTTCCTGGGCCCCTGCCCAAATGCCTCCTGTAGGGTAGAGGACACCCAAGCATGAAGACCCCAGGGCCCTGCTGCACCCCCTGTTCTCCATGTGGGGCAGCAGCTGGCTCAGCAGCAGGGCCGGGGACTTCACATTCACGTCCAGGATCTGAAATCAGAGCAGACGCAGAGGAGAAGGAAAGATGAAGTCTGTCCAGTGCCCATTCTCACTGGTCACTTGGAGACCTGTGGCCAGAGCAGGACCCAAGGCACTTCCCGTAGCCTCAGAGCTTGGGTCCTGCTCTTTGTGTGCGAGGGACGGGGTCCTTTAGAAGAAGGAATCCAAGGGCCTGTGTTGGATTCTCAAGTTCCTGTCCTGCCCAGGTCACAGGGGAACCAACAAGCTGTGGTTTGGGAGACCCTCCCTCTGCTGGTCCCCATACCGCTTCTCCCCAGTCAACATGGCCCTCCAGAGAGGATGCTGGAGAAAAGAGAAGGGGGGAAATCAAGATGACTTGTTTTTAGTGAGAGCCTTAAGGGAGGTGAGGGTGAGAGAGAGAGGGAATCCACACTGAGCATCAGTCTGTCAGGAAATGTTCACAACCATTTTTTTTTTTTTAATTGGAAAAGCCTGAGTATGACTGAGAAGTGGGAAGGGGGAACTGGGAATTGGGTCCAGAAGGCCAGAGAACGTGAGAACTGAACAGAGAAGGTGGGGCGGGGTCTGCAAGGACAGATGGCAGGAGCTGGTCAGCGGAAGAAGACTCCACAAGGACGGAATGGCTCACCCTGACCACTGACCCATCTCTGCCGACAGGGTCAAGAGAGGGGGTGGGTCAGGACTGTGCCGAGCCTTCTCAGGGGGCCTTCAGGACAGCAGGGGCAACAGGAGCCCTGAGAATGCTTGGTGGGTTCCAGCGGGGACGGCAAGTCTGGATGGGGTCCCTCTTCTCAGCTGTGTCTGAGGACAGGTGAGGTACCCCTGGGACAGCCGGCCAGAAGGGATCAGAGTGGGTGCCCGTGAGTCTAGACTGGGACGGCCTCAGAACCCTTCACCGTGGACAGACCAGAAATCTTTTCTGGCATCTCAGGACTGTGTAGCAGTGGCCAGCACAAGGAGAGTCAAGTCAACAGAAGGGAGGCTGCTGGCACCTGGCATACGCAGGCCATGGTAGTGCCTGTTAGCTTCCTGATGGGTGGTTCGACCCAGGTGAGCTCATCCCCCCACCCATCAGAGTCAGTAGTGACGGGAGTACGAGGGACCTTAGGTACTATGTGTGTGTGTGTGTGCGCGCGCGCATGCGTGCGTTTGTGTGCATGTAAATATGGTGGACAGAGAGCCACGCAGGCTGTGTAAGATCCTACCCCAGTCCTCACCTTGTCCCACACCTGCTCACTGGCCCCCAGAGTGCTGCCCACCAAAGGGTTGACCCCTGCCATGCACACCAGGAAGTTGACGCCCCCACAATGCTCCAGGGCCTGTGGAGGAAATGACAGGATGTGGAGTGAAGGAATGGAGTAAAGGGTTCCCAGAAGCCTCTCTCCTTCCCCAGCCAGACTGATGACCTAGAGTAAAGTAAGCAACCCCTTACTGCCTGAGGCCATCCTGGGGCAGAGTCAGATCTCAGAGATCAGAGGTTGAGTGAAATATTTGTTTCTCACTTCCCTGGAAGCATCTAATTTCTGCCCCACAAGATGCCTAGTTGGTAGCTGGGCCCCCAGTCCAGATCTTCACTCATAGGGGTCGCTGCTTCTACGCTGCCCCTTCTTTCGCCTCTTAGATTTCTAACCAATTCCTCCTCCCTCCTCCCTCCACTCTGGAAACCCTCCTCCTTTTTTGTCGCACATATAAGAACCCATTCACCACAAGCATCTGCCCATTTCACACTCCAGATTTGCCTCACAGCTCACCCCTTCCAAGACTGTCGCATGAACTGGTCTTTTTTTTTTTTTTTTTTTTTTAAGATTTTATTTATTTGTTTGACAGAGAGAGACAGTGAGAGAGGGAACACAAGCAGGGGGAGTGGGAGAGGGAGAAGCAGGCGGCCCGTGGAGCAGGGAGCCTGATGCAGGGCTCGATCCCAGGACCCTGGGATCAGGACCTGAGCCGAAAGCTGACGCTTATCGACTGAGCCACCCAGGCGCCCCAGCAGGAACTGGTCTTAATCCAGACTGCGACTCTAGTGGCCTCCCCAACCCAACACCTAGGGTGCACTAGCGCTGTGCTGCTCGAACTCTAACAGGTACACTCACCTGGGGTCTGGTTAAATGCAATTTTAATTCAGCAGCTCCGGAGAGATCTGAGATTCTGGGTCCCCGGCTAGCTCCCAGGACACGCCCCACTGGGGGTCATCAGACCACCCTTTGATATCGAGCCTCTAGTCTAGACCATGTGAGTTCCTTCCTGCCAGGAGCACCCCTTCTCAGCCACACTGGTTGTCCATTTTTTATCCCTTGAGCAGGACCCTATCCTGGGTCACATGTGTTGTTGGCCTAGATACCAACGCTAGAGACCTCAACCGCCTCCTGCCTGTCCCCATCTGCCTTCCGCCCCTGCCACTCACTGTAGCCACAAGCCGTTCCCAGCCCTCGGCCTTCCCCACGTGGCACACGGTGCCCGCCACGCTCAGCCCCTCCCCCTGCAGCGCGGCCACTGCCCGGTCCACGTTCTGCTGCTTCCGGCTGCTGATGACCACGTGGGCCCCGTCCCGGGCCAGGCGGCGGGCGGTGGTGAAGCCGATCCTGTGGGCAGAGATGGCTGTGGTGGCTTCAGCCCCTCCCCATCCTCCCCCTAGGAGCCTGATCATAAGACACAAATTGAGTTCCACAGTATGGCCCAAGAGCTGCCTCCAAATCCTTCCAAGCAGGGAGGAAGAACTATTGAATCTGACTACATATGGGGCCTTCACCAAGGCTATCCCATTGAAATCTCACTATGTATAACAATCATATTTTATAGGTGAGAAAATTTTCACATTAATTTTGTTAAAGGGAGTTATTTTTTATTTTTTCATTATTTTTTAAATTTTATTTTATTATGTTATGTTAGTCACCATACATTACATCATTAGTTTTTGATGTAATGTTCCATGATTCCTTGTTTGCATATAACACTCAGTGCTGCATTCAATATGGGCCCTCCTTAATACCCATCACCGGGCTAACCCATTCCCCCACCCCCCACCCCCAAAACCCTCAGTTTGTTTCTCAGAGTCCATAGTCTCTCATGGTTCGTCTCCCCCTCTGATTTCCCACCCCTTCATTTTTCCCTTCCTACTATCTTTTTTTTTTTTTTAACATATAATGTATTATTTGTTTCAGAGGTACAGGTCTGTGATTCAGCAGTCTTACACAATTCACAGCGCTCACCATAGCATATACCTTCCTCAGTGTCCATCACCCAGCCACCCCATCCCTCCCACTCCCCACCACTCGAGCAACCCTCAGTTTGTTTCCTGAGTTTAAGAATTCCTCATATTAGTAAGATCATATGATACTTGTCTTTCTCTGATTGGCTTATTTCCCTTAGCATAATACCGTCTAGTTCCATCCACGTTGTTGCAAATGGCAAGATTTCGGGTTTTTGATGGCTGCATAATATTCCATTGTATATATATACCACATCTTCTTTATCCATTCATCTGTTGATGGACATCTTGGCTCTTTCCATAGTTTGGCTATTGTGGACATTGCTGCTATAAACATTGGGGTGCATGTACCCCTTCGGATCACTACATTTGTATCTTTGGGGTAAATTCCCAGTAGTGTAATTGCTGGGTCATAGGGTAGCTCTATTTTCAAATTTCTGAGGAACCTGTTTTCCAGAGTGGCTACACCAGCTTGCATTCCCACCAACAGTGTAGGAGGGTTCCCCTTTCTCCACATCCTTGCCAACATCTATCGTTTCCTGACGTGTTAATTTTAGCCATTCTGACGGGTGTGAGGTGGTATCTCATTGAGGTATTGATTTGAATTTCCCTGATGCCGAGCGATGTTGAGCACTTTTTCATGTGTCTGTTGGTCATTTGGATGTCTTCTTTGCAGAATGTCTGTTCATGTCTTCTGCCCATTTCTTGATTGGATTATTTGTTCTTTGGGTGTTGAGTTTGATAAGTTCTTTATAGATTTTGGATACTAGCCCTTTATCTGATATGTCATTTGCAAATATCTTCTCCCATTCTGTTGGTTGTCTTTTGATTTTGTTGACTGTTTCCTTTGCTGTGCAAAAGCCTTTTATCTTGATGAAGTCCCAAAAGTTCATCTTTGCTTTTGTTTCCCTTGCTTTTGGAGATGTGTCTAGGAAGAAGTTGCTGCGGCTGAGGTCGAAGAGGTTGCTGCCTGTGTTCTCCTGAAGGATTTTGATGAATTCCTATCTCACATTTAGGTCTTTCATCCATTTTGAGTCTATTTTTTGTATGTGGTGTAAGGAAATGGTTAAAGCGAGTTTTTAAAACAAATATTTGTAAATGTGCTGGGCACCCAGCCTCAACTGTAGAGAATCTTCAGCTGCCCAGCGTTTTCTCCCTTGGTTCTAGCCAGAGACTTCTGATAGGAATTACTTTCTCTAAGCCCAAGGGCTTTCTTCTGCTCTGCAGAGGAAAAACTTTCATGCTGAAAAAGATGTTCTGTCCCCTCTGCCTCTCCTTGCTTTAAGAGATCTGAAGCTGCTCTGATTGGGGCTGGCTGAGTCCCGATGATGAAAGGGCAGAAGGCATATTTCTCCTGTCTTGTGGAAACTATCTGGACTGCTTGGCATTTTGGATGTATTCATTTGTTATGAAGGCTGGGCACTGGGAGCCCACACAAAGATTTAAAACATCATGGGGGTCTGGGAAGCCTGGAATGATTAAGCAGTTCTAAAATTGAATGGTCCAAATTGGTGATGGTATAGACCATGAAAGGTCAAAAGGAAGATGGTGACCCCGAAGCACTCAACACCAGAAGCCTCCCTTCCTCATGCCTGTGGTAATGACTCATTACAGATCATGGCTCCTTATGGCAGTTAGAGGATGAGTGGAATTGGAGGGACACTGGAAAAAATGTGACGAGAGGAGAGATTCATCTATAAAAAGTCTCTGAGTTGGTTTTGAGATGTTGCCCTGCCCATTGCCCGAGTGCTGGCAGGCATTCTGCAGCCAGTGAAACCCCCTAGTCTGAGAGGCAAGTAGGTCTTGGGCTTCTCCCTGGTAGACCAGGACCCTAAAAGACCACAGTGATGTGCCTACGAAGGACAGGGAGAAAGGGCTATCCTGATGATAACAAGTTAAATGTCTTTGGGTTACCCAGCAATTACATGGCAGAGACTAGATTCCAACACTACTCTGATTGACTCAGAAGCACCTGGTTTTCTAACTACATCCTTCTTGGAACCCAGAAACCAGATGTTTTAGAGAGAGTTGTTGAGATTTGGAGTTAGTTGTAAATGCTGGAGCTGTGGGGGTGTCAGGCAGGGATGTATGAGAAAGGCATTGACTGCCAACCCTGCTCTGGGATGGGGACACTAACATCTTGTGATATGCCAGTGAAGGATTCCCATTCGCTTACCCCTTTGTGGACCCAGTGATCACAGCCACTTTCTCAGCCAGGGCACAGCTCCTGTCTGCCCTATTGCTGCTCATTCTTGCTGAGAGGGGCACCAAGGAGCGATGAAGACCCTTAAAGACCAATGATGCAGCTCTGAGCATGGCAGTCATTGACTTCCCTCTGTCTGGACCCATGCTGAGGAAGAACCTGGGAAGACAATCACTCCAAGAAATACAATAGGATCTGTGTCTCCGTGCATCCTTCAAACTTCCCAGGGAAGTACAGAGCTGCTCGTGCCTTTCTATGACCTGTCCCCTGAAAGCCTTCCTCATCGTAGTGAACCACACCACCGCAGCAGATGTGGGCAGCCATGGTGCTGGGCTGCTTGTAGATGCCTGAGTGATTCTTGCCTGACACCTCCACACCCCCAAACAAGGAATATCACTCTACTCTTCTTAGACTCACCTTTGTACATCCCTTCACACATCCATTCTTCCACAAAGATGCTGCTTTGAACTTTTTCTTTACTTTCCCCAGCCTGCTGCAACCACCTGGCCCAAGTTCTTGTCATCTCCCCGATCTGCCACAACCTCCTCTCCTCTTCTCTTGGCTCCCCACTGAAACCACAGCCTTAGCTCCTGCATCAGAGATACCAAACTTGTTAGCATTTGACAGGCAAGTTGCTTCTCCTCATCACAAATGACTCTCATCCAACTGTAGATAAAAGTCCAACCACTCTCTTCTGGTTCCCAAACTTTTGTGGGGTCTCTACCCTCACCCCTCCTTCATACTATTCTGGTCCACCTGCCCAAAGATCCCATGGCACCTCTGCCATTGCAGCTGCATCAGCAACACCACATTTCTGCAACAACTTTCTCTCAACCCACATCTTTCACCTCCTTCTGGGGAGATCAAGGAATAATTGTCTCAGGTTGGCCCTGGAGATGGCCCTGGGAAACAATGTTAGGAGAGTGGAAGGAGAGAGATAGAAGGGAAGATTGTCCATAAGAGGTACATTATCAAATACATTACCTCTATGGGGATCTGAAGGTCAATCCTGCTGAAGAACTCTGAGCAATAGTTTTGAGTTTCAGAGTTATCCCACCCAAAAGGCAAGGGCACTGGGGACCTAGGGTGACCAGCCATTTCAGTTTTCCGGGAATGCAGGTTTTAGCACTGGAAGACCCATATTCCATGAAACTGCTCATGTCCCAAGCAAACCAGGATATTCGGTTCATCTCATGAGAGTATATTTTCAACTCCTGTCAGTCGTTTGTTGAGGACTGCTCCAGAGCAGCATTAATTCTGTAGCATTTTCAACCTGCTCCACCTGTGCTCAGAAACATTCAGGAAAAGTCAAAGCTGCTTGCTGTTGGACATTGGGCTTCCATGGACAGAAATGTGAGTGCCCGGGGGACATAAGCAGGACACCAACAGAGTCTGTTACATATGTCACATTTATTGACCATTATGTCCTAAGCATAGTGCTATGCACTCTACGTGATCTTTTTTTTTTTTTAAAGATTTTATTTATTTGACAGAGAGAGACACAGCGAGAGAGGGAACACAAGCAGGGGGAGTGGCAGAGGGAGAAGCAGGCTTCCCGCGGAGCAGGGAGCCCAATGTGGGGTTCGATCCCAGGACCCTGGGATCATGACCCGAGCCGAAGGCAGCCGCTTAACTGACTGAGCCACCCAGGAGCCCCTCTACGTGATCTTTTTAAAAATATAATAGTCATGATAGCATTTTGAGTTCATGGCAGTTACTATCCACATATTGCAGAACTGTAAACTGAAACAAAGAGATAAATTGTTCAATCTGTCACCAGAAAGAGAAAAGCTCAGGTTCAAAACCAAGTCTACTGAATATAGTTTGCAATTTTAATATCTAAATTCTACTGCCTTCTCTGACTTCCTCAGGGAGGGGCTACTTGTTCTGAGCCCACAGAACTTATATATTTGTCTTGGCTACCCTTAAACTTTAAAAATAAACATATACTTACCATATGACCAACAATTGTACTCCTGGGCATTTATCCCAGAGAAATGAAAACATATGTCCACACAACATCATGCACATGAACATTTATAGAAGCTTTATTTGTATTAGCTAAGCTGGAAATGACTCAAAAGTCCTTCAATGAATGGTTGAGCCAAGTGTGGTACATCTACCCAGTGGTATAAAATAAAATATATTTGATTTCCATCCTTGGTTCCTGGCACAGAGCTCCTAAAACCCTTGAGATTTTTTGAGTAATAGGGGTATCTTTTGTTATTCAGAAGGAACCCCTTTCCAATCACAAACTGAGTTCATGCTAGTAAGGTGACTTGAGGTGGAGGTCCTAGATAGCCTCAGGATGGGGTTGGTCACCAGAAAGACCAAGTGATGAGGAAGTTGGAACCAACAGCTCCACCCACCCACCTCAGGAAGAGAGAGAGGGGCTGGAGGAGGAGCTCTATAAAAACTCTTGTATAATGAGGTTCAGAAAGCTTCTGGAAAAAGGTATTGAAACTAAACACACACACACACACACACTCACTCACCTATACTTTGCTCTATACATTAATTCCACATGACTGTTCCTAAGTTGTATCCTTTATAATAAACCGGTAAATGTAGGTAAACAAAATGTTTTCCTGAGCTCTGCAGGTCATACCAGCAAATCATCAAACCTAAGAAGGAGGTTGTGGGGATTCCCAATTTGTAGCTGGTTGGTCAGAAGCATGGGTGACTTGGGACTTGTAATTGGTGTCTGGACTGGGAGGCAGTCAAGTGGGACCGGACCCTTAAACCTCTGGCATCTGACGCTAACTAGTTAATGTCACAATTGAATTACATTATTGGGCACCCAGCTGGTGTTGAAGACTTGGTTGGTGTAAGAAAACACTCTAGAGCAATAAAAAGAAACAAACTACTGATATGCGCAACAATTTGGATGGAGCTCAAGGAAATTATGTTGCGTGAAAAAGGCAATTCCATTAATGATTCCACTAATATAGCATTCTCAAAAGGACAACATTATACATATGGAGAAGAGATTTGTGGTTGCCAGGGGTTAGAGATGGGGTTGGGGGAGGCAGAGGGGTGTGGCTCTAAAGAGGTAGCATGAGGGATATTTGTGGTGATGGAACAATTCTGTATCTCAGTTGTGGTGGTGTCTTCACAAATCTGCATGTGATAACAGTGTAGCATCACCCACACAAAAGATTGCATATGAAACTGGTGAAATCTGAGTAAGATCTGTGGATTGTATCTATCAGTTTCCTGGTTTGAATACTGTACTATCATTTAGAAGATGGGTAGGAAGTAGGAAATTGTGGATAAAGGGTACACAGGACCTCAACTTCCTCTGAACTTAAAACTGTTTCAACCTAAAAGCTTTTAAAGAGCTTCACTTGGCTCTGACTTGTAGAAAACTACTGAACTAAGCTCTATAGGAGAATAAAATACAAATTCATTAATTGGGGCTATTTTTATATTTCTAGAATCACTTTAAAGCAATTATTTATTAAAGCAGACATCTACTCTGTAATATGTACTCCTGCCTCTTAATAAGGGAGGTACATCTTTCATCATTAGTCTTTACAATTGGACAGAGTGGGGCAATAAGGCACAAGCTTGGCTGTTGAGACCGAGCACAGCACAAACAAGTATCTGGTCTCTGGGAGATGAAGTGAGACAGAGTGAGTATCCAGGGCAGAAGAGGTGAAGAAGCACCTGTGAAAGGAGTGGGATGGAGCTTGAAGCTACTAGTCCCCTCATCTTGGTAGCTAGGGCTGAGAATGCTCCAGGCACAGAGTCTAGTCAGAGTGGGCCTGAGGTGGGATAGAGAGGCAGCCAGCAGCAACAGAGCCGAGCACCTGAGTAAGGTGGGACGCTGAGGTAAGGCCATGGGATTTGGGGCTTTCTCTGATGGACAAAAAAAAAAAAGCTCATGGAGGTTTTTAGAAATTGATAGTTTTTATATAAATGATGATCACACTCAAGGAGGCATAAATTCCATTTGAGGCCCTACAGGCTGAAATAGCTAATACTTGTTTCTTTAGTGTTTATTTTTTGGTCTTATTCCTATTCCATTTTCTGAGTGGTCTATCTGGGTCTTTCTACCACTATTAAGCCCCCACACAAGTAGAGAAGTAATATAGATAGCTAACCTAACCCTTCTTAGGGAACAACATCATAGGTCTCTGAGACTAGATAAGTTCACATCTGTATTCAACATAAAAGCTTGAAACAACCAGGCACTTTCTACTTAAATCTCTGGATTTCAAAACAAGTTCAATCTTGATCTCAAGGAATGTTATGGATTGAATTGTGTTTACCCCCCAACCCCCACATTCATATATTGAGGCCCTAACCTCCATTACCTCGGAGTGTGGCTTGGGAGTGGAGATGGGGCCTTTAATGGGGTGATTAAGTTAAAATGAGGCCACTAGGGTAGAACTTAATCCAGTCTGACCACTGTCCTTATAAGAAGAGGACATTTGGATACACAAAAGAGACACCTGGGATGTGTGCACACAAAGAAAAGTTCATGTGAGGACACAGTGAGAAAGCAGACATCTGCAAGCCAAAGAGAGAGGCCTCAGGAGAAACCAAATCTGCCAACACCTTGATCTTGGATTTCCAGGCTCCAAAATTGTGAGAAATAAATTTCTGTTGTTTAAGACCCCATCTATGGCATTTCTGTTATGGCTGCCCTAGTGGGCTAATACAAGAAGAAACCTCAGTAATATTCCTTAACACCTTATATTATTACCCATTAATCTTCCTTAACCTCCCTTTTAACAAAAAAAAAAATACACTACAGATTTCCTTTTTTTTTTTAATTTTTATTTATTTATTGAGAGAGAGAGAATGATAAAGAGAGACTATGAGAGGGAGGAGGGTCAAAGGGAGAAGCAGACTCCTTGCTGAGCAGGGAACCCAATGCAGGACCTGATCCCGAGACTCCAGGATCATGACCTGAGCCGAAGGCAGTCGCTTAACAAACTGAGCCACCAGGCGCCCACACTACAGGTTTCTGACAGGCAAAAAGAATCTCAGGAGATAGAGAATAGAAAGGCAGGGCACCTGGGTGGCTCAGCTGGTTGAGCATATGACTCTTGATCTCAGCTCAGGTCTTGATCTCAGGGTCATGAGTTCGGGCCCCACGTTGGAGCCTACTTAAAAAAAAGAAGGAGGAGAAGGAGGAGGAAGGAGAGGAGGAGGAGAAGAAGAGAAGAAGAAGAAGAAGAAGGAGAAGAAGAAGAAGAAGAAGAAGAAGAAGAAGAAGAAGAAGAAGAAG